>NC_063342.1:70310270-70336758 GCF_021869965.1 Rhincodon typus
ATCACAGGGACTGGGATGAGGATCAACGAGAGTTCAAAGAGTCTAGTTTCAGAAAAATCTGCATCACAGGGACCGGGGTCAGGATCAATACCGGGATCACAGGGACCGGGATTACGATCAACGCCAGGATCACAGGGATCGGATCAGAGTGACCAGGATCAACACCGGATCAGAGAAACCGGATCAGGGTCAAAACCGAGAGCTGAGAGATTGGGATCAGAGAGACCTGGATCAACACCAACAGTGGGATCAAAACTGGAAGGAGTGAGCCCCATAGCGGACAGCCCACGGTTAGCGAGATTGGGACTAATATTTACACTGGGATTAACACCAGGAGGAGAGAGTCCAGGATCAATACTAATACTGGGATCATCACCAGGATTGGAGACACCGAACAAAAACAAAGTTGCTGGAAAAGCTCAGCAGATCTGGCAGCATCTGTGAAGGAGAAAACAGAGTTAATGTTTCGGGTTCTGAGGAACGGTCACCCCCCGAAACGTTAACTCTGTTTTCTCCTTCACAGATGCTGCTAGACCTGCTGAGCTTTTCCAGCAACTTTGTTTCTGTTCCTGATTTACAGCATCCGCAGTTCTTCCGGTTTTTATTAGAGACACGGAAATCAGCATGAGAATCAGAGATACTATTACAAACATCGGAATCACAGAGACACTGGGATTAACCCAGGAGGAGGGAGACTGGAGTAGAGAGTCCAAGACCAGAGTGACTGGGATTAGAATCAAATCTGGGATTGGAGACAGGAGGATCAATACTAGTAAAATTGGCCCCAGGAGCAGAGACACCGAGATCAGAAAGGCCAGAATCAGCACCATAACTGAGATCAGAGATACTAGGAACAACAGGGAGGAGGGGTCCCAACACCAGGAGCAGAGAGATCAGGATCAACACTGGGAGTAGCATCAGATCCCAACACTGGGACCACAGACACCAGGAGTAGTATCAGATCAATACCAAAAAGTAGAGACAGTGGGAGCAGGTTCTGGATCAACACTTGGAACACCATCAGATTCAACACTAGGAGCAGACACACTGGGGCAGCTTTGAGATCAACAGTGGGAATACAGACACCAGGTATAATGCCAGGAGTATGGACACTGGGAGCAGAAAGGCTGTGAGCAGCAATGGAATTAACTCCTAGAATATGGGCATCAGGATCAAATCTGGGGGCAGCGTTGGTATTAGTATAATCAAACATGAAAGAGAAATCACATTTGACAAATTTGCTGGAGTTCTTTGGGAATATAACAAGCAGACTTGGCAAAAGGGAACCGGTAGATGTAGTGTATTTGGATTTGATATAGTGCCACATTAAAGGTTATTTGCACAAGGTAAGAACACATGGTAATAATATCTCTGAACAGGTTGATAAGAAAAATAGGTTAATAAAACTCATTGTATTGAGGGAATGTATTAGCAATGGACTGAGGATTGCTTAACCCTCAGAAGACAGCCTGATTAATAGGTCTTTTTCAGGTGGAAAGATGAAACCAATGGAGTGCCACGAGGGTCAGTCCTCTGGCCTCAATTCTTTACTATTGACAATTATGACTTCCAGGAGGGGGGCAGTAATATATGCAAATTGGTTGATGAATCAAAAATAAGTGGGAGGACATGCTGTGATGGAGACATAAGGAATCTGTAAAAGGATATAGATAATGAATAGACAAACATTTGGCAGAATAAGTATAACGTAGGCAAGTGCTTTTACAGGAAGAATCAAAAGGCAAACTATTATTAAAACAGAGACTCCAAAATATGAAGCACAGTGGGATCTGAGTGTTCTTGTGCATGAAACAAAACAAAAGTTAGCATACTGGTGCAGTAAATATTTAAGAAAGCAATTAAAATTTTGGTCTTTATCGCTTGGGGGTTGAAGTTAAAAACAGTGAAGTCTTTTTTACCGAGATAGTTGGAACTGCAGATGCTAGAGAATCAATAGGTAATGTGTAATGGCAGGCTATGTGTTAACTAGGACATGGGAGAGTTTAAAATTATTGAACTCGATATTGAGTCCAGAGGGCTGCAGGATCCCTAAGTGGAAAATGAGGTGTTGTTCTTCTGAGGAGGGGTTGTGAGGAAGGGTCACTGGACCTGAAACGATAACGCTGTTTTTTTTCTTCACAGATGCTGCCAGACCTGCTGAGCTTTTCCAGCAACTTCTGTTTTTGCTGCTGTTGTTGTTGTTCTTCCAGCTTGTGCTGAGTTTTGCTGGAACACTGCAACAAGCCAGACAAAGATGTTGGCCAGGGATCATTGTGGTGTGTTAAAGTGGCAGGCAACTGGAAGCTTAGGGTCTTTTTTGCGAGCGGAATGTGGATCTTCTGCAAAGTGGTCACCCAGTCTACGCTTCGTTTCCCCAGGGCAGAGGAGCAGCATTCTTGACTTAGCAAGGATGGCTAAACAGGTTTGACCTGGTCAGATTTCTAGTATATGCAATTCTTTGTTTTATTTCAGGTTAGACCTTTATTCATTAGAGTTTAGAAGAATGAGGGGTGATCTTGTTGAAACATACAACATTCTGAGGGTGCTCGACAGGGTTGAGAAGCTGTTTCCAAACTAAGAGGATATAGGGGACACTCATTTAAAACTGAGATGCAAAGGAATTTCTTCTCCCAGAGGGTTGTGAATGTCTGGAATTCTTTAGCCCAGAGAGTTATGGAAGTTAGGTCACTGAAAGGTGATGGAAGAAGAGCTCAACATTATGCTGCAAGGTGAAAATATAACAGGATGATATTGAGGTCTTTGATGAAGATTGATCAGTGCCAGAAAGGGAAAGGTCAGAGCCTAAGAACATAGAGATGTGTGAGATTAGCAGAAAGAATTGGGACAGAGGAAAGTGAAGGGGAAGAGGAGTCTGGAACAACATTAGTTTCAGTGAACTGTTGAAGCTTTTGATTGTTGGTGCCTGAAAAGAAGCAAAAGAGTTTTTGGTTAAAGCCCTGGATGTGTCCAATTCTGAAATGGAACTGCTTTAAGTTGGAGTGAGTTGATGCCTTAGAAGAGAAGAACAGCATGCACACAATGCTGCATGTCATTAAGCATGGGTCTCCTGACATGGTAAGAGCAGTGGCTGGATGAATGCTGAATATCTTGGAGCTATCTGTAAAACGTGGATCCAAAACATGAAGTGTGGAATTTCAGTTACACTTTGCATGGAGTACACTGAAGCTGGAGACAATTACTGAGGAAAGACATTTAGCAGATAAGAGGGCCTATTGTTAGATATGTGAGCTGTAACTCTCTGGGCGGACTCCAGCCTTTGAGTCAAAAGTTTATAAATACAAGCCCCAGCATAGCACTTGAGCACAAAGATTGAAGTAGGCACTCTATTGCAGTACTGAGGGACTAATGCATTGTTGAAGATGTAGGCGTTCAGTTAATCATTAGGCCACTGTCCTGTCTGCTTCTCAGACACATGTAAAATATCCGATGGCATTAATTTGAAGGAAGAGCAAGGTAATTATCAACATTTTATGGCCAATATTTACCCTTCCAGCAACATCACAGGAACAGACTCGGTCATCATGACATTGTTACTTGTGTGAACTTGCTGTTTTCACATTGATTGTCTCGCTCCCTACATTACAAAAGTAGCTACACTTCAAAAGTACTTCTTTGGCTATCAAACGCTTTAGGAATTCTCATAGTTGTGAAAGATGTTATTTGAATACAAGTCTTTGTCTTTTTACATGATCAGACACAAGAAGAAAAACAGAAGGCAACTAAGGTGAACAAAATAAAAGACAGATGGAAATCCCATCGGAAGGAACAGATTGTCTTGAAGGTGGGCATTCCTGAAAGACAAGTTGCAGCAATGTAACCACTCATACAAAAGAAAAATACTGGGGCTACTAGAACCCTGAAATGAAAACAGAAAATGCTGAGATACTCAGCAGGTCTGGCAATCTGTGTAAAGAAGGCAAAAAAAGAGAGATGAGTGTAAAGGAATTAATAGATAAAAAGGGTGTGAATTAATGAAATGAAGAGTGAGAAACATACCGAAAGAAGAGGACTCCAAATGTCAGTCAGTTTAAATCAAAACAAAAAAGTAAAACATAAAAGGGTTGTTCCCATTTTAAGCAAGGACAGGCCAACATCCTTGGTGCAGATAATTGGCCAGAATTTTAACAATAAAAAGATCCAAAGTTTCAGACTTAGAACAAACTACTAACCCTTGTCTCTCCATCTGACAGCTACCTTTATCTCATTCAGCATCCTGCACTCCCCTGTCTCCCAACACTCGATTTCCCTCGTATCTCCCAGTAGTGATTGGAACGAGGTGAGCCAGCTGGGCATCACAGAATATGAGCTCGCTGATTGGGGCTGTTAATCTGGTCCAATCAGGGTGCACTGGCTGACACATTTAAACAGGAGTGTCAAGCAGTGCTTACTCTAGGAGCTGGTTCTGTGGCATGTACAAATAATGGGTGACTTGGTGATGGGATATAGGCCTTTGTGGAGTTATTTCATCCCACCTTTGAGAGAACACAAGAGGTAATGAGGGATTGAAGAATAAATGCAGGAGTAAGATAAACTCATCCTAAATCTTGAATTGAGCTTGTTCAGAATACCATTGCAGACTGAAGATGGATTGCTTGGACTTGGATTGTGAGGGGTGATCTTTTGATGTAACAGACAAGTACTTCCCTTTACTTCCTTGTAGCTTTACTGAACTTCTACTTCTGATTAATTGTACCACACCCAAAACATTCAGCTGCCTGTTCTCTTCACATGGGATGAGAGACCTGCTTTTATTTTAGACTGAGGTGCATGTTGCCTCCATACCCCGTCTAGGACTTGGGTTCCCATCGCTTTAGATTTGGCAGAGTACCTCACAAATTCTTGAACTGGGCATCAAAGCTCATGATTTGAAAACAGCTTTAACTGTCTGATTTCCCTGTCTCATTAATTACAGTAAATGAGGTTGGGAGAATTTTTGACAAGGTTTTCCCACTTTATCAAATAGAACAATATACTCAAAAACCCGATCTGATTTCTAAACCACAAAGGTTATTATCCAGAGGATAGGAAGACTAAGCTCCGATCTCAGTGCCTTCAGCCTGCTGGCTACATTGTGTTGTTTAAGTGGATGCACAATGTGAGTATGATGCAGTCTGGAGCCACAGTTCCTTAGGAAATTATCTGAAACCTCAGGCAATTGTGTGGATGCTTAAGTTCCAGTCAGCTTTATTTCCCAAAGAGCAGCCTGAGAGAAAAATGGATTAAATTCAAATGTTCCAATGCAATAAACTAATGCTGAGTTTCTCTAAAATAGTCAATTCACATGTTCCCAAAAATAATTATTTTTCTATCTAGTTAGGGAAGAAAGAGGCACTAATTAAGAATTGTGTCAGCCATGTCAAGTATAGAGTAGCAAGTTCTAGCTTTCATCTTTCATTTTTGCAAGCAGCACCTGAGTTGGGGAGGGATTAAGAGGGATAGCAGATGGGTGTAGGTTTGGCAAGATGCCTGAAGGATGATGCAGTTTTAATTTTACCTTAGTAATTGGCTTCTATAGTGGTAGTATGGGATAAATGGGAAGGTGGTGGGGTCCTGCATGATTATCAATTATCAGTACTATTTGATTGAGTTGCCATACATTACTTTGAAATTTTTGAATCAACCTTTCTCTTATCTCTGCTTTCTCCTCTGAGAATTACTGCCCCATTTTCAGTTTTTCCTCTTCATCTGTTCATGGGTAGCCCCTAACTCTTGAAAGTGCACACAATAGCTGCTAGTGGATTGAGTAAGATAATATTTGTACACGTGTTGGGAAAAGAGCACTGATACCTGAGCTCACCTACTCCCGGGTGGTCACAGAGGTTAATGATTTTATCAAAGTATGTAAAATCCCCATCTGATGGAATTGGGTTAACAGAATAGACTAAGCAGGTTTTGGTACTTAACAAGAACTAATGATCCTTACAAATAAATACATTCTAGCCACAGATAAACAAAACTATAAACCAACAACTCATAACTGTATGAGTTAACTCTAATCTCCTTAAAAGCCCCTACACAGTTACCAAAATGCACAGGAAAAACAAAAACTAAAATGGTGTAGAGGAAAAAAAAATTCTGGGGAAACACAGTTCACTAGCACCAGGCCACATGATTTGATCAGATGTTCCTTTTGCTTCCCAAAACTTTGTTTGCCAACCTCCTTTCTAGATTCTTCTTCACAAGTGCATTGGGTGACTGGTGCACTAACAATAAAACATTTGAGTTGCTGGTTTAAAGGCAACTGGTTAAGGATGGGAAAACTAAATGGCTTTCTCAAACTTTGGTAACTTTTACTGCAGGGATTATAGAAACATAGCTGGTTCTTCCAGTCTGGAGACCTTCTGACTGTTTTTCTAACCAATTTGTTCAGATATGTTATCACACCCTGCACATTCCCATGTTTGCCCGTGTCAGCTACACTTGCTACAAAGTGGCAGCCCACCAGCTCTTATAAAGTCCAGTAGAAAACAAGAACCGCGGATGCTGGAAATCTGAAACAAAAAACAAAGTGTTGGGGAAGTTTGGTAGGATCTGTGGGGAGAAAAGGAAGCAAATGCTGGTGTTTCAAGTCCAGTGGGGCCATTGTCAGGAAACCTTGATGCACAGAAAGAGATACAGGCATGGGTATGCTTTCTTAATTATGGCTCTTTGTGGGATCTTGCTGTGGGCAAATTGGTTACCTGCATTTCCCACAGGACAAACTTGACCATATTAACAGAAGTACTTCATCAGGCTCTTTAGGTACTGTATACAGTAACTGCAAGTCCTACGGTGAGGACAGACTTTCTGTGTTATGACAGTCACCAGGGCATGCTCTCCTCTTACGTCACGTAGAGCGGGGGCTGGGGGGGAGTGGGAGTGTGCGTGGCTGTTACGTAGGGTGGCGTTGACGTCACAGGCGACGCAGTCTATATAAGGCCGGCGAGCCAAACGACTCGCCCTTTTTCCCCTTCTCCGCTTCTGACGGGCTGCAGTTTGTTTGGTGCTGGCCTGTCGCCGTCCGACGCCATATCGACATGAAGATTTACAAGTGCATCATCTCGGGTAAGGGACCCCTCCGTCTCGGTGCTTTGCTCCCCGCGCTCTCGTCTTAAAGGTGAGTGAGGCGGAGCCGTTTCGTAGTTGGGTGTTGCGGTGAGGGTTTCGGTACGTGTGTTTGTTGCGGGGGAGGGGAAAGAGCTTGGTCGGCGAACTCTCGATTGTTCTGGAAGCCCTGAACGGACTAGGCCTTGGCGTCCTGCCCGGGCCAGCGTCAGATGGCGACGTAGCTGGTGAGGGCGTGGGGTTGGGGAGCACCCTCCTCCACCCACCTCCGGAGGAGGCAGGGGAAGGGATGAATCTGGCACACTTTAATATTTTTCGTGTTTTTTTTACCCCCACACCCTCCTCCTCTCCCCTTTAACCAGGCGACGAGATGTTCTCTGACATCTACAAGATCAAGGAAGGCGCCAGGGGCATCGTATACGAGGTGGAGGGGAAGGTGAGGCTCGAGCTCCTCGGGGCGCGCGCACTGCCGGGTTGGGGGGGGGGTTGCGGTGACGTAACAGAGGTCTCCATGGAGACGGGGCAAAGGGTGTGGCCACCAGGTCCGGGACAGGCACTCGCTCCCTTTCTGCCCGCCCGCCCGCCCCAGTGCAGTTGGTCATGGTATTGCGGTTAGGCTATTAATCCAGAGACCACCTCTTCCCCCACCCCCGCGGTTAATACTCGGGGAGGGGGAAGGTGGGGGTGTGTGGTTCGTGTTCGAATCTCGCCACGGCAGGTGCTACAATTGAGATTCATTATCAATGGGGAAATGAAAGTCTAATGGTTATCACCAAACCATGATGTGCAGGTGCCCATGTTGGACTGGGGTGGGCAAGGTCAGAAATCACAACACCTGTTTTGACTATTTTGAGTAGTGGTCCTATTTTCTTTTGAATTAAGTTACCCCAATCTTCCCACATTAGAACATATTCAGATTTTTCTTTGAGCTAATATCTACACCTACAGACATTCTATTGTTTGATAGTTCAGTCACTACTTCCAGGTGTTATAAAGCTTTCAAAATGTTCAATCACAGTAGATTTGTTTCCTGGTTACAAGTAATGGACTCTTCCCTCTAATGCTGCTTAGTTGGGCCAAAGGCCAACCATATGGTTGTCAGTGTGACCTGAGGTTATGCAGCATTAACGTTGTAGAACTTTGTACCATGTGTTCGTAGTTACCTGTGTTTCTTTTGCAAGGTTACTTCCAGAACACAGAGATCAATTGATGACTCTTTAATTGGTGGCAATGCTTCCCAAGAATGTTTTGTTGAGCAGACTGAATCTAGTACCATCAGCAATGTTGACATTATTTTAAATCCCAATCTTAAGGAAGTTAGCTTTTGGAAAGCTGACTACCAGACATATTTGAAAACGCAAGCTTTCGGATGGACACCTGTCCTTATGTGGTCTGACCTACATGGTTGGCACTTAACTGCCCTCTGGGCGTTTAGGGCTGGACAATAAATGTGACTCTAGCCAGTGGTGTTCACATCCCATGATTGAACTTTTAAAAAAATTAAGGGATCAAGAGTAGGCCATTTGGTCCCTCCTCCGGCCTGCTGCTCCATTCTGAGTCCCTGCTTATCTGGTTGTGGTGTCCCCCCAACCTCTTCTCCTTGTCCCCATTTGCCAACTTCCTTGTTGATCACAAATTCTTCCAACAATAAGTTAATGAACCCCATCCTGCACTGAATTCTGGAACAACATTTGCCAGTTGAGATATAGTTTACTTTCCTTAGTGTTGCTGTCTTAAAATGTGGCACCCTCAGGACAGGAAGTATCCTCCCAATCTCAAGGCCTTTGAGTCCCCTCAGGATCCTGTCTGCTTTAGTAAAGTTGACCTCCCATTCTACTAGACTCGGGGATTAAGAACTCAGTCTGTTTAGCCTTTCTTAAGACCCAGCTTCATCCTTCCAGTTGCAACGGATTATTCCTTCCTTTGCTTTCTAGAGCATTTTCCTGCACCAGTCAAGTGAGAGCTAGTTTTAACTGCTGTAACTACTTTCCCTGTTAAGAGGTCAGACCAACAACTGACCATATGGTTGTCTGTGATCTGGGGTTGTGCAGCATTAAACTTGTAGAATTTTGGAATTTTGAACCATATGTTCATGGTTACCCATGTTTCCTTTTGCAAGGTTATTTCCAGAACAGAAGGATCAATTGATGACTCTTTAATTGGTGGCAATGCTTCCCAAGAATGTCCTGTTGATCAGACCGAATCTAGTACCGTCAGTGGTGTTGACATTATTTTAAATCACAATCTTAAGGAAGTTAGCTTTCGGAAAGCTGACTACCGAACGTACATAAAGGAATACATGAGACAGTGAGTAAAAGCTTGGCCTCTGATTGAATAAGTTTATCTTGTTACTTTTCTCATGGTATGTTACTTTGTTACCTTCACTCCTGTTTTTCAAAATAAACTGTAACCATTTCAAGTGGTTCTGGAGCTTACGTTGCATTTCCTCCTCCAGCTGTACAAGTGTGACAGATCCTGATTACATCTCACCTAATGTAGCTGGCACCTGTCCTTTAAGCATCAACTGTCACTGCATTGAATCCTGACTGTCCTGTGACATAACTCCAGATAACAACCTTTTCCATTATGTTGCTCTGAATTGCAATTAACAATCAGTGTCAAAAAGTTAGTCTTTTACTAACCTACCATAAATTCAATTCTGCAGGAACTAGCTAGTCTTTAGACTGAAGCTCCCTATCCTAAATTACTGGCTTATTACTTCTACCTACCTTACTAATTCCTCTTCCTGTGTTTTCAAAAATTGATCAAACCACCACTTGGGCTAAATTCTGGGCTTAATCTCAAATTGTTTGCTCTATTGGGTCTATATTTACTACCTTACAATCTAGACTAATCCATTTTCCTGTTGCTGCAAACTCCAAGTGCCAATTTAGTTTGTTTGAAATTTTGTTTCCACTGTCCTTGTGAGCAGAGTGTTTAGGTGACTATCAATGACTGCAATGTGTTTTTCTCCTCTTCTGTGATGCTCATTCTCTTTTGACCATATCCTGATCAAAGATGTAATGCTGATGTTGGACAATATCACCTCCTGGGAGCTGGCAATTATGCTGTAATTCCCCTCAAATCTAGACCGGTCAACTTTAAATCATTCTAAATCGATGTAGATTTTTTGGTACCAGGATGAAAGAAGCTGGAAATACTTGAAACATTTGTGGAAAAAGTTGACTTCAAGTGATGGCCATTGATTAGAACTAATAGAAATATAAAAATAATTAAGCTGAGAAGGGAGGAAGAACAAATGAGGTCTTGGGTAGATAAGGCTAATTTTTCTGAACTTTTTTCTGCTGTAACATTGTCACTGTCCTCTTAGTGAAGATCAATGCAAGAGTATTGAATTCTAGTCTTGCTTGGTGCTTCTAAGTATGTACTGTTGGTTGCCAATGAAATCCACCCTGCCCTTCTATTTACATGCCAGTACAATATGAACGTAGAACAGTACGGCACAGTTCAGGCCCTTCGCCCCACGATGTTGTGCCAACCTACTATTCTACTAAGATCGAACTACCTTACATTTTACTATCCTCCATGTGCCTATCCAAGAGCTGCTTAAAAGTCTCGAGAGTATCTGACTCTACTACCATTGCTGGTAGTGCATTCCACATGCCCACCACTCTGTGTGAAGAACCTACCTCCGACATCTCCCCTATACCTTCCTCCAATCACCTTAAAATTATGCCCCCTAGTAATAGTCATTTCTGCCCTGGGAAAAAGTATCTGACTATCCACTCTATCTATGCCTCTTGTCATCTTGTACACCTCTATCAAGTCACCTCTCACCCTTCTTTGCTCCAATAAAAAGAGGCCTAGCTCCCTCAACCTTTCCTCATAAGACCTGCCCTCCAGTCCAGGCAGCATCCTGGTAAATCTCCTCTGCACCCTCTAAAGCTTCCACATCTTTCCTATAATGAGGTGACCAGAATTGAACACAATATTCCAAGTGTGGTCTAACCAGAATTTTATAAGAGCTGCAGCATAACCATGCCACTCTTAAACTCAATCCCCCTGCCAATGAAAGCCGACACACCATACATCTTCGTAACAACCCTATCGACTTGGGTAGCAACTTTGAGGGATCTATGGATGTGGACCGCAAGATCCCTCTGTTCCTCCACACTGCTGAGAATCCTGCCATTAACCCTGTATTCTGCATTCAAACTCAACCTTCCAAAATGAATCACTTCACACTTTTCTGGGTTGAATTCCATCTGCCACTTCTTTGACCAGCTCTGCATCCTGTCAATGTCCAGTTGCAACCTACAGCAGCCCTTCATGCGATCCACAACTCCACCAACCTTTGTCATCGGCAAACTTACTAACCCACCCTTCCGCTTCCTCATCCAAGTCACAAAGAACAGATCCCTGCAGAACACCACTGGTCACCAAGCTCCAGGCTGAGTACTTTCCATCTACTACCACCTTCTGTCTTCTATTGGACAGCTAGTATTGTTTCCAGACAGCCAAATTTCCATGAATCCCATGCCTCATTGATTTCTAAATGTGCCTACCATGTGGAACCTTATCAAATGCTTGGGTTGTTCCAAACTCAATATTGTAGGTTTCAATGTGGTAACCTCATTTAAATTCCAAACCTGAATGGTCAGTTTTCTCAGCCACTCAACCCAGGAATTAATCCTGCGTACCTATTCCTGGGAACTGGGGTAACGTTCTGCAAAAATGTACTGCATTGTCTGGAGCTAAGTGAGACATGGTGTCTGGAACTGATCATGGGTCTCCCAAGTGTGTTCTAACCAAAGCTGTGTGGCTGAAACATCACTTTCACCACCATGTGTCCTAGTCTCTTAGATATGAACAATAGTATTTCCTTAACCTTTCTTAATTATTTTGACTATAGTGGTCCTATTTTCTTTTAAATTAAATTCCCTCAATCTTCCCACATTAGAATCTATTCATTCAGATCTATCTTTAAGCCTTGGCTTCATTTCAGAAGTTCCTTAAAACCTACCTCCTTCAGTGAGCTTTTAGCCACCTGTCTATCCTCAAATGTCTTGCTGTCAAGTTTTCTTTGATAGGAGAAAGTATCTTGAGATGCTTTGCTACATTTGCTGCACTATATAAATGCAAGTGCTAAAGTAGTGGATCATCAACTGTCTGCATCAGATGCATGTGTTCACTACAGACCTCTCAATACTGTCAGTGCTTAATGGGATGAAGCTTTTCGAAGTTGTTATTAAGCCTTCATAATGCACGTTTGTTTTCTTGATGCCCATGCAAAACATTGTCATTTGTCCCTCCTGCTATTGGAAATTATTTTATTTAACTATGAGCATTTGTCAATGCCATTCTCTCTGCTACAGTGTATTCTGTTTTCTTGCAAGTCCCACCAGTAATGCCTCTCTTGACTGCTGTGGATGTCATTTGTACTGATAGTCTTATTGTGACAGGTGGTAGTTTTTGCTTCCTGGGCATTCCACCAAAAAGCAGTTGCAGCTTTTCTGGTCAGTGTCAATGCATTTTCACCACCTGTGCTGGCATTCCACCACAGGCTGTGGCACTCGGAGCTCCGCTCTCCAAGCATGTGATCTTCCTGGATAGCTTTGGGTGTATATCCTCGGCGGTGATTTCACTATTTTATGATCTACACATTCTGGAACTCAGCATAAAATCTCTTAGCCAATTATCTGATTGCCATAAGACAAGGCAAACAGTCTGTCTCAAGCAGGGTTTTGATTCCACAACTCAGTGTTTTCAATTTACTCTTGCAACGTTTCTCCCACCCTCCTGATTGTATGACTGTACAATCTGGAATATTGAAGGCAGCAAACATTAATTTTGGAAATGTTTTATAGAACTAGTGCAGCTTGGCGCAGTGGTTAGCACTGCTGCCTCACTGTACCAGGGACCTGGGTTTGATTCCAGCCTTGGGTGACTGTGCAAACTTCCTCCCACAGTCCAAAGATGTGCAAGTTAGATGGATTGGTCATGCTAAATTGCCTGTAGTGTCAAGGGTGGGAAATGCAGGGATAGGGTAGGGGGTGGGTCTGGGTGGGATGCTCTTCAGAGGGTTGGTATGGACTCAGTGGGCCAAATGGCCTGCTTCCATATTGTCAGGATTCAGATTCTAATATCTGCACCCACAGACATTCTCTTGTCTGTTACTTCAGTCATAACTTCCAGGTGTTATAAAGATTTTGAAATGTTCAGTCAGTAAATTTGTTTCTTGGTTACAAGTAATGGACTATTCCCTCCATAATGCTGCTTAGATAGCAGAAAGGAATTGTCACTTTGTAATCTAAAGGAACAGTTCTCAAATTGAGAACCTTGCAGTCTCTGATTCACTTTGCATGGGATTGCATGTCTGCTGGTTTGTGCCTCTGCTATTATTATCGCAAAGGCTTTGGTCATAAGTGACACGAGCATGTTAATGAAATTAAGTTATGGATTCTTGTTGATGTTACAGGATGCTTTATTGACTTTGATCATTTGCAAGCTGCTTTCCATTCTTTTTGTAGTTTCACCATCTATTCCTGTTGTCCTCTGTTTTATCCTGTCTGTTGCTAATGTTTTGCACCTTCTAATTCAGTTTTACTTTCCTACCTTTGTTTCCTGGCAATTTGACATTCTAGGGCATTAATCATACCTGTTTTATGTTGAATTCTTTTAAACATCTGATCTGTTCATGTAGTTTTAAGCCCAACATTCAAAATCTCAATTGAGTTGGTGCAGGCTCATGTCAGCATGCTCTGAGATTAGAACTAGGCCAAAATTTAATCTCTTTCTAAAACTTAGGACTGTTTGAGATCCATGACCCTTTGGTTGAGGGTGAGGATCTTAAACACTAGAGATTGGATCATGGGTCAGGAAATGACAATTGATTTGCTTCTTGGCTGCTTTTGACCCTGGTGAAGTGAATGCCTTTTGAGGTATGCCTAACCTCTCATTCATTGTTTCTTAAGGCTTTCGGCTGCTTAACACCACTGATTTCCAGGAAATTTGAATTGTAGATGTTGGACAGCAAATAGGTCACTCCAGGAACCTTAATGGTCCTATCATACTACTTGTAACATGCAAGTATTTCATGAATTGTGATTTTTTTTAATAAAAGCAAAGAACTTTGAGCTGGATAGGATTTATTGTCATGTTAATAGAAGACAAGTCTAACATGTATTTATGTTCACATTTAGTCTGAAAAACAGAGTACAGGAGCGTAATCCAGATGAAGTGAAGACTTTTACAGAAAACGCCCAGGCAGTTATTTCAGAGATTCTATCCAATTTTGTAAACTATCAGGTAATTTTTAATTGACTATAGTATAAAGTAGAAATTAATAGTGAATATCAACTAATGCTTTGGACTTGTGCTGAACTAACTAATGAGTAGTATTTGTGGGCTTAAGTGGTTTTAATCAACCCATCTAGATGTTATGATCCACCTCTGAAGCAATTGGCACTTGAACACAGGTCTTCTGGCCCAGGCATAAAAGTACTATTGCTAAGCTGAGTTCCCTTTCATTAAAACTGGGGATTAAATATGATCTCTTCAATGATCAAATAAGCCAACATTTCTTACGAAATTTGCATGTAAAGTGGATAAACTAAGTTTCTGCTCCCTGTAGACATACAATGCATGGTTGGGAGCCACTGAGGATTGAAACAATTGTCTGGTCATTAGAATAGGCAATATTTGATGTTGGAGAGTCTTTAGTACTGAATTTGGGAATGTTCTCAGTTTTTTACAGGAGAGAGTATGAACAATGAAGGCATGGTTGGATTGTTAAACTATCGTGAAGATGGTATTACTCCGTACATGGTTTTCTTCAAGGATGGTTTGGAAATCGAAAAATGCGTAAGTTTCTTGTATGCTGAACAGTTTTTACTTGGAAAAATAAGTTTTGGATTGGTCTTGACTTCTGCAGATAAGAATCTCCGGTTCATTCAAATTGAATTATGTAAAGCAAGATGGGTCAGCACTGGAATGTAATCTGTAAAATGGTATTAATTTGGCTGAGAATGTGGAATGATGTGTTTTGGTATTAATAATCTTACCATGTTAACCTATCATGCCCAGAAGTGTCCATGCTGTGATCCCAATCAAAATGGGAGGGAAAACCTAGAGAGCACATTGATCCGAAAAGATAAGTTTGAAACTGTGCTCCTGGGACTAAATGAATTGCCCTTAACTGACGCTTCACCTCAACATTACAGATTTGATGAAATTAGGTAGTAGAAACAGCAGATTATATCAGTAGAATACATAGCTGGAAAGATGGTGCGAGGTATAGGGTTTCAGATTCTTGGGGCATTGTTACTGGATATTTTTGTGGGACCACTACAAACTGTTACACCTGGGCAAGTATTTGCTGGTGTGGCTTAGTGGGTTTAATACAATGGCAGGTGGTGGGAACCCAAGCAGGGTGAAGCAACTGCAGAAGCTGGTGTCCTGTTAAGTCACCCTTTATTTACATGTAAAAGTCCTTGATACTGATCCAACTTCCTGACAGCCAGCTCTGAATGAACAGAACTTTTTGATATTCTGTTTATATCTGTCAGTCAGGGCTCCCTGATTTGGACCAGATTAACAGCCCCTATTGGGAATTCATTGAGGTCCACTTGGCTGACCTTGGTACAATCACTGCATTCCTCCCCTTGAGTCCAAGGACATTGGCTTTGTTCGTAGCTCCTCCAGGGGTGTTTTTGCACTGGGTCAGGTTCTTCCAACTCTGCGTCTCATACAGGCAACATGTAACATGTGGTAGGTTGCCTTTTGCACCCAGAGCATCTAGAGATTGCTGCCCAAAAAAACAAATTCAAAGGTGTCAAGGCTGTGACATCTGTCACGTTCATCTCGGATTCTGAGGTATCTTCAATGCTTGATGGAGAAGGGGAATCCATAGGTTCCATAACGGTTGGAAGGGTAGTAAAACCAGGCATGCTTTGCTCTTTTTTTTAGTGTTTGATAGTTTGCAGCTTTCAGATGGTCCACGTGCTTGTTCAAGACTTGCATCCACCAGAACTTTTATCACTGGACCAGACTTTGTGTCAACCATGCCTCTTACCCATGCAGAGCTTTTACAGTGGTTCATATGCCAAACTTCATCCCATGAAGTAAACTGTTTTGCTCAGCAAAGTATTGTCTGGCAATGGTGTTCCTGATGTCATTTCACCTTGCCACCCCCCTCGACTTTAGGTTTAACCTGGTGCGGAGTGCTCTGCCTGGAGCTATCCTTGAAGTTACATGGTGTGGTCCCATAATCAATTAGAAACTGGGACAATTTGGTATTTAGTGAAGCCGTAGGTGGTTTCTTTAACCTGCCATCAAAGTTTGAACTGCTGTTTCCATCACTGGATGATGGGTAGTATGGAGCTGTCCTTGTATGACAAATACCATTTCACTTTAGGAAATAATCAGAATCCCTGCTGGTAACAATGGCCTGTTATGTATGACCAAAACTTTTGGAGCCCCATGTATTTTTTCTCTTGTTCCTGTTTGACAAATGCTCCTGTCAGCTTTGCATATAAATCCTCTGCAAGGGATTGGGTATTTATCCAGCTGTAAAAAAGTTTGTTTTTAAAATCTTCAGTCAAACTGACCCCTTGGGCTTCACATCTGGTATGACTGGTGCTACCCATTTCTGAAAATTGGACTAGCTTGATTCCTTTGCTTTCCCCTGCAAGGGAAATGGCCCTGTGCAGACCTTGTGGAATCGTGGTACTGCTCCCTGGTCAACATGCAAGGTGGCCTTGGCTCCTTTGGTAGTCCCTAGACCACCTTAAAAATCAGGGTATTTAATAAGTACTTCACTCAGCTGTTTTAATTGCAAAAGTTGAGCCAATCAAGCTGAATTTTTCTTGATCAATTTTGCCCCATCAACTTTGACTTGAGCCTTTTACTAAAGTTAACAGTAACTGAGCCAGCTGCTTTTTGTAAGAGACTGGAATCAGTTATTCCCTGACAGATTCAGTCTAGCTGAGGTCTTGCACAAACTTAAGGCTTGGAGACCAGTGCAAATTTTGTTCACTTCTGGTTGTATGATCACAAACGGCTGTGCCTGTATTGACCTCTTTTTGAAGTGGCTGACTATTTGACCAAATGTTTATTTTGGTTCTGATTTGGATGTCACTAATTTCTGTTCCAAACTAGAAGCAGGTGTGCTTTTCTGGATACCAGCTTGAATTTTTAACTCCATTTAAGTGTCTAGATGGAATCTTTTGCATGGTTACATCATTAAGGCCACATACCAAATGGTTTCTCAACATCTTATTACTGGTTAACCCAAAGTCACATGCCTCTGCCAGTTGTTTTAACTTAATCAAAAATTACAATACCAATTCTCTTGGCTCTCAAATTGCTGAGTAAACCTGATAGCATCTCAGAAATAGAGGATGCTGGGAGTCATAATATTCCTTAACTAAATCTATCAACTGTTGAAAGGTTTTAGTATCTGGTACCTTGGGTAAATTTAGACTGCTAATAACAAAGAGCTGCAGATCTACAAGTTGTCAGGAGAATTACTTGTTAGCCCAATGTCATCTGCCTGGAAAAAATAATACTGGGTCCAGTCTTGGCAGGATTGAATGAGTTAAGCTTCCCAAATAACAGCACGATGCCAGAAATGCTTACCCCAATTCAAAAATGACTTAAAATTAATTTCTTCAGTGTGCTTTTCTGTTTTCACCACTGAAATAATTCCACAGATCCTGTCATAAAGTCAAACTTTATTTGCATGTGGGAAGTCTTTGACTCTGATTCAGCTTCCCCAGCCTACTGAGTGAACAGAACCTTCCTGACTAGGGCTTAATTTGCTCCAATCAGGGGATTCATACTGAGGTCTGCCTGGTTGACCTTGTTACAATCACTACAGCTGGCAGGGGAAAGAATTAAGAACATAAAGAACCATAAAATTCACAAATGGTAGATGTGGTATCCATGGGTGACTGGCAGATAATCATCCTTTCTTTGAATGGGATGCTAAAATAGGTGAGCCTGAAGGCTTTGTATCCTAATGTCCAAAGCATTTGGAATGAGGTAGATAAACTGAAGTTGAAAATCAAGGTAAATGGATTTGATCTTGTAGCTATTAGTCTGATTAGGGGATCAGAACTTAACATTGAGGGATATCCAGTCTTTTGGAGAGACAGGAGTGAAGGGAAATGAGGCCAGTTGAGATTAGCAAGCTGTGTCTTTGGGTGGAGGTAAATAAGTGAGAAAAGATAATACGTAGACTCCTGAACTACACTGGGAAATGGTGTAAATCCTCAAAATCAGGATGTAAAAAAAAATTGTAGGTGGTTGGTTCACTTAGGTTGAAATGGGTAGTTGTGACAACCGTATTAAGGGATAGTTTTCTAGAGCAGTATATTGTGGGGGCAACCAGGGAACTGGCTGTTCTTGATATGGTAGTGGGTAATGAGGCAGGTTAGGAGGAAAGACAATAAGCAGTGGCAGGTTTTGAAGTAATTCATGACTCTTGGCAAAAACATCCCAGTGAGGAGGAATGATTAAAGAATACACTAATGCTAATGAAGTAAAGGAGAATATAAAAATAACTTGCCATTTGGATACATACTGGCTCAAGGTTGAAGATAGGGTGGTGGTAGAGGGTTGCTTTTTGGACCAGAAACCTGTGACTAATGGTGTGCTGGTCCACTGCTTTTTCAGTTGTGTAAAGACTTGGATGCAAATATACAGGTATGGTTAGTAAGTTGCAAATGACACCAAAATTGGTATAATGGACTGTGAACGTTTCCTCAGTACAATGGGATCTTGACCCGCTGGAGTTTAATTCAAATGAGGTGCTGCATTTTGGTAAGGCACATCTGGGCAGTACTTGTGCACTTAATGATTAGGTCCTGTGGACTGTTATTGAACCAAGACCTTGGAGTGCATGTTCATCGTTCCTTGAAAGTGGAGTTGCAGGTAGACCAGATAGTGAAGATATTTGGTATGCTTTCCTTTATTGGTCAGTGCATTTAGTATGAATTGGGATGTCATGTGGCTGTATAGGATGCTGGTGAAGCCACTTTTGGAATGCTGTGTTCAATTCTGGTTTCCCTGCTATAGAAAAGGTGTTAAATTTGAAAGGGCTCAGAAAAGATGTACAAGAATGTTGTCAGGGTTGGTGGGTTTGAGCTACAAGGAGAGGCTGAATAATTGGGCTGTTTTCCCTGGAGTGTTGGAAGCTGAGGTGTGATTTTATAGTTTTTTTAAAATCATGAGGCATGGATATGGTGAATAGCAAGGTCTTTTCCCAGGATGTGGGAGTCCAAAACTAGAGGGCATAGGTTTAAGGTAAGAGGCGAAAGATTTAAAAGGGGCCTAAGAGGCAGCTTTTTCCACTCATGGTGGTGGATATATGGAATGAGCTGCCAGACACCACCATGAAGGCTGTTGCAAAGTATCTCCTTAACTCCTCTGCCATTTCTTTGTCCCTGTAACTGCCCAGATCTCTCTGAGGTATCTATTTTCACCAATCTCTCTGTATTTAAGAGCAGCTTTGCTAGTTTTTACAGTCAGTTGTATAGCATGGAAACAAACTCTTTTTGGTTCAACTTGCCCATGCTGACCAGCTGTGGTAAATTAATCCAGTCCCATTTGCCAGCATCTGGTGGAGGCTGTACATTTACAATGTTGAAAAGGCACCTGGATGTGTACATGATATTTCAAACGATATGGGCCAAATGCTGGTCAGCATGGCCAAGTTGAACTGGAAGGTCTGTTTCCATGCTATACAACTGACTGTGTAAAAACTGGCAATGAAAAGCTGCTTTTGAATAGGTAGAGGTTGGTGAAAAGAGATTTCTTATTAGAGATCAAGGCAGTTATCGGGACAAAGATGACAGGAGTGAAGTAGATACTTTGCAACAGCCTTAGTGATGGTATATGGAATAATGAAGTACAATCTCTGAAGGAATATTAGACAAACTTGGGGCCAAAAGCAGAAATGTCCCTGGTAGCTTTTGTCCTAGGGTCCTCAAAGAAGTAGCTACAGAGATGCTGGCTACACTGAATTGTAGTTATCCAAAAATCCTTGGATTCTATACAAGTGTTGATGTAGGACTGAGGAATTTCTTCAGTGATAAAAATATTTGGGATTCCTTGCCTCGGTGTTGTGGGGGCATACATCCACCACCATGAGCGGAAAAAGCTGCCCCTTAGGCCTCTTTTAAATCTTTCCCCTCCCACCTTAAACCTATGCCCTCTAGTTTTGGACTCCCACATCCTGGGAAAAGACCTTGCTATTCACCATATCCATGCCCGTCATGATTTTATAAAACTTGAATTGTGGGGGCGTTGTGGATATTTAAGACAAAGATTCTTGATCATTAGGAAAATCAAGGGTTTTGACAGGGAGGAGCAGGAAAGTGGGCATGTGGAACGTCGTCAGCCTTGATCCTACTGAATGGCAATACAGGTTTGAGGGACTGAACAATTTTGATTGTTCCATGTATAAATAGCTGTGAAATGTAGCTTTGATTTGAAATTGAGTAGGTTATTCTGCTGAGATCAATATTGTTAGTTTGAAATCATTGGGTGATAACCTTGCCATTAGTAAATCAGCATTGGAGTACTTTGAATTTTCAGTTGTGTAAGTGGCTGGGAAGAGTTACTGTATCAGCACTTTATGGTAGATATTTCACTATGATCAGATTATCCCTCTGATTTGATCCTTGCAACACAATAAGTTGCCCACTTGATAACTAGTGTCACTACGTGCCATTCAAGCATTCTTAGGTGCAGTAATTATTCCCTATCACAGTCTTGGCTACAAATTAACATTTGAATTGTTATATGGGATTGTTTCAATAAATGGCTGCCCTGACTTGATATACCCAAACTGGAATCGAGTTCAGAATTACTTTTTTTGGATTGCTACAATAGTGCTAACTTGGCTGGCATTGTGTTTTGTCTTTAATGTTACCCCTCAAATCCTGATTAATGTAGCCACTTGTGGATCTGTGAAGTGGATAGTTGGGAGTTGCAGCTGTTGTGGTTCACCAACACTGTTTTCCCCTGGAGTCCATTCCATTTCAGTAATATGCATCGACTGATAGACCTGAAAGAAAAACAACAGACTTTTTGGTTTGCACTTAGATGCAAGATAAAATTTCTCCTGTTTACTCTGTCTTGCTTTGCTGTGGCAATTCAGATTGAATAAGGGTGAACATTTTGCCGAATGCTTTATATGGTTCACATTCATTCAAATTATTATTAGTTACATATAGACTGTTAATCTTGACCAGCAACTGTAGACCACTAACAGTATTAATGTACTTACATGTGTTTCTGGTTTCTTGCAGTAACTCTGCTGCCTGCAGTTCATCATGTTGAATTCATCGATCATAATGGCCTGCTGCTCACCACTTTACCTGCAATAAAGTTGGACTGGTATCACTGAGCTGATTCATGATCAGAGGTGGAAGCATTGTTTTAACATTTAAGTTGTAATAAAGTGCATTAATCACCCAAATTGGTCTGATTTGCATTCTTCTGTGCAAGAAGAGGCAGACATTGGAGGTACGAGCTGACAGATGTTGCAGTGTGAGGAATCTTCTGAGAACCTGCACTGAATTTAGATGTACAATGGCAGAGGGAAGGGTAAGTATGGAAACCTGGAAGAATGAGGTTGCAGGCTTGCTCACCAAGCTGGTGTTTTTGCATATGTTTCTTCATCCTGCTAAGCAACATGAGTGCACCTCTGGTGAAGCCAATTAGCCACCGAGACAACTAATTCTCACTGGTCTCAATACACACAGACAAAGAAGGACATGAATTCAACTGGGACAACACATCCATAATAGCACAAGCCAAATAGACGTGCCAGGGAATTCCTGGAGGCCTGGCATTCCACCCAGAACTTGGTCAACAAACATATTGAACTGGACCCAATATACAAACCATTGAAAAACCAAACCAGAAGTAATACCAGGCACACCGATAACAAGTGGGATAGAATACCAAAGCTTCACCAGAGGCACACTGATCTTACCTAACAGGGTGATGAAACGTCTGCAACCAAATAGCAGCCTGGCGAGCAAGTCTACAACCTCATCTGCCACGTGAGCTACAAATCTTCTCAAACTTCAAACCTGCAGGAATGATAAGTCCTTGTTCTCCATGGGGATAGAGACCACCTGATCAGAAAAGATGCATCTGGGGACAGCTTTTACATGCATCTGCAGGTAATGAGTCAGATGAGGGAGTGTAGCTTGTGAAATGTTGGGTTTGTGCCTAATATGGTTCATTAAATATGTCCTGATGTGCTAGTATCTGAATTAGTGAGTTTTGAGTTGATTTTGAAAGCTGCCTATCCTACTTAATAGGCCCAAAGTCAGTCGTTCAGTTCAAAAAAGTTGGTGTGATATAAAGGCTGACTGCTGAAGAATTTGCTTGTTAGTACTTCAGAGACCCAAGGGCTATGAACATGAAGGTATAAAATGGCTTTTAATGCTACTTCTACCAAGCAATAGGTTTTGACTAACAAATGCACAACCTTTCATTACTTGATTTGAGGTCAACTAAATATAATGTCCACTTTCTGACAGCTACATGTGCAAAATATTAAGTAACACAAGTACTGTGCATGGATCTGCTCATGTACCATGAGTTTTTGTTGCACTACAATGGGTAAGAGGATATTTGAGGATGTTGCCAGCACTAATATTTTGGCTGTGGAGAGATTGGTTAAGTGGTGCTCGTTGTTTGAGGTTAAAGGGGTGTTTACATATTTCCCTCAACACAGAAGTAACCAGGAAGCTTCAGGTTAATGGAACTGACTCCAGAATTAAAGGAAGCTTGGTTTATTCCACTGAGGAGGAGCATAGGAAATAAAATAGCTTAAAGAGCATTTTAATAGACATTTGACCTGTGGTATAGAGCTGAGGTAGAATTGGGCAGGATAGCTCCTCTTTGAGCATCATGTATATGATGAACTGAATGGTCTCCATCTGCCATAGAGTTCAGTCTTCATGGCCTGTGTCAGAATTCCAAAATTCTGGTAATATTTTAAGATAGAACAGGTTTAATAAAAATGTACAACCTGTTAACCTGCAGTTTGCTTAAGGGCATTCTAGCATGTGGGTTGCAGTTTGAAATTCCTCCACAGTGGAGAACAGAAATCTAGTATGGAGTGCAGCCTGTATTGGATGATGAAACAATATTTTGCTTAAGTTCAAATTATGGTTTTATCACCATAAAGATGGCTATAGTGTTTTCCTACTACATGTTGTAACTGTCTAATTTGGCAGACCATCAGGTTAAGTACAGAATTAGTTCAGTACTGTGATCAGTCACTGAAGTCCTTCACAGCATTAAAAATGTAAAGTGCATTCAATACAGACTTTCAATTCCACATTGAGTAAAGGCCTCACTGACAATGTATTAATCAATGCCTAACTGATTTTCCAGTTGACACAAGCCAGAGTTTAAGGTATCCAACATGGCTCAAGTGCAAAAGTAATAAATCTACATTTATGTAGAGCAGATGGTGTGACTTGAGGGAATTGGGATCTTGGTAATGGCATGGATATGTAGTTGGCAGCTCAATTTGATAAGATTTTTCACCAAGTTTGTAGATGCAATATCAGGTTAGTACCAGGGAGAGGGCAAGAATTGTTTCTCATCCTCACAATGTCTTTAGTCTTTCCAATATTTGATAGAAGTTGGATTACCGAATTGCATGTCTGATGAATGATGTATTTGAAAATGAATTATTTTCAAACAGCTAAATGAAATTGACATGAAAATAGTTGGACAGCCTGGCAAGGCATTTAGTTGCTTATGACCGACAAGCTACAGGTTTTGTTGCTTTGTTTATGGGTTAGTGTCAAGGAGGTCATGAGGGGAGCTGGGAGAGATTAAGGGAAGATGTGTTTAAGGCTTGGACATTGGGGAAGTATTACAGGAGTTTGGTCATGTAGGCTAACTGAATATGGGGCAATGCAGAGGCAGCTGATTAGGTGTCCTTTATGGTTCTAAAGTCCATGAGGTCCTCAACAACAAAACTCTGGAGAGCATTTGCAGAGAAAACAGTTGACATTTAGAGTCCAATGACCTTCTAGTACATCACGAACCACTTCCATTTATTGTCGGAAGGAAGAAGGTTTAAGACTGACAATTGAGAAGTTATTTTTGCATTCCAGGATGATCCTGTGGTGATGAGCAGGACCTGGTGGTCTTGTACAATCTGCACTTACGGCAATGGGTGCTTAAACTAGTTTACCTGTCTTTACAGGACTGCATGCCTTAAACCTGAGAAATAGGCAGGGTGATAAAAAGTGAAGGTATCAACAGTGCAAAAGTGGATATTAGGATACCAATGCAGTGGTGAATGAGGTCCAAAGGCTACAGAGAGCTGGCAATTTGAAGTGTTTGGAAATTGCTTTATCTGGGACTTGCATAACCATGAGATGGCATGCTGAAGAGGGACACTGAATAAAGGTAGGTTTACACAGAAGCTCTAACATGGGGAGAAATAGAAGCAGTGACCCTGGTGTTGAGAACTTGAATTGAGATGGTGGTTGAAATCAGAATACCTTGTGGAGCAATGTGTAAAGTAGGAATGCAATGAAGGTATTCTGGTGAGAATTTAAGAGGCAGTTGAGTAAAACAATTCATTCAGCATATAGTTTAAAAAGTTTGACCTAGATGTGAAGACTGGCTAAGGTGTTTGTGTGGTAGAAATTTCTGCCATTGTGACCATATGTTAACTTCACCATTTGAGGCACGAGAGTGCGTATAAATTAAATGCTAGACCAAATGATACCAGATACATACTGTTCATGTGTTAGTTATGTGGGGGGGATGCTTAGTTTTGCAGCTGTGATCTAAACTTTGAAGGAAATGCCTCTTGTAATACTTAGCAAGTGATATTAATAGGCACTGAGTTGAAGGCTAAATATTGAAACCATCTGTACTGTCCCCAGAGCCAGCAATTACTTAAATCTATTTATATAGCATATTAAGATTTGTTGGCTGATAATCATTCAGGTTTCCACAACCAGATCTGAACTAATTTTACAGCCAAATAAAGTTCCACTATTGAATTCATGTGCCTGCTACAGTTCTTTTGTTAAATTGACAGCACACCTTCCAGCATTAACTTCCGAAATCAATTCCATACCTGCTATTTACACCAGTACAATATGGTGCAACAGCATTACATTTGATATTAGACTTTTGCCATTTGTATGAGTGTCTATTGAGATCAACTTCTCTTGCCAATGAGTTACTCAGTTCATGACATTTTACATAGCATGGTTATTGTAATATTGAAAAGCAACCAGTCAAATATAGCAGTAAGGTATTAATGTTACCTTCATAAAAGCAAAGCAGTTCAGTTACTTAGAAAACAGGTCCTACTGTCCATTAGCACATGAGGTGTGAGCTTTCTAATCCAGTTCCTGGGGCTATATTCATGCAATTCTGAGGAACTAAAATTGGATTGGGGCAAGACAACTTGAACATTCCCACTTCTAGATCCTCAAAGTTGTTAGTACTAAAAGCCTATGAAAAGAGTTAAATATTCATGGTGCTGTGCAGGAGACAATTATCGTGCAGATGTTTACTTTTAAACATTTGATCAAGTTAATTTGTGAAGGTAATAGATTCACATCCATCAGTTTTGAAGCAGTGCAATTTATAATAAAAATTTACTGCTCACCATAATGATATTATAGTTGAAATAAATTCTACCAGTATAGATAGAGTAGGAAGAGGAAGAACTGTGATGCATATGAAAGTGGTAGGTCATTGAGTAGTTAAGAATGCATATAGAATTTTTGGGCTTTGTAAATGAGCAGTATTCAAAAGCAGTACAGATGTGCTGTACCTTTCTAGCCTGACCATAATTAGTATTGTCTAGTCTGGTGATGCATGAACTCGGAGCAGCACTTGGCCTTCTGGTCTAGGGTCCGTACTGTGGAGCAGGATGGGAGATGTGCTCACATTCCTCCTTCCAGAAGGTGCACCAAGAGAGCTCAGTGCTCAGCAGCCTGAAGGAAGAAGATGGCTTGGTAGTATCATCTCAGTCTGGCATCCTGAGGATCAGCAAATCCTTTTTATGCCAGACTGTATGACACACAACCTGCAGACAGCACGAACTCTTGGTTGTTCCTGTTCTCTATCACGGAGGTCTTTAGATGACAGCACACAGGTGTGTCTGGATGAGCTGACCAAGGCCTCGAGTCTTTAAAGAATAAGACTTCTAGAAACAATTGCTTACCGGCTGAGTTGTATTCAGCTCTGTGTGACTCAATTGACCAGGAGCTGCTAGAGGTGAATGACAGTACGCTTCTGCAAGTACATCTGTAAATCCATGAGGAAAGGGATCATCACTGTCATCCATGAACAAATTTGGTGGGTGGGTGGGTGGGGGGGGGGGGGGGGGGAGGGAGGGGGGGAGATATATAACTTGGCACGCAAACCAATGGATCAATCCACCCAAAAA
>NC_063342.1:70336858-70447429 GCF_021869965.1 Rhincodon typus
AAGAGGAAGGGAGGAAATTTAGAAATTGGCAGCCAATAGCACTGCTGAATGCACACCATAAAATCCTGCCAGGTCTGCTCTGGAATTGGTGATTCGCCCCAACCATGTGTGCTGTATGGATCAGGATGGTCTGAGTCTTATGCTCCTCAGGGATACAATTCCCTTTGTGCAGGACAGGGGTTTGGACACCTGCCTCATCAGCCTGGACTAGGAGAAGACCTTTGACAGGATATTGCACATGTACATGTGGGATGTGTGCCCCAAAACAGGCTTTGGGGAGGGTATCTGCAATTAGGTCCAAGTGCTCTATACTAATATTGTGAGCACAGTCTCGATCAGCGGGTGAGTGTGAGAAATTTCCCCATCAGATGGAGTAGGCAGGGCTGCCCACTCTCTCCTGCCTTGCTTGTGTGTTGTATAGAGCCTTTTGCTGAGTCCATCAGGAAGGATATGAGCCTGAGAGCTGACTATTCCAGGCACCGGAGGCTTGTGGGTCAAAGGCTCCCTGCACGTGGATGACATCACTGTTTTCTGCTTGGGTTCATTGTCAGTGCTTAGACCCATGAGCATTGTTGACCAGTTCAAAGTGGCCTTTGGAGCCAAGGTAAATTGAGGCAAGAGCGAGGCCATGTTCTTTGGGAACTGGGTTGACTGATCCTTCATTCCCTTCACCATCAGGACAGATCACCTGATGTTGCTGTGAATATGGTTTGGAAGGGATGGGGTGCCCACAGAATCGTGGGCGGAGTGCATCACCAAAGTGAAGCAGAAACTGGCCCTTTGGGAGCATTGCTCCCTCTCCATTGTGGGTAAAAAGTTGGTCATCACAAAAAGTTGTGAAGCACTCTCTCTGTAGAAGTGATTCACCAAGATCTGTACAGCTGCAGTAAAATATTCTCACCCACTTTTGGGGGTCAAGCCTTTCTCTAATTTCATGTTTGCCAATGACTGCGCTACATTTTGGATCCATGGCTTTTGAATCCTCCCTGTCCTGAGTGGCACCACTTTCTCCACATTTTTTATATTTTTATTATTCATTCACTGGATAAGGGCATTGCTGGCTAGGCCAGAATTTATTACCCATCCCTAACTGCCCAGAAGGCAGTTAAGAGTCAACCACATTGGCTGTGGGTCTGGAGTCACATGTAGGCCAGACCAGGTAAGGATGGCTGTTTCCTTCCGTAAAGGACGTTGGTGAACCAGATGGGTTTTTTCAACCATTGACAATGGATTCATGGTCATCATTAGCCTCTTAATTCCAGCCTTTTTTTATTATTGAATTCAAATTCCACCATCTGCCGTGGTGGGATTTGAACCCAGCTCCCCAGAATGTTATCTGGGTCTCTGGATTAACAGTCCAGCGGTAATACCACTATGTCATCACCTTCCCCCTCATCTTTAATGATATTTGCCTGTAGGTCCACACTGCAGCATGTAATTAGATTCTCTAGTCAGTACTGAAGTGCAACACTATCCTTCTGAAAATGTGTTAAATTGCAGTTCTGTTTACATGGAGAAGGATGTCAAAAACACTACAACACTATTTGTAGGAGAGAAAGGCAAATTTCTTGGTATCCTACCAACATTTAATTGTCAATTTAAAGATAGGCTTATTTATCATCAATGCTGCTTGAGGAACCTGGTGTGCAATAATTACATTAAAACAGCCTTTCAAAAGTTATCAATTACCTGAGGTGCTTTAGATAATCTCAAAAGGGGAGGAAATAAATTATTAACAACTAGCTGACAAAGTTTGATGATAAGTTAGGAGCAAAATTGGACAGCCTCACAGAACAGGCGTGTGGACTGTGATGTGATTTGATTCACCCTCATCTATTCCTTCACGTGCAGGCAGCATTAAACCTGCTGCTTAGGGGCTGTACACCACAGCAGGGAGCCTATGCTGTGCAAGGTTAGCACCATCTGAAGCCAACCCATACTCACAGAATGCACGTGTACTTAAGTTTTTTTTTGTGGGGTGGGGGGTGCAGGTGGAGAAGAGGAGAGAGAGTGCTTAAGTGATTGTCTCTCCACCACTCGGCTAGGAAGCCCAGATTCAAGTCCCACTGCCTAGAGGTATTTAACAGGACCTCCACCCCCTGCTGATCAGAGGGTAATTGATAATCAATCATTGCAGCCTGCAGTGTAGACCTGAGGAGTTGGATTGGGAAATCTAAAAATGTTCAACAAGCTGCTGAGTGGACAAAGTGAGGGTGAACTTCTCTTCAAAACATCTTGTTTCAATCGAATTCTGCAATTTACAGCCACCCTTCCAGAATTTGTTTCCCTGGAGTGTTGGAGGCTGAGGGGTGACCTTACAATGGTTAAAAAATCAGAAAAGATGAGTAGGCAAGGTCTTTTTCTGATGGTAAGGGAGTCCAAAACTGGAGGGCATAGGTTTAAGGTGAGAGGGGAAAGATTTAAAAGGGAACTGAGGGGCAGCTTTTTCACTGAGTGGTGTGTGTATGGAACAAGCTGCCAGAGGAAGTGGTGGAGGTGGGTACAGTTACAACATTTAAATCTCATGGGTAGGAAGGGTTTAGAGGGATATGGGCCAACTGCTGGCAAATAGGACAACATCAGAATTGGATGTCTGCTCAGCCCAGAGAAGTTGGACCGAAGGCTCTGTTTCTGTGCTCTGTGACTCCGTAAATTCCCGTCATGTCTATCTATCTGTCATTAATCAATAAGACACAAATGAGGCCAATGGAGTTCAATATCCCTGGACATACAGACCTGCTTAACAAACATTTGTTCCAGGTCTACAGTGGGGCAGGGGGCGTGGCAAGTGGAGAGAGATTTCCATGATAGGTTTTCTTAATGATTTTATAGCAGCAAATATCTGTCTATTGGTCTTTTATTTACTTCTTAAGCTCAATGGTAACCTCTTCCCTGTCAGAAAGGCATTTTAAGTTGGCTAGTGCTTCCTCAATGGTTGTTTTCTCCCATAACTCAGGGTAACATTCTGCCCATCCCTCTAACAGCTGGTGACGACAGGTCCTACCTATGTTTTCAACACAGCCTTTTTCACTACGGATAAACCTCATTTCCCTTTATACATACCTTGGTCATTCCATGGAGGATATCTGGATATTCTGGCAGACTTGTAACCAATAATCATTGACACACCACCTAGCAGTCTGGTGGACTTGACTTAAAGCAGCTCTTAATGCATTCACAGTTTTCTTGTTCAGAACTCTCTCGTAATTAATGAGAGCAGACTCAAGCTAGTCAGCAATCTTCTGTTCTTGCTTCCCATATATTGAGATATTGCTATTGTAGATCATGTTCCACATATGTTCTATTTTGTTTTCATACTCGTGGGGGAATGCTGGTCAATCAACTCAGAGCTGCCTGTTTTTCCCAGTTTGTGATGTGCCAAGGCTTTGTGGTCGGCCCCCACTCTCTCGTTGGAACACCCAGTAGAAAAAGATGTTCTGACTTCGGGATTCTTAAAACACAATGGATCCTTTAACTGTACCCAAGACCATTTCCTTTCATTTGCAGAATTTCTCAAACTCAAAAAGAGGAATTGAACCAATGCATGACTAAGCATGTGCAAATGGCTTGACCAAAAGTTCTTGAAAAGGGCTTTTGGTTATTTTTGCCACTCATGTAAAATAAGAGCACAGTAACTGATTTACGTAGCATACAGCAGCACCCACAAAACACATCTCCATTGTTTCACACAATACTTTATTGACAGTACAAATATGCTCCTCCTGAATTCGTCTTTCTACATCAAAATACTTGAAAGATACAAAGCGTTTCCTTGTTCCAAATAAAAACAAATTACTTATGGACATTTTCACTTTCAAAATAGGCTGCCATAGAAAATATTCGGCTTTCAAAAAAGGATAAATAAAGCATTGCTGTCTTGCTCTGTTCTCAGTGACTGATGGCCAAGACTATACCTTGGAACGTCTGATGTGTTTGGAATCTCTGCAGTAGCTAACTTGCTTAGCGGTGCCAATAGCTCTGTTGTACTATTCGCTCTTGTCTTCATTTTGATAGTGTCGATACTCTGGCTTTAACTCCCAGGTATTCTTGTGAGTGCCCTTCACGTTGTAGATACCAATTTCCCTCAAAATTTCCTTTAGATAGGTCTGTGGGTAAGGGAGGAAATCAGAAAACAGTTAAATTGGATACCTGAGGTCGTGTATTATGTACACTCTCATAACCCACCAAGGCTCCTTCGACTGCACTGTCCAAACCTGCAACCTTTACCATCGAGAAGGATAAGGGCAGCATCACTATCTGTAAGTTCCCCTCCAAGCCAATCACCATCCTGACTTGGAACTATCTCACTTTCGTTTATGGTTGCTGAGTCAAACCCTAGAACTTGCTTCACAAAATACACTGTGGACGTACCTACACTTCAAAGGACTACAACAGTTCAAGAAGACAGCTTTCCACCATTTTCTAAAGGTAAGCTCGTCCATCTGTTTAATTTGTGTTTCTCTTCGCTGAGAAAGGTACAAGGAATCTCCCAGAAAGAGAGGCTCAAAGGAGTAGAGAATGAGGAGTTGAATAAAGTTTATATTAATAAAAAAGGTTTTGTTGGAGAAATTAATATGTTCCTGGGGGACCTGATATTCTATGTTGCAGACCATTGAAAGAGGTTGCAAAAGTGGAAGGGAGCAAATGTCAAGCCAATATTTAAGATGGGAAGTTGAGAGAAACAGGGAAGTGCAGACCTATCAGTCTTTTATCAGTAGTAGTGAAAATGCTAGAATCTATGATAAATCATAGAATTCCTACAGTATGGAAGCAGGCCATTCGGCCCAGCAAGTCCACACTAACCCTCCGAAGAACATCCCACCTAGACCTGTCCCCCTAAACCGTTCCCTGTAATCCTGCACTTCCCACCTACTAACCCACCTACTCTACACATCCCTGAACACTACAGGCAATTTAGCATGGCCAATCCACCCTAACCTGCACATCTTTAGACTGTTGGAGGAAACCGGAGCACCCGGCAGAAACCCACGCAGACACGGGGAGAATGTGCAAACTCCACACTCAGTCACCTGAGGGTGGAACTGAACCCGGGTACCTGGTGCTGTGAGGCAGCAATGCTAACCACTGAGCCACCACGCCACCCCATCTAAAGAATGGGTTTATGAATGGGGAAATTGATGAAACTGTTGGGAGTATTTTGAGGATGTTACTAATGGAATTGAAAAAGGAGTCAGTGGATTAGTATTCTTCGATTTTCAGAAGGTTTTTTGTTAAAAGCTCCCCATGGGATAGTGGTTAGCAAAATGAATGTGCACGGAATAGGGGATCACGTGCTGGTATGGATTAAGGACTGGCTAACAGGCAGAAAACAGGAATAAACAGGTTTTTCTCACATGGAAGGTTGTGACTAGTGGGCTACTGGGACCTCAATCAGTGATTTGGACACGAGAACCGAATCTAATATTTCCCAGCTACGGATGTCACAAAGTTAGGTGCCCAAAACTACTTTGAACAGACTTGGTTAATTAATGTGGTTACCCACTTTGGCAGGAAGAATTGATGTGCAAAGTATTTCTTAAATTAGTAATTGTAGACATACAGAGAGACCTAGCTGCCCTGGTCAATAAGTCACCAAAGATTAATAAATGTATGTGGAAAGCTATTGGGAAGGCTAATGGTATGTTGGCTTTTGTTAAAAGAGCATTTGAGTACAGAAGAAGCTACATCTTGGTCCAGTTGGGTAGAACCTTGGGTTAGATCACATCTGGAGCACTGTGTGCAGTTTCAATCCCCTTTTAGAAGGAACGATATTATGGTCATAGAGAGAGTCCAACAAAGGTTGCCAGATTTGCCACTGGGATAGTGGGACTGACCTACGATGAGAGATTGGACAAACTGGGCCTGTATTCCTCAGAGTTTCAAAGAATCAGAGGTGAACATATTGAAACTTCAAAATACTTATAGGGATAACCGTAGTAAATGTAGGTAACATGCTCCCCAGGCTGGGGAATCTGAAACCAGTGGACACAATTTCAAAATAAGGGCGAAGACACTTTTGACTGGGATGAGAAGAATTTATTTTACCTAAAGGGTTGAGAATCTTTGGAATTCGATCCCTCAAAGGGCTGTCGAAGCTCAGTTATTGATTATGTTTAAAGTGGAGGTTGATTGATTCTAAATACCAATGGTGTAAAGTGATAGTGTGGGGAAAAGGCATTCAAATGGACAATCAGGAGGTTCTCAGAATGAGAGAGAGAATTGGGAGTGAAAACAGAAATTATTTTAAATGGTTGTCAAATTAGTTACAAGTAGAGAATAGGTTCATGATAATCACTAGGAACAGGGTAATGTAGCAATATTTTTCGCACAATGGACTCCTGAAATATGAAACAAGTAGCTATTGAGTCAGACTAGGGAAAAAAAAATTGAATGAGTAGTTGACTCGAAACGTTAACTCTGTTTCTTTCTCTATAGATGCTGCCAGACCTGCTGAGTTTGTCCAGCATCATTTGTTTTTTCAGAGATTCAACCTCTGCAGTATTTTGCTTTCATTATTAATAATGCAAAGGGACATAGGAAACGGCAGCAATGTATTTGAACAAATGGCTCCAATGGAAGGGCTAGTATCACATGATGGGGTGAAGAGCTACTTCTGGAGCTGTGATTCATGTTACAATGGCCAGCCATGAAGGACAAATCAGTCTGGCACAACATATCCTCAAGGAGAGACCATAATTACCAATACTACACACATAACCATACAAACATTGCATTTTTAATTTGTAAATGAGACGTTGCAACAGATGAATTCAGGAAGACTTCTAAGATTAGGCCGTGACTCACAGCTACAAGCACTGGTATTCATTAAAAAATAAATGACTCTGAATTAGCATGTAAATGCTGGACACTACTTAAAAGAATCATACAACAATTATACAGAATTACACTACTTCCGATCATTATAAATCAGAACATTTAGTGCAAGTAACACTGCATTAATGTAAATTACACAGAAAAGTGAAATGCCTCTGGATTAAGAGAAGTTGGTTGTGCTGCATGCAGTACAGGGATTCATATAACCAAAGGTTCCACTAGATTTCACCCACTGGGATGTGCTATCCCACACCCTGGGTAATAGCCAGCCTGTACAGACATTAGCTCCAGTCCGCCAACTCCCTCAAACGTAAAATTATTCTGCCCATGTTTAATCCTTGCACAAACCCATCCCTCCCCATCACTTTCTTCTCCTACTGCTCTGCACCAGCCCAGAATTTTCTGCCCCACTCACTCCAGTTTCTATTGCACCTGACCATTTTTTTGCTGACTGTACTTTGAATAGCCTAGGTCTGACTTTCAGGAATTCCCTCCCTGAACTGCACAACCTTCAAGACCCTGCTCTGTGACCAATCTTGTCATTCCTCTCACCTTTTCTTTCCTGGCAATGATTCAATAAGCCAAATGACCACTTTCAACGCTGTATTTTTCTATAGCACGAGGGGACATAGCTTTAAATTGAAGGGTGATAGATATATGACAGATGTCAGAGGTAGGTTCTTTACTCAGAGAGTAGTAAGGGCGTGGAATGCCCTGCCTGCAAAAGTAGTAGACTCGCCCACTTTAAGGGCATTTAAATGGTTATTGGATAAACATATGGATGATAATGGAATAGTTTAGGTTAGATGGGCTTCAGATTGGTTTCACAGGTCGGCGCAACATCGAGGGCCGAAGGGCCTGTACTGCGCTGTAATGTTCTATGTTCTATGAGTCAACTATGTTGAAGGCAAAATATAAACACAAGCTGTTGCTATTTTTGTCGTTTGATTCCTGCTGTACTGACCATAGCCACCAAGTGGCGCAAGAATCTTGTACAATGGTGTCATGGTTAGTCACCAGTTCAGTTAGCAGTCCCTGAAGATTAATTTTGAATAGGAAACATGTGGCCACACATTGTTAGTTGGTGGAAAGTTTTTACTTCCGGATGGGCTCTTGCAGTGCAATGGTAGTGATGCTACCTCTAAACCAGAAGGCCCAGATTAAACCGCCCTGTCCTGGCTGAGTATCACAGCCTTTCCAAACAGGTCAATTAAACTAATCTTTGGACCCTTTTGGTAATGTTGCTGTTGACCATTTCAAATGTACAAAGCATGGAAAGTGACGAAATGAGTTGGAAAGGTTTAGAAAGTAAGGTCAAAAGTTTCTTTTTTAAAACATCAACCTGTTTAGACAAGTTATGAAACACCTCACTGGCAGGGGGGGGGACATGAATCCAGGGAATACTAACACTGCACCACAAGAGTAAATTCAAACACTAATCTTGGGTGAAAACTTCAGTTCAATTTATATTTGCCAGATTTATTAGTGTGTGTCATTTGACTTGCTTTCTGTACATGCTTAATTAATGCTCCTAAATCTAAATTAAACTATCATTTCTTATCACAAATTATTGGGGAAACTTATAGAAACCAAGGAGAAGTTCATTGTGTGTTGTCTCCCTGTATTTGTGCCGTTAGCTCAGGCAGGAGAGGTGATGAGTGCACTGTAGAGGTGCAAAAACAAATACATTATTTCATCTGATAGGTTCAACTCATTGTGTGGATTCACACGGGTTAGGATACATCAGTGTAGGAACATTCAGCAACAAGCATTCCAAACATCGTCCATGTGCCTCTCGAACAAAGCAAGGGAACAGTCATGCTGTAGGTTCCAATAGTTTATGTGTTCAACCTAAATCATGGGCCTTTGCGATTTGCGATTTGCAATTTGCACTCTCCACAGCTTTAAGCTTGATTCTCACAATGAAAACCTTGACTTTCAGGTTAAGATGGTTAAAATACTGCACCAGCATGTAGTTGGAATATTTGCCACATTTGTAAAGGCAACAAAAGCCAATAATTTTATAATGATATCACCCCGAGGCTGTTAATGAAAAGCTTCAAATTAACAGTGCTCTTTAAATGCAGCAGATGGCACTGGTGGACTTTGAGCTGCACATCATTCCCTTTTACTTACAACTGGCTGCTTGGTAATATCCACCAGATCCTTGATGTTGTAGTACTGGTGTTTCTCAAAAGCTGAAAACAGCATATCCAGTACTTGCTGCCTATCAGCCCGGGCACGTTTCCCATCTTCCTTCTTCTTCCTCTCGTATTCAATCTAATGAAAAGCACAGTATTAGAAAATGAGTGTTCATACTGTTTTTTTTATTCTTCCATGGGATGAGCATCATTGGCTAGGCCAAGTTTATTGCCCATCCCTAACTGCCCAGAGGGCAGTTAAGAGTCAACAACATCGCCGTGAGTCTGGACTCATGTAGGCTAGACCAGGTAAGGTTCCTTCAGGAACAAAAGCAGAAGTTGCTGGAAAAGCTCAGCAGGTCTGGCAGCATCTGTGAAGAAAAAATTCAGAGTTAATGTTTCGGGTCCGGTGCCCCTTCCTCAGAACCAGGTAAGGTTCCTTCCCTAAAGGATATTTGTGAACCAGATGGGTTTTCTGACAATCGACAATTGATTCACGGTCATCATTTGACTCAATTCCAGATTTTTATTGAATTCAAATTCCACTATCTGCTGTGACAGGATTTGAACCCAGGACCCTACAACATGACCTGGATCTTTGGATTAACAGTCCAGCGATAATACCATGAGGCCATCACCTCTCCGAACAGTAAACCTCCAGAGCAGAAATCTTCAGGAAAACCTGCAAAGGTCTCTTCATCTCACTATTACAGCACAACAATGACAGGACGAGGACAGGGAGCTGCCCAGTGTTACTAACATTAGGATATATTCTTATTCTCTTTCGTTCCCCTTCAAGATTTGCTTATTCTCTCAAGTTCCCACAAGTGATGACCATGACTATATCTCCAACAAGGCAACTCTGCAATTACTCCAAGGAGACCCCATCAATGTCCAGCTCCTGGCCTGTCTTTGGAAGCAGGCTGCCTGCTTTCTGGGCTGTAGCAAATGTATAGACTATGGAGGCAGTCACTGGAGCTGCTGGAGAGATCAATCTCAGCACAGCCCGAGCTCTTCCGCTTCCAACAACTTTGTTTCCCTAAACCCCCTCTCCCTCTTAAGTTTGATTTCTAAACTGGACTGATGAAAGGACAACTGTCTATGGCTTCTGGCCCAGATGCTGGGTACCCTGCCCAGCAGGCTACCTTTCACTTGTGATCCATGCCTGCAAGAAGGGGGCTTCTGAGCAGCTGAGCCAACTCTGGGGGGTGGGGGTGAGGGGGTTACCTTCCCTTAATTAGGGGGAGTGAGGATACACCTCGCAGCAGAATCTTCGGATCTTACTGTTTGCATGTCACTGACTTGTCTGGCTGAACCATACACAGAATCAGTCTAAAATCAAGACAGCCGTGTCAGGAAGCACCAAGCAAGGAAAGAGGCCAGATATTAGCCTTTTCTCAATTTGACAGGATTTTTTTGGGGAACCTGTAATCAATTTTGATAATGATACGAAAGGCGAAGCAAATTGAAGAACCGGCTGAATTCCTTAAATCCAACGTGCTTGGCCGTCATGCGATTTATACGGAAAGTCAGCACTCTTGATTTAGTGTCTATTATTGACACTGTGGGCCAGATAAGCTCCCTATCAGTAGCAGCACCCTACCATTGTTGCTGCACCAGGCCAGCTTCTCAATCCTATTTGCTCCCAGTGTCCTGTGGTCAAACAGCCACTATAACAAAAACTAAAGGTGTGACATGACTTTAAGACCAAGATAAATCAACACAAGAGAAAAGGCAGGGATGTGGATGTGGATGTGGGGAATGTCAGATCAGACTCAAGCAGCTGAACACATTACACCTGTTCTTATTTCTTATGGAGTCATACAGCACGGAAACAGACCCTTTGGTTCAACCAGTCCGTGCTTACCATATTCCCAAACTAAATTAGTCTCACCTCCTGCACTTGGCCCATATCCCTCCAAATATTTCTTATTCTTAAACTTATCCAAATGTCTTTTAAACGTTGTAACTGCTCCTGCATCCACCACTTCCTCTGGCAGTTCATTCCACACACGAACCACTGTGTAAAAAAAAAAAAAAAAAAAAAAATTGCCCCTCATATCCTTCTTAAAACTTTTTCCTTTCACCATAAAAAATATGCCCCCTGGTTTCGAATTCCCCTACCCTAGGGAAAAGACCTTTGCTACTCCCCTTATCTATGACCCTCATGATTTTATAAACCTCTATAAAGGTCACTCCACAAGCTCTTACGCTCCAGTGGAAAAGATCCCAGTCTTTCCAGTCTATTATTATATCTCAAACCCTCCATTCCCACTTATGGTCTTATTTAATAAACTTCAAGAAATAAGAAATGAGACAGTAAAACATTAGAGCAGAGGACAGGTTAGGATATGTGATAAATGTTTTCTTTTAATTCAAAAACACAGAACAAACTGGATGAACGGCATGTGCAAATTCAACTTGGAGAGTAATAACTGGTGTTCAAACATGTCCAAAAGGTGGTCAAGACTGGGAACAAAATATACTGAGGCCCGAAGGCTATAAAGGTCCACAGGAAATATGGAGAAAGAAGTAGAAAGAGCAGCCTTAGTGACAAAGGATGAAATTACTTTCATAACAGAAGTAAATATAGCAGGAGGTTTGCATGCAGTGGTAACTTTGTGGGTCAAATTAAATCACTTAAAAGTGAAAGACAGTAAGAGATATGCACAAGTCTCCTGGTATCTGTGAAACAGTGGATTGTATAAAGACAGAGTTTATTCAAGCATATAGCAAAGGCAGGGTAATATACACGGGGAGTTTTATTTGTAGATTGGGATAGGCAAACTAGCACTTGTCAGAAATATAATGAATTTCCTCAGTGGGTTTAAGTTTCTGCAGCAAACTTTTCTAGTGCCAACAATGGGCTAGGTTGTCTTAGATTTGGGAATGTACCACAAAGCTTGATTTATTTAACAACCAAATATCGTGGGAACAATTTATCCAAGATTGATCGTGAAAAGATTGCTTTCAATAGTGTGTGTGAAAGGAAGAAATGGAAAACAGTTGCTACAATTTCAGATTTAAGAAAGATAGCCTCCAACAGAATATACTTGAGATGGTCCATGGTAAAATGGGAAAATTTTTCAAGAAGTTAAATGATAGGTAATCGGTGGGCTCAAAAAAGAACCAGTTATACACAACAGGTTTATACCCCGAAAAGAGCCCAAGAGCTCTACCCAGTAGAAAGAAAACACAGCCAAGGTCAGCTGAGTAGGTAAGAGACAATATAACATTAAAATAGAAGGCATACAAAAATAACAGATTTTGGAAAATGTAAAAGATGCAAAGAACAGCAAAGGATGTCAACACATAGTAAGGGCTACAAAAAGGGAATATGAATATTGTAAATCAACATAAAAAGATTTACAATTACATTAGGAAAAAGATCGCAGTCACGAGCAGTGTGGGTCTCCTAAAGGCTCATAATAATGTTGTTGCTAATGAGAATTTAAAAAAAAAAATCAGGCATGCTGAATAATTACTTTGCATCAGTATTTACTGCAGAGGAAGAGATCAACATGAAAAAGAAAGACATTCATACAGCACCTTTTATAACCAGGAGTTATCAAAACATTTCAAAGCCAATGAAATGATTTTGAAATGAAGTCACATATATGGGAAATATAGCTACAAAACAAACTCCCACCGACAACGTGACAACGCCCAGATAATCTTCTGGTATTGGCCGGGACACCGTTATGTTCTTCAACATAGTGCACTGGGACCTTTCACATCCATCTGAGGAGCATACACTCGTTCAGTAACACTCTGAAATCTTAACCTTGATGTGTGTGTTCATGTCTCGGAGTGGGACTTGAACCCACAACTTTACAGCTCAGTGTTGAGGGGACCAACAACTGAACCATGCCTTACACATGCAGAAGCATTCTGGAAACTAATAATCAGGGCTGGAGACTCATCAAAATTATTGTAAGCAAAATAACCATATTGAAGAGAACAATGGCTTTTTACAGTGTCTAGGACTTAGGGCATGTAGAAACACAGCAACCAAGGTAGGCCATTAAGCACCCTGGCCCACTCCCTGAGCTTACACACTAATTCACCTGCACAGAGACAAGGGCAAAACGACACAGATAGAGATTCACATGCACCATATCCCTGTCACTTGTACATAAATACCTGTTTTTATAAAAGCACTATTAACATATTCTTTACAAAACAACACTTCATAGCATGAGTATTAAAATATTGCTACTTAGTTTGGGACAGTCTGTGATAACTAGTCCATTTGAAAAAGGGATCCTTCAACCAAAAATATTTGGGAGATGGTGATCATCATCAATAAATGTTGAATCACAGTCTCCAAAAGAACTTGTATTTATGTAACACTTACATAACAACAATGTCCCACCTGGGCATTACAAAAGTTGACACCTAGCCACATAAGGAAATATTACAGCAGATAATCAAAACATTGGTAAGAGGTAGGCCTTAAGGAAGAAAGTGAGGGAAAGACGGGGCAACGTGTGTATTGAATGGAAGGGGTGATGAGGACACTCCAAAGATCCTACTGGGACACCGATAATCTCACCCTGCAAATCAGACAATGTGCCACATCCCTACACAGCATCTCTGTCGACTTCCTAAACAGGTCAATAGTTTGTCTACAATTTAGCTTAAAAGCCTTTAGGAACACAAGACTTAATCTGTCATTCAATAAGCTCCTAGCTGATCTGATAGTGATCTGAACTCCATTTTCATGTCTGCCTCAAACAGGCTGAATTCTCTTGCCTAGCAAAAATCTAACTCTGGTTTAAATCAATCCGATGAGAGAGCCTCAAATGCTTTCCAGGGAAGAGAACGTATAGACTAACAGTCCTTAGAGAAAACGAAAAGGTTACAGGTGCTTATGACACACTTTATCAAATGCCTTCCAGAAGTCTATATAAATAGTATCAAGAGACACTCTCCTGTCACTACTTTTGTCAGCTCTTCAGCAGGGAGGAACCTCCATATTACAAATTCACACTGGCTCTCTCTGATTAGCTGGATATTTGCAAAGTGTTCAGTTACTTCACCCTTAACTGGGGCATTTTACTGACAATAAATGTTTTGATAACTGCCACTTGGTTTTCCTGTGTCAACTTTCTTAAATAGCAGAGAGAGCTGAGCAATTTTCCAACCTATGGGAATAGTTCCCATGCCAACAGATCTATAGAAATCTAATTAGCATCTGTGATGTACTCCATCTACTTCCTTACAAAGCCAGACACTTCAAGGGTAAACATTTCAACATATGAAGGGTAGGAGGGGCGTTTGGACCTCTCTTTGACAACTGGTAATGTTTGCTGGCTTAATTATTAATTCTGATGTTAGCAGATTTTTTGTTAATCAATGAGTTAATAAGGGATACAGAGCAACAAAAGGGCCATCAACAGTGCTACCAAGCAGCACTTGCTTAGCAATAATCTGCTCACCAATGCTCAGTTTGGGTTCCACCAGAGCCATTCTGCTCCTCACCTCATTACAGCATTGGTCCAAGCATGGATTAAAGAGCTGAACTCTCGAGGTGGTGAGACAAAAGTGACTGCTCTTGACCTCAAGGTCATATTAATCACAGTGTGGCATCAAGGAGCCCGAGCAAAATTACAGTCAACGGTACAAGCACAGAATGCTGGAGAAACTCACTAGGTCTGGCAACACCTGCAGAGAGGGAAAAACGGAGTTAACATTTCAACTCCAGTTCATCTTCATTATGAAGATCAATGCGAATCGGGGAAAAACTCTCCATTGGCTAAAATGGTTGTAGTTGTTGGAGCTCAGTCATTTCAGTTTAAGGACTTCATTACAGGTGTACCTCAGGTAGTGGTCCTTGGCCTAACCACCTTCAAAAGAACATAAATACATAGGAGCCGATGTATGTCATTAGGCCCACTGAGTCCTCTCCGCGATTCAACGAGATCATGGCTGGTCTGAAAACCCACAACTCAACTTCCTACCTTATCCCCAGAACTCATTCCCTTACTGATTAAAAATAGATTTAACGACTCAGCCTTGACAGCCCTTTGTGGTAAATAATTCCACAAACTCACTACCTCCTGACAGAAGAAATTTCTCTTCATCAGCATCCTAACTGGGTTCAGTCAGAGATTATGTCCTTTGGTCCTGGACTCTCCCACAAGGGGAAACGGTTTCTCAGCATTTACCCTCAAGTCCCCTAAGCATCTTATGTTTCAATATGGTCGCTTCTCAAACTTCCAAACTCAAATAGGAATGGAGGCCCAATCTACTCAACATGCCCTCATAAGAAAATCCCTCGATACCAGAGATCAACCTAGAAAATGTTCTTTGGACTACTCCAATGCCAATACATCTTTCCATAGTTAAGGGCACCAAAACTAGGTGTGGTCTGATTAGTGTCTTGTATCGTTTTAGCAAGACTTCCCTATTGAAATACTCCATTCCCTTTGAAATAGAGGTCAATATTCCATTTCCTTCCCTATTATCTGCTGAACATGGATGGTAGTTTTTTCAGATTCATGGATGAGAACTCCCAAATCCCTCTGTACTGCAACTCTCTGCAGTCTTAATCTATTTAATTGATATTTGATTCCTCTATTTTTCATCACATTTCCCCACATTATATTCCATCTGCCAAGTTTCATGCACTTAATTAATCTGTCTGTATCTCTCTGTAGACTTTGTGCCATCCTCATCACTCATCTTCCCAACTATTTTTGTGTTACCTACAAACTTGGAAATAGTATATTCATTTTCCTCATCCACTAATAGTAATTAATATATATTGTAGATAATTGCCGTCCCAGCATCGATACCTGGGGCACTCCACTAGTTAAAAGGTTGCCATTCTGAAAATATCTCCCTTATTCCAACTCTGTCTTCTACTAGTTAGCCAATCCTCTCTTAATGCTAATATAATACCCACAACACCATGGGCTCTTACCTTATGTAGCCACCTTACATGCAGTACCTTATTGAATGCCGTTTAGAAATCAAAATGCATTACGTGTACTGATTCCCTTTTATCTATCCTGCTCGTTACAGCCTCAAAGAGCAGTAATACATTTGTCAGGCATAATTTCTCCTTCATGAAGCTATGTTGGTTCTGCTTGATCACATTATGTATTCTTAAAGGGTCTAAGATTGCATCCCTTATAATAGACTCAAACATTTCCCTATGATTGATGCTCAGCTAACTGTCCTGTCGATAGTTAACCTGTTGTCAACTTCCCTTTTGGATAAAGGTCCTACAGTGGAAGTTTTTCAATCCTCTGGGACTTTTCCAGAGTCTCAGTATTCTTGCAAAATTATTACCAGTGCATCCACTATCTCTGTACCTACTTCCCTTAACGTCCTAGGATGCATCCTATCAGGTCCAAGTGACTTATTGGCCTTTAGACCAATGATTTTCCCTAGTACCTTTCCCTCTGGTAACACTTACAGTATTTATGTCCTTTCCCTTTTTGCTCTTTGATGATTTTTGCTCTTACTGTTATACTGTTTCACTGTCAAGACTGATGCCAAGTATTTGTTCAGCATCTGTCATTTCCTGGCCTCCAGCCTCTTCCTCTAAGGGGCCAGTGATCACTTCAGCTTCTCTTTCTTCTTATATACAAGTATTTAAAGGACCTCTTATTGTCTGTTTTGATATTATTGCTCAGTTATGCTTAAAATTTATTCTCTTCCTCGTCTTTTTGTTGGTTTTTAAAATGTTACCAATTTTCTGGTTTACCACTAATCTTTGCCACATTGTATGCTTTTTCTTTCAAGTTGAGGTGGTCCTTAACTTTTTGGTTAGCCACAGCTGGTTTACCTCTTTCTTGAAATCCTTCTTCGTCACTGGGATACATCTTGCTTGAGTCATGAACAATTACCTTAAATGTCTGCTCAACTATCTTTTCTGCTAGATTCCCTTATCAGTTCAATCTGCTCTGCCCTCATCTCTTTGGAAGGCTTAGCACAGTTGTTTCCGATCAAAGCTTTTCCACTCTCAAACTGAGTGCTAAATTCTACCATGATGTGGTCACTGTTCTTTGAAGGGTACAATGAACAGTACAGCACAGGAACAGGCCCTCTGGCCCACCCAGACTGTGCCTTTCTAGTTAGAATTACTCAAAACCTTTTGTCTCTATGCAGTCCATATCCCTCCATTCTCTGCTGATTCATATATCTGTCAAGATGCTTCTTAAACACTGCTCTCTATCCACATCCACCACCTCCTCTGACAAAGTATTCCAGGCACTTACCAATCTGTGTGGAAAAAAAAAGCTTGCCGCTCACATTTCTTTTAAACTTATTCCCCTTTACCCTAAACCTATATCCCCTAGTAATTGACATTTCTACCCTGGGAAAAAGACTCCTACTATCCATGCCTCTTATAGACGTTTACAAAGTTATCAGGTTGCCCCTCATCCTTCAACGTTCAAGTGAAAACAAACCAAGTTTATCCAATCTCTCCTCATAGCTAATCCCCTCCAAATCAGGCAACATCCTGGTAAAATGCTCCTGTACCCTATCTAAAGCCTCCACATCCTACATTGTGGCAACCAGAACACAATGTTCCAAATGTGGCTGAAGTAAAGTTCTATACTGTTGGGGCTTTTAGACTGTTTCCACCAGTGTCTTCTTCCTCTTGCTATTTTTGACCTCCACCCATATGGATTGTACACCTTCCGATCCCCTTGGTCGGCAGCATTCCACAAGATATCCACTCCCTCTGCCAGCGATGCATAGTGGCAGCAATGTGTACTATCTTGAGATGCACTGCAGAAATTCACCAAATCTCCTTAGACAGCACTTTCCAAACCCACCACCATCAGTACCTAGAAGGACAAAGGCAGCAAACAGAGGGGAATACCACCACCTGCAAGTTCCCCTTCAAGTTTTCAGGGATGTGTAGATTAGGTGGGTTATAAGTGGATGAGTCTAGGTGGGATGCTCTGAGGGTCAGCATGGACTTGTTGGGCCGAAGGGCCTGTTTCCACACTGTAGGGATTCTAAGTTACACGTCATCCAGACTAGGAAATGTATCGCTGTTCCTTCAGTGTTGCTGGATCAAAATTCCTGAATTCCTTCCCCAACAGCTGCGGGTATATCTATACCAAATGAAGTGCAGTAGTTCAAGGCAACAGCTCACCACCATCTTTTCAGAGAAAATTCAGGATGGGCAATAAATGCTGACCCAGCTGGTGAAGCCCACATTTTCTGACAATAAAAGAAAGGGAGCAGACTAGACAGTAAATAGAGTAAGCTTGTTCCACAAGAAGTTTTAAAAATCCTCATTCTGCAACTCCATGGCAAGAGCTCTCCTCATTGTGAAGGAGCACAAAGAACAATTTGAAGGAGGTTTGATAAGTTGTAGTGCAACTGGTGTATGTAAACACTGCTGCAACTGTACATCACGACTGAATTGAACGAGTTCTATCGGATGGGGTTTCAATTAAGGCAGCTACTTCATTGTGGATGGTGTTGAGCTTCTTGAGTGTTGTTGCTGTTGGAGCCACACCCATCCAGGCAATCCTCTGGCTTGTGCCTTGTAAAGTGTGGCAGGATCGGAGAAGAAAGGAGTGCTCCTCAGGATCAGAGCTCGAAAACACAGAAACAGACTATTTGACCCAATGTATTTGTGCCTGCTCACAAAGCATGGCTAACCCACCTAGCCTGCACATCCCTGGACACTGCGGGCAATTTAGCATGGCCAATCCACTTAACCTGCACATCTTTGGACCATGGGAAGAAACTGGAGCACCTGGCGGAAACCCACGCAGACACAGAGAGAATGTGCAAACTCCACACAGTCACCCGAGGGTGGAATCGAACCCGGGTCCCTGGCGCTGTGAGGCAGCAGTGCTAACCACTGAGCCACCGTGCTGCTCCCAGACATGTTGAGATCATACTCAGATCACACTCAGATCACTTATTAATATTTCTAAAATAATTATTTTAAATCTGCGCACCTCATTCTTGATTCCTTTCACAAGTGGAAACATTTCTCCCTACTTAATATGTCCGCTTTTTTGAGTTTGAAAACTTCAATCAAATCTCCACACAGCCTTCTCTTCTCCAAGGAGGACAGTCGCAGACTGATTTCGGTTTAATATAAAGGGTACCTCTCTCCGAATTGCTTGGCGAGGGAGCACAGCATGTTTTGCAGAAGTCTTTGGTGCTATTGCTGGAATGTCATCAAGCCAATAGCCTTTGCATTATCCTCTGCTTTCAGTCATTTACTAATATCACAATGAGTGAATGGAACAGAATGGGACCCGTACATGTTGGGATCCCAACGAGGAAATTCAGATCGACCATCCACTTGGCAGTTCTGGCTGATGGTGGCTACAAATTCCTCAGCAAAATCTTTTGCATTAATGTGCAGATATCCCCTCATCATTGAGGATGAGGGTATTTGTGGAGTCTCCTCCTCCAGTTTATTAATTCGGTTCAATTAATTTTCCACCACACCCATTTACAACTGGATGTGGCAATACTGCAGAGCTTTGACCTAATTATTTGGTTGTGGAATTACTTGGCTCTGTTATTGCATACTGTTTAACATGCATGTTATGGTGCTGTAACCTCACCAGGTTGACACCTTATTTTTAGAGATGCCTGTGCTGCTTCTGGCACGCCCTCCTGCATTCCTCACTGAACCCAAGTTGATGCCTAAGTAACGATATTGAGAGGGCTGTGCATAAACTGAGCTTACAGCCTCCAGCAGAATACGATTCTGCTGCTCATCACAGAATCCCTACAGTGCAAATAGAGGAAATTCAGCCTATCGAGGCTGCACCTATTTTATAAAGAGAATCCCACTTAGACCCATCCCCTCCTCATAGCCCCGTAACCCCACATTTGCCATAGCTAATCCCCCTAGCCTGTACATCCCTGGACACTGTGGGCAATTTAGTATGGCCAATCCACCTAACCTGCACCTAGAGTTAGAGTCGCACAGCACGAAAACAGTCCATACCGAACATAATCCTAAACTAAACTAGTCCCACCTGCCTGTGCTTGGCCCATATCCCTCCAAACCTTTAGTTAGCCAACTGTCTTTTTTACGTTGTAACTGTACCCACCTCCACTACTTCCTCAGGAAGCTCATTCCACACGTGAACCACGCTCTGTGTAAAAAATTTGGACTGTGGGAGGAAACCCATGCAGACACAGGGAGAACACACAAACTCCACACAGACAGTCACCCCAGGCTGGAATCAAACCCAGGTCTGTAGTGCTGTGAGGCAGCTGTGCTAACCACTGTGCCACCGTGCTACCCTGGATGGTACTCACGGATACCCAGTTTTGGATTTCTAAATTTTTTTTAAAAATCTATTCCATTTAGCACTTTGGTCACAGCCCACAACATAATGGAGGGTATCCTGAATGTGATGATGGGACTCCATTTCCACAAGACTGTACAGTACTCACTCCAACTGATACTGTCATGGACAGAGATGCCTGCAACAGGCAGACTGGTGTGGATGAGGTCAAGTATTGCTTCCCTTTTGTTATTATCCTCGCTACTGCTGCAGACCCAGTCTAATAGCTTTGTCATTTAGCACAAGGCCAGCATTGGTAGCAACGAACCACTGCTGGTTTTGGACAGTAATATCCTCCATCCAGAGTGTTCTGAATGGCCACATCACTCTCATTCCTTCTTTCAAGTGGTGATCAACATGGAGCAATTGATCGGTTGAGTGGTGTGGTAGGTGGCACCTTTGTCGTCATGAGATTTCATGGGGTCTGGAATCAATGTTGATGATTTTCAGAGCCCTCCCTGCTGATTGTATACCACTGTGCTGCCACCTTTGGTGGGTCTGCCCTGCTGGTGGGGCGAGACATTTCCAGAGGCAATGCTAGAGGAGTCTGGGAGGGTCAAGACCTGATTCAATCATAACGACGCAGGAAAGATGGGTGTGGATACAGGCAAGACAACACAGGGAAAGGGGAGACTGAAGGTGAGGGAAGAAGCTGGCAAAAACAGCAATCGCAGCTGTGGAGTTTTCCAGAGGGGGCTCATAATGGTCACTTTGAAAGGATGAAGGTCAGTTTCTGTGAAGAGGGATCCAGTTCCCTGTTCTTATAATCAGAGCCAGAAGAGGGAGGCCGTGTGGAGGGTGAGAATGGGCTCTTAGGCAGCAGGATTTGGCAATCATGCACAAGAGGAGGCAGAATAGATATTAGGGTGTGACACACGTTCAGGCACAGGGTAGGGGAGCGGCTGGGGAGGCAAGGTTAGCTTGGCTTTTCGAGCAAGGGCAAATGCAATGGACACAAGCTATTCAACCATGGGGAGGTTGCTGTGCACCCTCTCTCTCTCTCCATTAAGATGCTCCAACAGAGTTAGATGCCTTGCCCTTTCAGAAAGCAATATTTCAGAGCCTGGTATAAAGTTCTGCTTTGGGACCATCTAACAAATATATATAGCCTGGTTTTGATTTTTCCATCCCTACTGTTAAGCTTTTCCGACCACAAGGCAATCCGATTCCGATCTCCTCCTCTCCACGTGGTAAAGCAATTCATACTTTATCTACCACACCGACTTTATTTTGATTCAGCTAAAATGGTGTTGTAATAAAACGTAACAAAAATAGATTATCATTAACTAAATAAGCTGAGCCTGAAAACAGCATTGCATGTTTTGGTAAGCTCCCATTCACATGTACTCTGTATATATGCTCACTGCTTACAGGCCTACATCATTTACTAATAATCCCTTTCCGAATAATATCCAGTTGTGAATTTTGGAAAATGTGTTTTTCTTGGTGATGATGGGATGACAGCATTTTTCAATGTGGTTAGTAAACAAATCAGACTTACGTTGTACTGATGGTTTGCAACAGGCTTATAATTTGTTGTGACAGCCTTATCCAGCTGTAGGGAGAGACGGAATGGTTTCGATGATTCCTCAATTTGCTGCCTGGAGAGAGTGCAGTAGGGGACAGGAAGCAAAATAAGTGCATTAGTATAATTGTTCAGCAACAAAAACAACACACATTGACATACAAAAGTGAAACACTGCAGATGCTGGAAATTTGAAATAACAGAAATGCTGAAAATACTCAGCAGTTGAGGCAGCATCTGTGGAGAGAAAACAAGAGTTAACATTTGATGAAGACTTTTCATCATATGCTGCCTAACCTGCATTTCCACAGCTCCTTTAGGGTTTTGAAAAGGCCTTGGAGTCACATGGAAGTGGTGATGCAGTTATAATGTTACTCACCTGATAATCTAGAGGCTTAAATAAACAAACATGGCATCAAAAGATTGTATCCCTAATGGTAACTATGAAACCACAGAATTGTTACAAAAACTCATTAGGGTTAGGAAAGGAAATCTGCCATCCTTACCCGGTCTGGCCTACATGCGACTTCAGATCTATAACCATTCCCTGAAATAGTCCATTCAGCGGTATTAAGCCGCTATGAAAAAGTCAAATAAGAAGAAAAATAGATAGATGGCCCACCTGACATCAACCAACATCGGTAACAAGAAATGGACACCTAGCCCAATCAATTCTGTGAAGTCCAAACATATTACCATCCATTGGCCATCAAGGAGTCAAAATCCTGGAACTTCCACAACCAGGACTACAGCAGTACAAGGGGACAGCTTATCATTACCTGATTAAGGACTATAAGAATGGCACTCTGCCTTGCCAATGGTGTGCACACTGGATTTAATGAATTTTTACACATGGTAAAGAGGAGAACTTTACAATCTAAATATACCAAGTCGATTAAGTGGAAGGGAGGAAAGTAATTGAGGCAAGAAATAACAAAAAGCCAATGATCTAGATTACAAGTATGAGGAGGAGGAGGACAGAGAGGTGGAAAGGGTCTAGCAAGCACCCAATTTAAGATTTAAAATGCTCAGTTTTGTGTGACATTGAATTGAACACCTGTTTTTAAATTCCTGCAAACTAAAAATGTTGTTAAAAGAAATCAGATATACCAAATTATAATTGAGATAACATATTAACAGGATGACTGCCTGAAGGCATTCCAACAGTCTTAATTTTTTGAATCATTCTTATTTATATCATTTTCCTTTGTGCTGCTTCTGCTGCTCACAGCAGTCAGGTATACATGGCGGTGTTTCAGGTTTCTGTCAATATCACAGTCAGGTTCACATGTCCCTGAAACCGGCTTGATTGATTGACCTCAACATTCCTCTCCCTCGGCATCGCTTCTTTCTAGCAAAGTAAAAGCAAGGACGTTGGAACAGCTAACAGCAAAGCTACAAGTCCATCACACCTCCTATCCTAAGCAGTACAACTGCAAATTAGAAACAACAAAATTCAAGTCAAAAAGAATTGACACAAATAACAGTGAAGACAATCTTTGGGTAAAAATCAACAGTGGCTTTGACGCCTTTTATAGTCAGCCTTTGCACACCCTCTCTCCAGACCTATACAACGGAGCAATGCTTCGAAAGATTTCCATACCTGAGGAATCATAAGTGATGCATGAGTCACCAGCTTTGGAAATAGGGAAATACGGAAAGAGTGGGGTAGGAATAAACATGAGGAAAAAAAAACAATGAATTACATTGCAGACCTGGAGGGGAGGGAAGGAGCTGAGCAATAACCCACTTCACGTGATCATCTTTATCTTGTGGTTACAGCCCTACCATGTAAGAGTTAAACTGAATAAGCTGATAAACAGAACAGGTCTCTAATACCATCTCCAGTTTACCACATTTTTGTTTTGAATGAGTAATATATAATGAGTTTAATTTCCCCCAGAGATGATCCAATGTAGGTGCTTAGTAGCTTGGGTTCATGGTTATAATTTATAGTTACCCAACTCCTGGACACTCTGACTCACACTGCCACCACACTTCTGCAACAATCAGCAGCTCCTCAGCCTTCATTTCCTTTTCTTCACTGTACAGCCGTGCCTTGGCAAGGCACAACCACTTAACTACAAACCACCAGCGTTTCTAACAGAAGTAGTCTCTGCTTCCAAAAGGTAAGATCATTTTTAATGTAATTTACCTCTTTTACCAGTTATTAGCATATTTAGTATTTTACCATAGACTATCAATTAAATTTCACAATGTATAGTGTGTCTCGGTATAATTCTGCTTCTTTTGTAAAATGCTAACATGGAGGTATTTTGAAGACTGAGCTCTAAAGCTACTGCACAATGACACAAGTGAGATTTATAGTTAACAGTTGGGCTGATTTTATAGCCTTTTTAATTCTCCCTGGATTGGAGAGGCCACTAACGGAAACTATTTCAAAATGCTGGGCAACTTGTAGATTGAAGTTGGCACAGTAACATTTTTCACGACTCAAGAATTCTGATGACAGATTTTTTCCCAAACTGGGGAGTTATATTTCACAAAAATAAAATTAGCCTACTGAATTGAGAAGATTGATTGGAAGAGCCTTGTTGTCTTATGTGAATCTAAGTTAAAAGATACAGAGGTAGGTAGGTTCTTAAAAGACTGCATCTTTTAGCTCCACTCCTGAATTTCACAACTAATTGCTCCTGAAGAAGTGGGGGGCTTACAGTTCAGTAACCTACCCTGGTCTGCTTTCGGCTATAACTGCTGAGCATAACTGGGATTCAATCTTCTGCCTTCTGTTTAATACGGAAATTTTTTACTAAGCCTTCAAAATGACCAATTTCTGTATAATCGGTTTGCAGTGGTTTCTGAACTGATAGATGTTGTTCTGTAAATGTGGCTCCACGGTGTATGATCACATCTTTATTTTTATTACATGCTTCAAGAGGCACTGCTGCTACCAGTATCACTTCTTTAAAAAGTGAGTTATTAATGTCAGCATCCTTTATTTCTTGCCTTGTGCTATTTTGTTTTGATGGTGCAGCGTGTACTCACTTGGAGGAGTTACTGAGCTCAACCATGGCAGGGAACTCAATGCGTTGCAACACAGATGGAATCACTAACCAGTAGTTAATGCAGCTCAATAGCAACCAGCTCGTTCGCTAACTTCTCTCCATCAGCAAAGTAATTCAAACAAAATGTTCGGCACAGACATTTATAAATCAACCAAACGTCAGCACTGAATACAGGATTTTTTAAAAGCCAAATAATAATTCCTTGTATCTATCTGGAGGGAATTGGATGTTGTCAGCAGCTCTTTCAACTGCAGCCATCTTAAGCATTCGGCATCTCTGCCACATTTCTACTGCAAACGTCAGGGTCACATTACTAAATGATTATCTGTCAGATTCTTGTTGGACACATGTGGTTCTGCTTACTTTTAGAATGGCAGCGAAAGGGAAAGTTACTCAACAAACTGTAACGTTAAAGAAACACTCTCAGACTTCAGCACAATTCCAGTTAAATTTTACAAGGCAATCGAGATCAGAAGTCAAAATTAAAAACAAGCTTATTAACCAGGTCTGCCTGTTACTACATTCTATGCAAGCCTTAACACAAAGATCAATCACTCCAACCAGAATACAATTTTGAACGTGCAATTACGAATCAGTCGGAACTTGTATTAATTCCACACATTATATCCAGCATCTCGGGATTCAGCTGAGCTTTACAGAGATTGGAAATGCAACATGGTGCTTTTAAATAGGAGAACCCAACTAAGCTACTTACCAATCTAACAGTAATGTTGAAATTTGCTTTTATTTGAGCATTTGGCAACTATAGGGTGCATTTAAAACCATGGAATAATTAGCATTAATAATGTTGAATAATTAACATTCAAGAACCTTGATCTGCAAAGGTCAGCACTCTGGGGAGTTTGTTGGTTGTGGATAAGGTTGTCTTTTGTGAAGCGTCTATGCTCTCAAAACGCTTTATCTGGGTAATTTCATCTTTCAAGCCTGTTGGTGTCATGTGATTTCGTGACCTTCAGATTAAAAAATCAAGCAACAGTACAACAGAGTCGTGCACATACACTGAGAACAGGCAATTCCCATTTTCAAATATGTAACTGCCTTAAATGCAATACTGTATATGCTTTGACAATAAGATTGTTTTTTCCCAGCTTTCTCCCTGCCTCTGTTACATCACGGTTTTTTCGATGATGCACATTGCCTCACTAACGTGCCCATTCTGTAACATTGCTCCGATAGCAGCAGAGTGTCTGAAGGCCTCGCAGCTGAATCCAGCAAAGCACCCAGACACACGTGTTTCAACCACAGTCAGTGAATAGCAATTAGATCGAGGCAACATGGCAGAGCCTTTTTCTATCCTTTCCTTAAGTCAGCACAACGGTCAGTCATAGTCACTCCGACAAACACCTTGGTTGAAGTTAGCCAGCTTAAAAATCAAGGAGTTAAAGTGGAACACCAGAGCTACAGTGCTGAGGGGGAATGCAATTCTGACTTCAGTAAGTAATTGCAGTGTTGTTGCACGATATTTCACTGTTGTATGTGGCTTGTTGTTCTGCACTAGGTGAAGACAGCTGGGTTTAGACCTTGTGCTTCTTTAGTTATTTTAATACATATCTCGCAAATAGAAGCAGAAATAGGTCATATGGTTCCTTAATATTGCTCTGCTATTCAATGAGATCATGGCTTTTCTTCAGCCTCATCTCTTTCTCGCACAATCTCATGATTCTCATTAAAAAAAATCTATTGGCCTCTGTGTTGAAATTACTTGGTGTCTGAATATCTACATGCCGGTGGTAGAGAATGTCAAAAATTCATTACTCTCTGACATAAAAATGTCCCTAGTTTCGGGCTTTAGCTTTCAAGCATCAGACCTATTGAACCCTCAAAATCTTACACATTTCAACAATAATTACTTCTCATTCTTCTGAACTCCAGAGAACATATGGAGCCAATCTCTCATTATAGGAAAACGCATTTATCCCTGGAATCAATGTTCTACTCCACAAATGAGAGTACAGTTTGCCTCAGGTGCAGAAAACAAAACAGTACACAGTGCTCCAGATGCAGTATTTCCAAGGCCCCTTTTAATACATAACGCTATCTATTTTTCTTTCCTACACATAGTACTTTTCGCTTACTGGCATGGTGATAAATTTGATAAGTTAATAGTGGGGGAAAAAGCAGTTTGACCAACCGTACCAACAGTGACCTTAAAGAGATGTACTGAGGAGTGATCTAATAGTGACCCTAGGACAAATAATTCACAGGCTGTAAAGAATCATACAATGCTATAACAAAAGGATGAACATTAACACATACAGAGAAGCTGAGGCAGCATATTTTAAACAGCTTTCAACAGAAAGCAAAGAACTATTGAATAAAGGGTGAATTTGCAAGTAGCCTGGTTATATACATTTTCCTAAAATTCAATAAATGCTGGAGCACACTACAGATCTGTTCCAGTCCAGTTTAACCATTGCAACAACCACCTTACAGTTCAGGACCTTCGGTAGCAAAATGCTGATGGAAGCACTTTGTTCAGCAGACTTTTACATGTTTTCATTGAGAGATAGAACCCATCTGATAATGCCTAGCCACAACTTTGGAAAATGCATTTCAACATCTTACCCATCACCTTCACACTTTTAGATCTCAGTGGCATGAGGATGACACGTTATCTCCTAGAATCTCAGCTGTGGCAGCTAAAGATTACACAAATCCACATTGCATAATTCAGCATTCCTTCTTGTATCACAACGTCCCTATACTCTGTTCAACACTCCCATTGCTGCACATGATCTCCAGCAAAAATTATAGGGATGTACTTACATCTTAACACTGTTCAGGAAAACATCACTGGCTCTTATATTCTCCAGTTTTAGAAACTGCCAACCCCCAAAAATATTGTGATTTAAGTCCAATCCGTTTGAAGGCACAAATATCTAAAAAGGCACACACAATCCTGCAATGTTTGTGCTTTCTGTACAACACTAAAACCATCAATGATACTTTCATAATGACAGTAAAACAGAGCAGGTTAACCATCTTCCATCAGCAGGAGATACTAAAATTCAAGTATCACTGAGTGGAAGGTTTGACACTACAACAAATTAAAATCTTGAGCTTTCCACATTCCCCTATTCCCTCATGTTACTTGGTTTCCATTTTGTTAACGTTATTTTCAGTAGTTTGGACTTTTCTTGAATTTAATTCATTTGTAAGTTAGGACACTTAATCTACCAGTCTCAAACACACCACTCTGGAGCTGCCACACATAATCAAAAACTCACATAGTTTTTCAACTCAATCAATGCTAAGAATGTAGCCATGTTACTCAGGTGGGTCACAGAAGTGACTGAGCCAACTCCATGATGACTTCTTAAAAAAAAAAATTACATGCTACATGAACTCTTTAGCTTTTTGGCAAATTATCTTGTGAACAGTCCAGAAGAAAGGCAGCTTCTGGATGGATTATCTAACATTGATGGATAGACACTCAATATCTTCCAGAAAACTTGAAAGAAAAAGAGTTTTTTTTCCCCTATAAAAATAGGGAGCCATGAGTAGCATGTCACAGTATTTTGGTGAACAGCTCCATTCAGTTACACAGAAGATAAATTCGTTTAGAATTTCACGACACAAGCAGTGCTATGACTGGGTATGCATCAGGTCAGAACCACTTAATGCACCATGGACCACAGCATGTCAACCAGTGAAATTAACTAAAATGTTACTTTGCTCCCAAAGTAACTACTGACCTTTTTAATCTCATGTAAGATTCATTGACAGCTGGTCTGCATTCTGCACGCTGAACCACAACTCCTTCAAACGTTAGTTTTTCTGAACATGGAAGGAAAAGAAAATCAAAATGAGTTTTGAGAACCATTCACAGTGTTGAAGAGCACTTAAAATTCAAAACAGCAAAATCAGTTGATTAGAAAATTTCCATCAGGATGCGTCAAAAGACATGGTTTTGGTACCCTAAACCCGCTTTGCTAAAACAGAAAGCTGACAGGGATCAATTATCCACCGTTCCTTTAATTACACAGAATGATTAAAGGATGGGTGGACAATTTACACCTAACTTGTTACTGTATTAAAAGGGAGATGACACTGTTGTTTGCCCACCTTGTTCAAAACAAATTGGAGAATTGCTGAATATGTCCTAAGCATCCAGACACAATGCAGACAGATATTTTAAATGGAACAGCAACCTCTGCCTATTTCCTTTATATTCGAGGAGAACGCTTATCAAACGTCAAGTTCAGCCAGATTATAAACATAGTGACCTGAGTAACAATTAATAGAATGGAAATTGGGGAATGTAGTGCAAGAAAGAAGGGGTTCAAACAAGATTCCCTTTCACAAAAGCAAATGGATTTATTCTGACAGAAAGACAACGGTGTGGAAAATCCTTTTGTTTTTCTATTGACAAATGAAACACCACAGTAATAGAAAAATATCCTGAAACCAAGCATGGAGTATCACAAAATTAATTCAGAAAGCTATTAAATAAACATGAGCAGCTGTGAGCCAATTGTCTCCACTGAGCCTTTGAATGCTGATTTTCTTTAACATTTTACAGAATGTGGCACACAAATCTATAAAACCTTGAGCAAGAAAAATGTCTAGATTTTGATCCATAACACAAATTTAACCAAATGCTTGTAAGGTTTCTACTGAAAGATTCTCAACAAACCTCAGTATGAAGTCTGATCAAAGGCTGCAAGCAAAAATAGTCAAACAGCAAGATGAAAAAAAGCCAGAGAGAAAGTTCCTCTTTCTCCTGATAATGATTAACAACTGGTGAATCTTTAGGCAGCATTTTAAAAAATTAGTACCATTGCAGCTGCTTCATTAATCCTTTTCTGTTTAGTCCAGCTGCCTTCTCCATCCCAGCTCCAAAATGATCTCCCCCTGCCGCCGCCCCTTCCTTGTTGAAAGCTCAACTCCTTGGTTGGGGTTCTCTTATACAGGCATCCCCCGATATCACATACTATTGGCTATTATCTATATGAACACTGACAGCAAGTGTGGACAGTCTATTCAACCGCTACCATATCTATTTTGTCCTAGCCAGACATTCACCACACAGGCTCCCTGCACTACCACTGGACAATGAACAGGAGCAGGAAAGCTTTCTCCAGGTACCTCTGCCTCATCAGTGCCAGCATCCTGCTGGCATAAAATGGTCCAGTTCAACATTGTCTTTACTGGCTGTGCCACTGCGGTAAACTTACCTGCAGCCTTACCAGAAAATAAACTTTGAAGTCCCCTGCACAACTCACTCTATTCAAAAGTGAAAAACAGATACTTTTTGTTCATTATTCATTTACAGGATGTGAACACTGCTGGTGAGGCCAACGTTTATTGCCTAACTCCAAATGTCCTGGAGAAAATACTGGTGAACTGCCTTCTCGAACTGCTGCCCATGTGAAATAGGTACACCCACAACGCTGGTAGATAGACATTTTAGGATTTTGACACCGTACGGTGAAGGAACAGTGATACTCGTTCCAAATCAGGATGGTGCATGGCTTGGAGGGAATTTGCAGATGATGGTGCACATCATTGTCCTTCTAGTAGTAAAGTTTGCTGAAGATCCCTTGGCAAGGATCGTGTATACATGCTGCAGCCACAGTGCACCAGTGATGACAAAGAGAAGGCTGAAGATGATGGATGGGGTGCTGACCATACTAACTGCTTTGACCCAGATGACGTTGATCTTCTTGATATGAGAAATTACATAGTAATTTTCTAGGGCTGAGATGATTGGACTCAGGTTATCATCTTGTACGCTAGGTACAACTCCAGCTCCTGGACAGCTTTCCTTGATTAGCATTAATGCCACATTGGTCATTTGCTGCCTTGATGACAAGTGAGAGTCACTCACTTCTCTCATCCATGTTTAGACCAAGGCTGTAATGAGGACTGGAGCCAACTGGACGAATTTAAACTTCACAACGGTGAGCAGGTCATTAGTGGGCAAGTGCTGAGTGATAGCAATCTTGTGGATGTCTTCTGTCACTTCCCTGAGGACAGAAAGTAGCATATTACGCAGTAATTATCTCATTTAGATATGCTCTGTTTTGTTGACAGGGTATACCTAGGAATTTTGCACATTGTCAAGTAGATGCTAGTTTTGTAGCTGCGTTGGAACAGCTTGGTTAGGGGTACAGCTACTTCTGAAGCACAAGTCTTCAGTACTATCATTGGAATGTTGTCAAGGACCATCTCGCTGTATTCAGTATGTTTACCTGTTTCGTGGTACCACATGGAGTGCATTAAATGAGCTAAATAGATGGTGGTGGGAACCCAGAAAGTGGCAAGAGTGGATAATCTGAAGATGATTGCAAACACATCAGGCTGCATTCAAATGTTGACTGTGACATTAATGAGGATGAGGTGGTCATCAAGTCCCTTCTTCCTGTTAATTGTTCACCAACATTTTGACTTGTTGTGGCAGGACCGTAGCACTTTGATCTGATGCATTAGTTATGGGATCACTTCTGTCTGTCTGTAGCATACATGTTGCTGCTGCAGGCTAGAATGCATGCAATCCTGTGCTGTACCTTCAGCAGGTTGGCATGTCAGCTTTAGGTGCACTTGGTGTTGATTCTGACACACTCTTCCCTCTATTCTTCATTAAACCAAGGTTGATCCCAGGCTTGATGAAAATGGCAGGCTGAAGGATATACTTGGTCGTGAGTATTCAGCTTGCAGTTGAACACAATCCTGGTGTTAGTGATGGCCCACACTGTCTCACCATTGCTCAGTTGAGCTGGTCTTTCTGTTCCAAATCATTCCTACTTAGCACAATGATTATGCCACGTAACAAATGAGAATGTCCTTAGTATGAAGTCTCCACTATAAATAGAGATGGTCATTTGTACCAATACTGTCATGAACAGAATCATCTGCAAAGGCTAGACTGGCTAAGGACAAGGTCAAGTCATTTGGTTTTCTCACTCACTGCAACAAGTCTCAACCAGTTCAGTCAGTCGTGATGCTATCAAACCATACATGGTGATTGATAATGAAATCTCCCACCCAGAGTAAATTCTTTGCTTTGTTATCATCTGTGCTTCTTCCAAGTGGTGTTCAACATAGAACAACACTGACTTATCAGCTGGTGGGGAGTGGTAGGTGGCATTAAGCAGGCTTCCTTGCCCACACTTGACCTAACGTCATGATACTTCACAAGGTCCACAGTCAATGTTCAGGACTCTCAGGGTTATCCCTCCCAAATGAACACAACTGTGCCATGTCTGTCCTGCCAGTGGGAAGGACATACCCAGGGATGGTGACAAAGGAGTCTGGACTATTAGTTGGAAGTTACAATTCTGTGAATGTTCATCAGACTCTTTGCTTGACCAATTTTTGGACAGCTGTCCCAATTTAAGTTTAAGCCCCCTGTTGTTCATAAAGGAGGACTGGTATATATGCATACATACACACAATACAAGAAGAGTGACTGAGCTTGAAATGTTAACTTTGCTTTCTTCCCACAGATGTTGCCAGAGTTTCTCCAGCAATTTCAGTTTTTGTTGCAGGGTGTTTATATCTCTGTTGAATCAAACCTGATCCCTAGATCAAAGCTAAGTGAACTGTCACTTTGAACTGTATGCTTCATTATAGGTGATGCAGCTGAGTAGCTTGCTAGGTCAATTCAGAGGCCATTTAACAGTCAACCATATTTCTGTGGATCTGGAATCACATATGTCAAATAAAGAAGGTGGATGATCTTCCTAAATGACAGCAGTAAACCAGATAGGCTTTTATAATAATTTGATAGTTTCAAGGTCAAGGTTACTAACACCCCCAGCTTTTTATTTCAGGTTTATCTGAATTGAAACTTCCCAGCTGCTGTAGCAGGATTTCAACTCTTAAATCTGGATCATAATTCCAGGTCTCTGAATTATTAGTCCACTTAAATAACCAATATGCTACTTTACTAATTGATCAGAATTGTTCTGACTCAGCACAGTGAACTCTTACCGCATTGTATTGTGGCTTTTCTAAGCATCTGCGGATTTATAGATAATAGTCACATTATTTCTCCAAGCTTTCAGAATTAATGCACTTTTTGTTTAAAATCACCACCAGTCTTATGACTGACTTTGAATTCATCATCAGCAACACTGAATCTCAAAAAAACTATTGTGGAGCACTGGTATCAGAACAATTAATGTACGCCAGTACGAGGTCAGATGCATTACTGAGAGCCTGCAGAATTGGCTGCGCTATCAACGCTTGCAAAAGCTCATGTTTAAAGATATGCACAATGTTAACTCTTTGCAATTTATTAAAGTATCCTTTTATGGCTCAAAGTATCTTCACACTTTCCTAACTGGATGATGTTAAACATTATCGCTCATGATGTTAAAATCGACTGAAATATTCACAAGGAGACCTGGCCTTCAAAATTAAGTGGTTAGAGGAGGCTTGAAAAATGTTGTCTGTTCAATTTTCTGGAAAAACGTAAATTATAGGCTGCAACAGGTCAAGGGTTAAACCAAAATGTACAGTGATATCAATGCTTAACAAGATCAAGAAAGGTGATTGTCAAATCTGCATGTTCATTTATCTACTTTTAGTTAATTTGTTGGAGGTTAAGGAAAAAAAGTTATGAAAATGGTTCACTTAAGCATTTTATTTCATTTGAGGCTCCTAATTTAGTACAGAGCATTTTACATAAATCAAACCTATCAGAGAATATCCAGCCTAGCCATTAGCAAGAACAAAAAGTACCAAATAAAAATGACTCTATTTTCGATACATCCCAGAGAAAAAGAACGCGAACCATAAAATAATTTTCCGGTCCCCAGGATGTTTAGTCACCTGTGTATCGTAGGCATATATAGCATTGAACTTGTAAACAGGAAGATACGTTTATACCGTATAAATTTCAAATCATTCACCACGTCCAACGACATCTCCTTGAAATTCAATGGCACTTCTGTCACCAAATCCCTGACCAATAACCAACTGGAGATGGTCACTGACCAGAAATTTAACTGTGAGGGCCACAAAACATTGTTCTAACTGCTAGAGGAGTTCAAAGGCTGGGTCTTATTATCATCCCAGCTGATGGTAATATCAAACAAGTTAGATCCCACAGTGAAATCTGGCCTGAAAGATCATCTGTTTAGCTTTTGTAGTTGGTGATTAGTTGCACCATGGTGATTAATCACTGAAACATCTTCACATGAGGCTATGGATGTTCTTTAATAACACAGAGTTTCTTACACAAACAAAACATGAAAGGCTGTTAGGAAGATCTCAATGCAAACATCAAAAAATTTCAGCCTGTTTCCTAACACAATTCATTACAGAGTTAATGCCAGGGAAATATCAGTCCTATCTCCACCGTTTAAATCTTTACTTAACTGAATTTCCCCAGTTTTTCTTCTCCAGTTGTGGAGACAACTTCATGACTGCTTTCCAAGACTGCTGCCTTGAATCTTTCACAATTCTGATGGCCTAAACTTTCTCAGTTCTAACAACTTGATGTTTTCTGTCCAAACTCTCCTGCTTTTGAAGCTCCACAAACTACAACATTTCAGCTAGGGTGACTGGTTTCCCTGAACTGACTTGATTCTCCTGTGTTCTAACTTCTGAACCGAACTCTGGATTTTTCTGAAATTAAACTTTGAACTTTCAGTTCTGGTGTCAAAACAAACCAACTGCCTTCATGTGTTTACTTTGCCTTTCATAAACCCAACAGTTCTAAACATTTTATCTATTGACACTACAGGGGTTCTTCCAGGAACTTAACTGTAATTACATGTTTTCTTGTACTAATTTATTTAGGTCACTGTTCAAAGGGAATCTTGTCTTTTGAGAAACGCTTCGCAGACTCACCCAGATCCATCGGTCATTGTCTTGAAAACCAAAAGTATAACATAAATATATATTATATGGCGGTGAGTGGCCACCCCGCCCAAAACTGATCCACCACCTACAAGGAGGAAGTCAGGCCTGTGATGGAGTCAACATTCCTGAAGAGAAACAGTTGAAATAAGACTCAAGAAACTCTCAGTCAGTTCAAAGCAACCTACTTGATCACTATCCTATCCACCACCTAAAGTATCCATTCTTTTTACCACTGGGGTACCATGCGGTGTGTATACTATTCACAGGATGCAATTGCGGAGAGTTGCCAAAGATTTCTTTAACAAATTAACAACTTTCATCACAATGGAGGAATAGAACAGGAAGTGCACGGAAACACCATCACACCAAGGTTCCCATTCAAGTAACAGATGATTCTGACTTGGACATATTGAATATACGCCAAAAGAAAAGGGATATTCCACCCAAATAGTTTGTTGTATTTACATTTAACGAACTCATCTCAGCTTTCAGGACATTTATGTTTTTTCACGCACCTAGTTTCCTTTGAAGCCATACAGTTATTTAACTCAGCCACCACCTGTAGTACTAAGTTCCACTTTCTATCTCCTGTGTGGGTAAATTGTATTGAGGTGGAAGATCGGCTGCAGTCTCATCTAATAGCAAAACAGACTTGAAAGGGTGATTGGTTTTTGATGCCCCTAGCCCTATGCTCAGAGTAAAGCTAGTTATCCTTATTTCCCAATTGGATTTGGTAGTAACTGCCCTGTTTTTATGGTCCTTGGTATTAGATATTCCTACAAAAGGAGACATTCCCTTTGTTCTAAACAATCATAATTTAAAAGACCTCTATCAAATCACCTATAATTCTTATGTCTTCGAAACAAAAAGCCCACAAAGGAAATTCCCTTAATCCCACTAACACATTACCAAACGAGTTCTTAAAGTCAATTAATTTTATATTCCTTTGTCCAAGTCAAAATATTTGCAAAAAACAATTCTATGCATTTGTTGTATCTTTCAAGAAATGTCAAGATCAATCAAGACATCTCATATTCTCTAAACCTGGAGTGTTGATATCAATATTGCCAGTCGTTGCTGGAATTTCCCATCTGACCATCACTGTGGGAGAACCTTCACTTTATGGATACAGTGGTTCAAAAAGGCAGTTCATCACCAGCTTCTCAAGGGAAGCTTGGAATCGAAGATAAATTTCTAACATTGCTAGCAACACCTATATTCTTAAAATGGAGATTAAAAACTCCACATTCTATCAGCTACGTCAAAACTCTATAATGTAACACTCTGGCTTACGGGGCACATTGTTGTTTGATCATCTTTCCTCCTCCAGCAACCGTTTTTCTCTGTCCCAGCTAAAATCCTGCATGTTACAATAGACCATCCTTCCCTAAATTGCATTATTGAGCAACTGCTGGATTACCCTATTTTGCAGATTGCTCTATTCCATCAAGGCTACTAATGACTATACAAACTGTACTTGAACACAATATCAAGAAGTACTTTCAACCTACTCCTGAATTCTAATGTAGGTACTTGACCAATTCAAGATTAAAGCATTCTTTCTGGAAATCTGATTAAATATTGATTTCCGCAAAAACTCAAAAACATCAATATAAATAAGTGGAGTTCTTCTTGTCTACACTGTAGTACATTGCACATTTGTGGTTAACACCTCTAAGTCTCAAATTCACATCAACCTCAACACGTGGTAAATATCTCGTTAGTTTTCTGTTCACTTTCAAAATAAATAGTTAATTTAAACTTCACCGTTCTTCTTCATCTGACTTGAGGGTTGGGATATCTGTGTTTTCAGGCCATGACAGACTGTAAATTGAGAACCTTTACTGCGTGCTTCACTTAGATGCAAACACTTAAGATGCAAAGTCACAAAGCTTTTAGCATTTCCTATGTGAGCTTATTTCTACACATTCATGCAGTTCTGCAATCCGTAGGTCTAGGTTTCACTCTTGCGCTTTCTAACTTCTCCAGAGAAAGATCGAGGCCTGAGTGTGGCACAGTCATCTTGGAAGTAACAGGTACAAAAGACCAGATTTGTATTTGGGTTGGGAGAATACTGGAGTTGGGTCCGTTGCCTTTAACAACAGTGCAGATGCAGCCACAGGGGCTGATGAGTACCAAACTGAAATCCAGTTCTAATGAAAATAGTCAGGTCCATTGGCCCTTACCTCCCTCCACGGAGTTCCCACTCATGCTAACTCATTCCCCATCCACTCCCAATGTCCTCTGCCTGGTAACACATGCCCCCCCCACGCCACACCCACCCACCCACCCTTATAGCACCTCCACCCCAACCTCTGCTCCTCTACAGTCCCATGGCCCCTCCTAATCCCCAGGCCAAATAATGCTTTGTTATTCCACTTTAAAGAGCAGTCGTTTTAACTAACTTAACATTTCCACAGACTGTATGCACCTTTTAGGTACATTCATGGTCTATTATTAAGAATTACAAGTCTTACACAATGGAAAACTGCCCTTGTTCTAGCAATGGAGTTTGTTTTAGGTCTGTGTGGAGTTCAAATGACCCTGCCAGGTTTGGGTTTCCCATGTGTGTGACTCACATTCTGCCCCTTTATTCTATGGCAAAAACAGGTTCTGTTGGAAATGGGGTCGTATTCTGGGCCACAGAGCCATTTTAACTAATCCACTGAGTCACCACACCTCTGTGAAAATCTGAGCCTGAAAATCAAGTCAACTAACTTCTTGGACACAGTTAGCTCATACCCTGTGAACTGTGTTGGCACTCTCTCATTTACGGAAATACACAAATAAGAGATAAGGTCCTTAAGTTCTGAAGTTGTTGGATATTTGATGTCATGTTTCCATCAGCCAGTGGAAAAGGTAACAAGATACAAATAAAAGAATTATAATCCAGTTGGCGGGGACGAAGAGAACTCAGAGACAGCATGATGTCAGGATCGGTTTATAATGAATTTAATGACATTAAAAAAATTAATTTAAATGACTTAAATAAATTATTAAATCAGTCAATAATCCGGCATAAAAATAATTCTGCAAGTAAAGTTTCTAAATAATATCGTGCTTTCAAGATTAGAAGAATTTAACTCAAACAATATTTAGAACAAAAATTTTAATCCTATTGTCAACCAGTGCACTGAAGAGATAATTGGCCATTTCTGGACAATATCACTCATACAGGGTCATCTGAAATCGACACAGTCTAATATGTCATCTATGCTAAATACCTGCATGTTGGAGTTACAGCAAATCCCATTAAAAAACGCCAAGTTCTTCGAATTTGATTAGGTGTTTACATTTTTCAATTAGTAACATTGGATAAACAGAATGACTGAAAAAAATATATATTCCAAATAGGAGATTTGGAAGCCTTCCACAAAAACAAAATCCTTCCTTCTGAATTAAACAGTTTTAAAACCATTTGTCTGCATTAGTGAGAGTGAGATTAGCTCTATTGTTTCACCAAAGCTATTAAGAAATCACAGACAGCAACCAATGCATACGAAAAAAACAGGTCAGTGGCTTGTACACACAAATAACATCTATATCAATATTAGTTCCCTTCCAGTGAAAAGGAAATCTCATGACAGACTGCATTTGGAACATCTTCCATTCAGATACAATTCTGGTAATACCTTGGGTTTATGTTTGAAAAAAAAGGCGAGACAGGTTTAATTCACCAAGAGGTAACAAATGCACTTCTGCATTTAGAAAGAGAAAAGCAAATTTTGGTATCAAACTATTTTGCTGCAAATTTACTGCAATGTTAAGTTCAAATACCATTTACAGCGAAACAGAGATCTTATGAAACCTTGCCAACACTTCAAATTGATTACTTCTCTTGTGTGTGTACAGGTCTTTCAACCAGCAAATGTGATCCACCACCACCTAACTAACATCAAGGCTTGTGGAATGGAAGGGAAGATCAACAAAAAGGAAACTGACTGTGAAGGAAAATGCAACATTACCGAAGGCTTGCATAAAGGCAAGAACTGCAAATCATCTGTGATCACCCTTAATGTAGGTGGGCACCTGTATACAACACAGAGATATACTTTAACCAAATATGCTGATTCCTTACCAGAAGCTTTGGTGAATGGCAAAATTCAGAATACTGTTGACACCAATGGGAATTACTTCATAGATCGTGATGGCACACTGTTCAGGCATGTCCTCAACTTCCTACGAAATGGCGAGCTTCTCTTACCAGAAGGATTTCGAGAGTTTCAACTTTTGGCAAGGGAGGCAGAATTCTATCAAATAAAGCCTCTGACAGATGCTCTGAGAGCCAAGTCAGCGAGCATGGGGGAAGGGTCAGAAAGTACATTCCTGGAAATAATTGACAGCCACGATCGCTCTCATGGTCTCAGAATCTACTGCAATTCTTCGGATTTCATAACAAGAGTAAAAACACGCATTATTCAAGTGTCAAAAAGCCGCCTAGATGGGTTTCCGGAGGAATTTGTCGTGTCATCCCATGCCATCCAGTTTAAGTACTTCATTAAATCAGAAAGTGGTGCACGGCTTGTCCTAAAAGAAGATAATACCTTTATATGCACACTGGAGACCCTAAAGTTTGAGACTGTCATGATGGCTTTAAAGAGTGACTTCAAGTTACTGACCAGCTTGGATAGTTCCAAAGGGTCGATCGTTCAGAGTGATGCACTTCATTTTCGGAAGTAAATCTCACTTTACAAATAATACAGAAGAGTGCTGCACATCACAGTAACAAACACTGAGGTAACAAGGACCCTTTTGCAACTATAAAAATTTGGTAAAATAGGCTGCTTGGTAGATTAACATAATGATGTAATGTACTATGCACCACTAAATTGAAAAACAAAATTCAAAGCTCCCAATTACATTATAACATTTGCAATTCGTCCACAAGCATCTCATTCCATCATATCACTTCCAATTGTAATTGGCTTGCTTTGCTGAATAACAATACAAAATAAATAAATATAGATCATGTATTACTGGAATATTCGGTACAGCAAAAATAAAACTTCATTCCAAAAACTTTCATAACCTCAATTTTCAAAATATCCATAGTAATATTTCCAACATAGATTTCTCTCTTTCTTCAGCATGAAACACTTCAGGAAAATATTCCATTCTCACAAGGTGATATGATATGCAAGTTAGTATCACAGTACTTTAAGTCTTGGAAACTATTCAGCTCTATCCATTGGGCTCTGAGTAACAATGTTCACTAAAGTAGCTAAAGTTCATCACAGTTTCATTAATTGCAGATTGGGACAGTGAAATTAATTCTAGATTGCTCCAGCAGAGTTACAATGTGCTGGCACTGCCCCAATACACATTGCCTCAGTGTGTGTTGTAAATCTCAGAATTAAATGCAAACAGAAAGTAAACAAATTTATATTATGTGCATCAGAATGACATTGTTTAATTGCAATGATCCACTCATCATTCATACATTCAAATTCTTTCTAACAGCATGAAACTGAATTCGCTCCAAGTTGCTAATTTCTGGTCTATTAACACTATAGATACTCAAGAGCTATCAAATAAGAAGACCACTTCAATGTGTGCAAGCTTGTCTCAAAATTGGTTGTTGCAGCTTAACTGATAACAAGCATATATGGTGCACTCCTGAATTCGAATGCTTACTACACTGCTTTTTCGGTGCATGGAATGATCCGTAAATTCACCTCCACCCCCCCCAAGAAAGCTGTACCTTTGGAATCGTCATCCTCTAAACCATGTTAGGACCAATGTTCTGGCAAGATATACAACTAGGGTGAAGAGAAAGCTTTAAATCTTGGAGGTGAGGGTTGAGGTTTGAGAAGACGTAATAAACTGAACACAGCATACAAGGTAAGAAGGCAAGGTTGCAATAAGGGAAATGAACAAGCATCGGCAAGAAGGGACAAAGCACGCAAACCAAAAAAAAAGGAATGTATATTGGAGACATTTCACATACTGTGCCACCAAATGACGAGGAGCAATCATCATCAATCATCAACAATAAGTGCCAAATCTTAGTCACGTCACTGTGGGGAAGCACCTGGTACAGGTCACATCATTCATCATAGGCAAGAAAAACATATAGGATGACTCAGTAACAATCCGCCTGCATGTATCTGCCAACAGTTTCCTTACAGAACAGCAATGGTGACAATTCTTCTTCTTGGGGACAAGATGGAGGGGAGAGAACAGCTGAGATATTAAAAATACAGAAGATGGGTAAAAAGAATGTGTCTTTTACTAATCAACAGTATCTTTTGTCTTTGGCTTTGGTAATGAGACTTTCTGGAAAGAAATATAATAAATTATATCTAGTTTTGAATTATGTATTAATAATCACAAATGTCAGACTATATTGTTAAATGCAATTAAAATGAATATTTAAACAGTTACGTTAAGCATGGCATGTATTTAACTTATATACAATAAAAATTTTCAAACCAAATATTTTCTGGTTTTCAAATTTATCTCAACGTCGAGTGAAAAATCAGGAATAAAGGGGAGAGATAAAATGATAAATCAATTAGAATGAATGGTTTGTTCAAAAAGGTTGACTGGATGATTTTCCATAACATATCATTTGGTTATGAATTCACTTCTTAGAAGTTGTGGTCAGTTGTCATGGGCAGGAGGGCATGAGATTGAGATTAAGAAGGCATGAGCCCCAGCAAGTAGATCGGAAGGAACCCAGCCTTTACAATTGTTCAACAGGTTTAAAATTCTTGCAGAGGCTGGAGGGTGGATAGCAAATTGACCATGGTAGAGAAAACCATTCGTGGAGGATAGTAATGGTGGCAGTGGTAAGGATGGGGGGTAGAGTTAATGGGAATTTGTTAGTCGTGAGGTTCAACATTGTACTGTGCAGACAAGAGCAAAGGTTCAGACACCCTGCCCCTTTCCAGAGGTCAAGGCATCTGCTCTGGCATGGAAACAAAACTGCAGTGAGAAGGGAAATGTAGGGGTGACCAGTACCTTGCTACGTAAGGTGACTTGTAACTGACCACATTAAGCAGCCCATGCCTGCTTACAAGATGGCAGACAGAAGCTAAGCAGCCTGCTCACACAGTGAAATACGATGGTACCTTTGAATGGGACTGCTAGAAGGTCAGTAAAAGAATGCTGTATGTTCCCATCTGAGACAGTTCTGATAAAAGGATGCCTTAGGACAGATAAACGACCAATTCCAGCTTTATTAATGAATGGATGATTGTCCCAGCAAATGAATAACATCAGGTGCTAGATTAAGTCCTTAAGCAGCTGCAAGGATAACAGCTAAAGTTATTTCACAGTAAACAGTTGCCTCTTTGAAGCGACATGCAATGTTGAATAGTTTCTAAATAAAAATGCTTGAAACATAAAAATTGGTTTCAATACCTAACCGGATACATTACAAGTCTTAAAAAAACATTTATGCTTACATGTGAAGGTTAACTAGCCTTAGGAGACACCTTCTCTTATGCCCTGAACAAAATTGATTGCTCACAATCCATAAATTACAAAATATTAACAGTAGAAGTTACATTTTATAAGTAACTTTATAACAGAAGTTAACTTTATAGCAATTAGTTAAAACTAACTTGACTTTTTATTTTTACATTAAGTAATTGGGACAGTGGGAAAATAAAAGGAGCAACTGAATGTGATAAAAGACAGCACCAAAATGCAATGGGTAATAGAATTTGAGCTGTGCTCACACATAAACAAGCCTGAGAAAGATTGGAAGGAGTACAGCCTTTAAACTTCTGGAATGCAAATGAATAGGATAGATAGAAAGATCCCAAAGCCTAGTGATTACAATGTCTGGTTAATACCATAAGATCATGACAACCTGGGGCTGTCCATTGAAGTGCCCATCATTTATTAGGTGTCCCACGGGACTGGGCGTTTGGATTAAGGGGAATGACAGTGAAAATGTTGCGTTTGATCAGAGTAACAAAAAATGTATAAAAATACTGTGCTTCTTTGTAAAAGCAGAGGGTGTGTCATTGATCTATCCTTCGAAATCAGATTCAGGGAAGATCCTTTAGCCTTCTCCCTGCATAAACCAGTTTCTGCTTGAATAAACATCTTCCACTTGCCTGAATCCTGCCTGCCTCTCAAGTCTTTGTCCCTGGTCAGGAAAAATGCTCCTACAGGAAAGATCAAACGGCCATTGTCCACAGAGATACCAATAGACACAACTAGGAAATAGGTTTCAGTGAGGGAACACAAGCAGCTGGAGCCACATTAAAAACCAGAACCCCAAAAGTAATAATAAGATTACTAACTAGGCCATCATATTGACATAGGATAAATAAAATTCAAAACCAAAATGCACACCTCAAAGGTTAGTGTGGAGGAAATAAGTTTTCATTCAATGTTACCAGTATTGAGGAAAATGTGAACGGCACCTTTGAAATGGTCTTCATCTAAACTTGCCTAGGACAAATTTGCTGGCGAGATGTGTAACTAGAGTGAAGAAAGAGCTTGAAAGTAAATAGTGGAGGTGAAGGCTTAGGTTTTGGAAGACGCAATAAATTGATTACAGCATACAAGGTAGCAATAAGGGAAATGAACAAAGCATACAAGGCTAACAAATGTACAAGCAAATAAGACTAGAAGTTACAAAAATAGTAGGAAGACAGACCTAAGGGTTCCAAATATGAATGCACAATGCATTCTTAGGAGACAAATTAGTAGCGCAGATCAAAATAGCTATGTATGACCATTACATAGACAAAGCCAAAGATGACAAAGACAGAGATCTGATTATTCAAGGATACGTGACATTTAGGACGGATAGGAAAATAAGAAAAGGTGGAGGAGTTGCTCCGTTAATTAAAGGCAACACTGGGACAATAAAAAGCAATGACCTTGGGTTGGAAGACCAACATGTAGAAACAGTTTGGGTAGAAATGAGCAATACTGAAGGTAAGCAGCTGCTCGTGGGAGTGCCCCGACAATAATCATACTGTAGGACAGAAGATACAGAAAAAAAAAGGGGGAATCTCGTGAAAAGGACACAATGATAATCAAGGATGATTTTAATCCACTTAAAGATTGGATTAATTAGATTGGCAAAGATAGCCTGAATGAGTATTTTGGGACAGTTTCTTAGGGAAGCATGTTCTAAAGCGAATCAGGAAGCAGGATATAGCTTATCTAGTAATGTGCAATGAGATAGGATTGATTAATGATGTCATAGTGAAGACAACCCTAGGCAGCAGTATTGATAATGTAATTTAATTTCACATTCTGCTTGAGGGAGAGAAGACTAGTACTTTAAATTGTCATTTGTAGTACAGAAATTGAGTACTGTTGAACAAAGACACCTTATCAAAGCTTTTTGTGTTGCACTCATCAGTACTCTTCACAAGAAAACCAATTTAAACGGAAAAATCAAAATTTATACTGCATGAGGGGGAATGCTGATTAGTTGGCAATTGGACTCTGGTACAGAAACCGCAGTGGACTCAGGTTCAGCTGGGAATTCAAGAGGACAGTGGAGGATTATTTGGAGATAATCTATGTGCAGGAATATGAGAAAAAGGCGAGAGAACGGCACTATGGAATAGAACTGTTGCAGGCACAATGGGCCGAATGGCCTCCTTCTACACCAGCACAATTCCATATTGTGCTGTCTCGGAAAATGCATCCATTAGTGCAAATTGACAACTAACGGGCCAGGCTTTGTTTAAATACAAACTGGCAGGTTGATTCCGATTGGTCATGGCATGCCCCTCAGAAATTAACCAGCGAATGGCTGTCACTCATTTTGTTGAGCAGAAATAGGTGCAGAGCATGGACACTCTCTTCCTGTCTGCAAAGGCATGGCACAGTGGTTAGCAATGCTGCCTCACAGCACCTGGAACCCAGGTTCGATTCCACTCTCAGGCAACTATCTGAGTTTGCACGGTCTCCCTATGTCTGTGTGTTTACTCCAGGTGCTTCGGTTTCCTCCCACAGTCCAATCATGTGCAGGTTAGGTGGACTGGCCGTGCTAAATTTCCTGCACTGGTCAGGGGTTTGCAGGCTAGGTGGATTAGCCATGGGAAAAGCAGGGTTACAGGGATAGGGTAGGGGGTGGGTCTGGGCTCTTCAGAAGGTCAGTGTGGACTCAATGGGCCAAATGGCCTGCTTCCACGCTGTAGGGATTCTTTGAAAGAATAAGGTCCTGGTGTATCTAATGTAACAATAAAAAGTCAGTTAGTTTAGACTAATTGCTATAAGGTTAACTTCTGTTATAAAGTGTACACCGAGAGCCCAAATTGGTCATCAGCATAATTCTTTGTATGCTCAGGATTATCTAGCAAAGTGTTGTCCAGTTGCAGAGTCACATTTAATGCCGTACACTGTGTGATAGGCTGCCATCAGTGGATGGAACCTTGCTATCTATTGACTACTTGGTACAATCCACTAGTCTTTGGGGCACATGGCCTAGTATCAGACTGGCAAGGAAATATATAAACTGCGTTCTTCAATTGTGAGATAGGCAGAAAGTCTTGTTAGTGGCAAACATCACTCATATTGTTGAAGAGTGTTCAGCACACCTCAGAATATCCCAGGTAGGGAAGGTATCCCAAACATTTGATCAACAGGTGAAACTAGCTGTTTCATGCTACTGCAATGCAGCAGCAACACAAGTCTCCAGTAGTTTGCAACACACAAGGAACTGATTGTACTCAACTTCCATGCTTGCAAAACTCATAACAGTATTTAAAATTAGAGGAGATTCTGCACTTGGTCAATATATACTGGATAATCTTGCATTTGCAAAGAATTCCACCAATTTAGGATTGTCAGTTGGGCTTGCAGTGTAGTGTATCTGCATGTACAGGAAGCCACACACATTGACACACAGGGCCCTTTTCTTTGCAGATAAGATATTTCTAATCTACCTGTTCAGACATATTATTACATGTCTCCTGGCTCAGACACTTTTTAAAAAAAATTCATTCATGGGATGTGGGCATCACTAGCTAAGCCAGCATTCATTGCCCAAAGGACAGTTAAGAGCTAACCACATTTGCTGTGGTTCTGGAGTCACATCTAGGCCAGACCAGGAAAAGATGGCTGATTTCCTTCTCTAAAGGACATTAGCAAACCAGATGGGTTTTTCCTGACAATCGACAATGGTTTCATGGTCATCATGAGACTCGTATTTCCAGATTATTATTGAATTCACATTTCACCATGTGCTATCTGCCATGTTAGGATTCAAACCTAGGTCCCAGATCATTACCTAGGTCTCTGGATTAATAGTCTAGTGATAATACCACTGGGCCATAGTCTACCTTTGAGGGTTGGCCTACCTTTCAATGCACCACAAGAACCCTCTCTTCTACAGATTGATGTTTTCTAATCAGCCTGTTCAGAGACGCTATTATACTCCTCTGAAGCAGGTAGGACTTGGGATCTGGGACTCTTGGCTCAGATACAGGGACACTTCCACGGCACCACAAAAACTCTCAAGACATGTACACACTTTGCACCTGTTTCAAGTCAACAAATTAGATGATTATTATTCATTTCTCAGGGCAATGGATTTAGTTGTCAATCAATAATAATTGATTCATTCTCCATGGCAATGTCTCTTCCAATCAATTAGCATTCTCTTCTCATGAAATACAAATTGTGTTTATCCCCTTCAATTGGTATTCTTGCAAAATATCAGTGCAAGACATAAAGGTTCAACAAAATGTTGAAATGTTTTTTCTAGTATTTCTAGTGAAATACCAGTGTTTTAAACTTAAAAAAGGAAAATTATGAGGGCATCAAGTCTAAGCTGACTAAAGTGAGCCAGGAAATTTTGCTTATGGGATAGGGCATCAGAGCTGCAGTGGCAGATATTAAAGGAGATAGATCAGGATATTCAGGAAAGGTACATTCCAGTGACAAAGTAAGATTCCAAGGATGAATCACCTGCGACTAACTGAGGAAGTTAAATACAGTATCAAATTGGAAGAAAAGGTATGTAATTCCACAAAGATGAGCGGCAAGTCAGAAGATTGGACAGAATATGGTGAAAGCAAAACGAGTAAAAATTAGAGCACGAGAAAAAGATAACTAGAAATATAAAAACATATAAGCAAGAGTTTCCACAGATATGCAGGTAAGTACGAAGTACTGCACTTTGGGAGATCAAATGTTGAGGAAAAGTATACTGTTAATGACAGGACTCTGAACAGCATTGATGTACAGAAGGATCTTGGAGTTCAAGTCCACCAAAGTTCCATGGAAGTGGCCACACAAGTAGATAGGGTGGTAAAGAAGGTATATGGCATGCTTCCCTTTATTGGTCAGGGAATGGGGAATGGGGAATGGAGTACAAGAGTCAGGACATCATGTTGCAGCTTACAAGACTTTAGTCAGGCCACACATACAAGTATTGTGTTCAATTCTGGTTGCCACATTACTGGAAGGACATGGAGGTTTTGGAGAAGGTGCAGAAGAGGTTTACCAGGATGCTGCCTGGATTGGAGTGTATTAGCTATAAGGAGAGGCTAGAAAAACTCAGGTTCTTTTCTCTGGAGTGGTGGAGGCTGAGGGGAGACTTGATCGAAGTCTATAAAATTATGAGATGCACAGATAGGGTTGATAGTCAGAAGTTTTTTCCCCAGAGTTGAAATGTCTAATGCCAGGGGACACGTATTTAAGAGGAGAGGGGAAGAGTTCAAAGGAGACATGAGGGGCAATTTTTTTTATTTTTTTTTTAAAAACAGAGAGAGAAGTAGGAGTGTGGAACGCACTGCCAGGAGTGGTGGTTGAGGAGGATACGATTAGGGCATTTAAGGGGCTTTTAGATAAGTGCATGAATATGCAAGGAATGGTGGGATATGGACCAAGGGCAGGCAGAAGGGATTAGTTTCATTTGGCGTCATGTTCAGCACAACATCGTGGGCCCTATGCTGCACTGTTCCATATATATATGGAAAAGAAAGTATAAGTAAAGTGAGCTCTCTACAGATTTTGTTTTTGATATTAATAATGGGGAAGAAAAGGAAATGACAGATGAATTGAAAAAGATATTTTGTGATGTCTTCACTGGACAGGACACAGATATAAGTAACATCCCAGACATAATTGTGAATTAGGAGGTGAAGACAATGGAATTAACCTAAAACAAGTATATTCACTAGGGAAAGGTATTAAGAAAATTATTAGAATAAAAGCAGTCAAGTCCCAGGTCTTTTAAAAAAAGAAACCTCTACTTAAATATGAGCAAGCACAGGTTTTACTTTTCAAGAATTTGCTAAATTCTGGAATGTCCAATCAGGTTAGAAGCTAGCAAATGTGACTCCAGTCAAGAAAACAGGGAAAGCAGAAATCTACAGGCCAGTTAACTAATACATTATAGGGAAAAAGCTAGAATCTATAATGGAGGAGGATACAACAGGGTATTTAGAAAGAAAGAGACAACAAGATGTAGAGCTGGATGAACACAGCAGGCCAAGCAGCATCATAGGAACAGTAAGGCTGACGTTTCGGGCTTAGACCCTTCATCAGAAATGGGGGAGGGGAAGGGGGTTCTGAAATAAATAGGGAGAGAGGGGGAGACGGATAGAAGATGGATAAAGGAGAAGATAGGTGGAGAGGAAACAAGACAGGTCAAAGAGGCGGGGATGGAGCCAGTAAAGGTGAGTGTAGGTGGGGAGATAGGTCAGTCCAGGGAGGACGGACAGGTCAAGGGGGCGGGATGAGGTTAGTAGGTAGGAAATGGGGGTGCAGCTTGAGGTGGGAGGAGGGGATAGGTGGGAGGAAGAACAGATTAGGGAGGCGGGGACAAACTGGGCTGGTTTTGGGATGCGGTAGGGGGAGGGGAGATTTTGAAGCTTGTGAAATCCACATTGATACCATTGGGCGGCAGGGTTCCCAAGCGGAATAGGAATTGCTGTTCCTGCAACCTACGGGTAGCATCGTTGTGGCACTGCAGGAGGCCCAGGATGGACATGTCGTCTGAGGAATGGGAGGGGGAGTTGAAATGGTTCGCGACTGGGAGTTGCAGTTGTTTATTGCGAACCGAGCGTAGGTGTTCTGCAAAGCGGTCCCCAAGCCTCCGCTTGGTTTCCCCGATGTAGAGGAGGCCACAACGGGTACAGCGGATGCAGGATACCACATTAGCTAGCTAGAATACACCTCCTCCCACCCATCTTCCTGCAAAAATGCCATCCCCTATTCCCAATTCCTTCGCCTCCGCCGCATCTGCTCCCAGGATGAGGCATTTCACTCCCGTACATCTCAGATGTCCTCGTTTTTCAAGGACCGCAACTCCCCCACCGCCCCCCTGCAGTGGTTGAGAACGCCCTCGACCGTATCTCCCGCATTTCCCGCAACTCATCCCTCACACCCCGTCCCCGCAATAACAACCAAAAAAGAATCCCCCTCGTCCTCCCGTACCACCCCACCAACCTCCAGATCCAACGCATCATCCTCCGACACTTCCGCCATCTGCAATCTGACCCCACCACCAAAGACATTTTTCCCTCCCCACCCTTATCTGCTTTCCAGAGGGACCACTCTCTCCGTGACTCCCTTGTCCGTTCCACACTCCCCTCCAGCCCCACCACACCCGGCACTTTTCCCTGCAACCGCAGGAAGTGCTACTTCTGCCCCTACACCTCCCTCACCCCCATCCCAGGCCCCAAGAAGACTTTCCACATCAAGCAGATGTTCACCTGCACATCTGCTAATGTTGTATACTGCATCCGCTGTACCCGTTGTGGCCTCCTCTACATCGGGGAAACCAGGCGGAGGCTTGGGGACTGCTTTGCAGAACACCTACGCTCGGTTCACAATAAACAACGGCACCTCCCAGTCGCGAACCATTTCAACTCCCCCTCCCATTCCTCAGACGACATGTCCATCCTGGGCCTCCTGCAGTGCCACAACGATGCCACCCGAAGGTTGCAGGAACAGCAATTCCTATTCCGCTTGGGAACCCTGCAGCCCAATGGTATCAATGTGGATTTCACAAGCTTCAAAATCTCCCCTCCCCCTACCGCATCCCAAAACCAGCCCCGCTCGTCCCCGCCTCCCTAACCTGTTCTTCCTCCCACCTATCCCCTCCTCCCACCTCAAGCCGCACCTCCATTTCCTACCTACTAACCTCATCCCGCCCCCTTGACCTGTCCGTCCTCCCTGGACTGACCTATCTCCCCACCTACACTCACCTTTACTGGCTCCATCCCCGCCTCTTTGACCTGTCTTGTTTCCTCTCCACCTACCTTCTCCTCTATCCATCTTCTATCCGCCTCCCCTCTCTCCCTATTTATTTCAGAACCCCCTTCCCCTCCCCCATTTCTGATGAAGGGTCTAAGCCCGAAACGTCAGCCTTCCTGCTCCTCTGATGCTGCTTGGCCTGCTGTGTTCATCCAGCTCTACACCTTGTTATCTCAGATTCTCCAGCATCTGCAGTTCCTACTATGTCTGATACAATTTAGAAAGAAAGCCCAGTGCAATCAAGCAAAGTCAACATGGTGAATTCATGTTTGAATAGCTTATTGGAGCTTTTGGAAGTACTGTAATAACAAGAAATGTGGATAAAAGGGAACTTATGCATATGCTGTACTTCGATTTTCAGAGGGCATTTGACAAAGTGCCACATCAAAGGTTACTATACAAAACAAGAGTTCATGGTGTAGCACTTGATATAATAACAGAAATTGAGGACTAGTTGGAAACAGTAGGCATAAATAAGTTGTTTTTGAGTTACCAAGATGAGACCAGTGGTGTGCCACAGGAATCAGTGCCAATGCCTCGATTTTCCTAAGTTATATTAATAGCTTGCACAAGCGAAACAATAGTTGCTTAATTTCTTAATGGCACAAAGATAGATAGGAAACTAAATCATGAACAGGACACAAGGAGACTGCAGAGGGAGATAGAGGAGTTAGGCTAGTGGCCACAAATTTGGCAGATAGTGCACAAGAGAGAAAAATAAAGTAGAATTGTCTACCTTAGCAAGAAAGGTACAAAAAGCAGTATATTATTTAAATCAAAAGAGATTCCAGAACTCTGGGGTACAAACAGATCTGACCATCCTGGTATATGATCACTTGCATATTAAAGTTAATATGCAAGTACAGCAAGTGATTAGGAAGACAAATGGTATATTTTTGATTATTGAGGGGAATGGAATATAAAAATAGGGGGGTGTTTGCTACAGTTGTACAGGGCTTTAGTGAGATCGCATGTAGAGTGTTGTGCACAACTTTGGTCCCCTTATTTAAGAAAATATTTTAATGCATGAGGAGCGATTCAGAGAAGGTTCACTCAATTGATTCTGGGATTGGAGGGATTTTCTTGTGAGGAAAGGTTGGACAAGCTGGGCTTATATCCATTAGAGTTTGAAAAAATATGAAGTAATATTATTGGAACATTTATGATCCTAAGAGGACTTTACAGAGTCGATGGTGAAAGATACTGGCAGAGATTAGGCCCAGGAAAATGTTTTAAAATAATAGGTCTTCATGTAAGGTGTGGAAGAATCTTTTTCTCTCAGAATCATTGAAACTCTTTTCCCTGGAGAGTGACAGAAGCAGAATCACTGAATATACTTAATGTAGAGGTAGCTAAATCATTGAGTAACAAGGGAGTCAAAGGTTATCTGGTTGGGTGCGAAAATAACATTGAGGCCATAAGTCAGGCAAAATCTTTGGAGCAGACTCGAGAAAAAGGGCCTACTCCCACTCCTAATTTCTACCATTGTATAAGCATTTTCTTTGAAACAATGGCTGTTGTTGCCTTTATAAATTGTATTATAGTAAATTAAGTACCAGCAGCATTTGCTTGTTTCTTTCCTACTTTATCCCTGCTTTCATGCTGAACCTCTGACAACATTCCAATTATCAGTGCTGCATTCTTTTCAATTTTAAATTTATTTCCATTTAAATATGCATCAAGCAACCATTATTAATGCAGAATGTTGTAAAATTCCAACAAGTGACATTTTAAGATGTCTGATTTTAAGATTGTGGTCCCTTATTTTGAATTAACCCACCAGAGAAAGTAGTTTTCTGCATTTATCCTTCTTAACATCTCCTTTGTTTTAAATATCTCAATTAGATCACTTCTTAATCTTATAATATCAGTCTTAGCTCAGTAGGTAATATTTTCAACTCAGAATCAGTTGATGGAGTTCCAGTCCAAACCCAGAGGTTTAAACATATCACCTCAGCTCACTTAATTACAGTATTATAGAATGCTGCATAGTCAGAGGTGCCAACTTTTGGGCAAGATGTTAAACCAATGCCTCATTTATCCACTCAGAGATATATAGCACGGAAACAGACCCTTTGGTCCAACTCATCCATGCCGACCAGATATCCTAAATTAAGCTAGTCCCATATTGCTCTAAACCCTTCCTATTCATATACCCATCCAGATGCCTTTTAAAACGTTGTAATTGTACCAGCCTCCACCACCTTCCTCTGCATGAAAAAGGTGCACTTTAAGTCCCTTTTAAATCTTTCCCCTCTCACCTTAAACAAGTGCCCTCTAGTTTTGGACTTCCCCACCCCAGGGAAAAGACCTTGGCTATTCACCCTATCCACGCCCCTCATGATTTTATAAACCTCTATAAAGTCACCCCTCAGCCTCTGACGTTCCAGGGAAAATAGCCCCAGCCTATTCAGCCTCTCCCAATAGCTCAAACCCGGCAACTTCCTTGTAAATCTTTTCTGAACCCTTTCAAATTTCACAACTTCCTTCCTAAAGCAAGGAGACCAGAACTGCATGCAGTATTCCTAAAAAGTGGCCTCACCAATGTCCTGTACAGCTGCAACATGACATCCCAACTTCTTTACTCAATACACTGACCAATAAAGGCAAGCATGCCAAACACCTTCTACACTAACCTATCTACCTGCGACTCTACTTTCAAGGAACTATGAATGTGCACTCCAAAGTCTCTCTGTTCAGCAACATGCCCCAGGACTTTACCATTAAGTGCACAAGTCCTGCCCTGATTTGCCTTTTCAAAATGCAGCACCTCACCTCACCTCGAAATGAAACACTGTCTGCCATTCCTCAGCCCATTGGCCCATCTGATTCTTTGCTGTCCACTACACCTCCAAGTTTGGTGTCATCTGCAAACTTACTAAACAGCATGGTGGCTCAGTTGTTAGCACCGCTGCCACAGCACCAGGGACCCAGGTTCGATTCTACCCTCAGGCGAATGTCTGTGTGGAGTTTGCACATTCTCCCCGTGTCTCCGTGGGTTTCCTCTGGGTGCTCTGGTTTCCTACCACAGTCCAAAGATGTGCAGGCTAGGTGGATTGGCCATGCTAAATTGCCTGTAGCATTCAGGGATGTGTAGATTCGGTGGGTGAAAGGGAGATGGGTCTGGATGGAATGCTCTGTGGGTTGGTATGGACTTTTTGGGCTGAAGGGCCTGTTTCCACACTGTAGGGATTCTATGACACCTCGTATGTTCACATCCAAATCATTTATATAAATGACAAAAAACAGTGGACTCAGCACCAATCCTTGTGACACACCGCTGATCTCAGGCTTCCAGTGTGAAAAGCAACCCTCCACCACCACCCTATCTTCTACCTTTGAGCCAGTTCTATATCCAGATGGCTAGTTCTCCCTGCATTCCCGGTGATCCAACCTTGCTAAGCAGTCTACCAGGAGGAACCTTGTCAAATGCCTTACTGAATAGATCACATCTACCGCTCTGCCCTCAATCGTCTTAGTTACTTCTTCAAAAAACTCAATTATAGAGTCATAGAGTCCTACAGCACAGAGACAGGCCCAAGTTGGTCCAAATGACCAAAATGTCCATCCACGCTAACCCCATTCCCCTGCACCTGGCCTATATCCTTCTAAATCCATATCTCCTATCCATCTATTAGTCCAACTGCCTTTTAAATGTTGTTAATGTGCCCACCTCAACCACTTCCGCTGGCACCTCACTCCAACGCGTATGACCATCTGTGTAAAAACGTTGCCCGTCAGGTTCCCATGTATTCTTTCCCCCCTTACCTTAAACTAATGCCCTCTAGTCCTTGATTCCCCAACCATGGGAAAAAGACTGAGTGCATTCACCCTATCCATGCCTCGCACGATCTTATACAAAAATTAAGTTAGTGAGACATGAATTCCCATGCATAAAGCCACATTGACTATCCCTAATCAGTCCTTGCCTTTCCAAATACATGTAAATCTTGTTCTTCAGGATTCCCTCCAACAACTTGCCGGAGGACTTAATAGATTATGTAGCACTATTTCCAATGACAGCATGGGTGTACTTCCCAGAGTCCTGGACTGCTGTTATCATTCTTTTTAATTATTATTTATTATTCAAACAATACCATTGAAACAGATAATCTGGGTATTATTTATCTAATTGCAAAGAGAAATCAGCTGTTGGTTTCCTAATCTACAAGCGATTATATTTCAAAATATGTATTCAGTTCTAAAGCACCTTGGTCCATCCTAATGTTGTGAAATGTCATTTAATAAACAAAGGTTCTTTTCTTCCCATGTGTGTAGAAAGAAAGATATCTGAAAGCCAGTCTTCGTAACTTAATCCTTTAAAGCCAGGTGTAATTTTGGTCAATCTGCACTGAATCTCTTCAATGGCTAATATATTCTTCTTCTGAATGAAAGTCCAAAGACAAAATGCAAGATCACACACAGGCTCTGATCAAAGCACAATACAACTGCAACTTCACATCCTTAGTTTTGTACACCAATCATTTGAGATGAGGATCAGTAACCCAGTTACTTTTTTTTTTAAAAGCACATTTTGTACACATCAACATCCAAATCCCTTTACTTCTCCACAGTGCCTAGTCTTTCTTTATTAAGCAAGCATTTCGGATTGGCCTTTCTCAAATCCAGAGGAGAGGACTACTGTCTCTCTACAATAAACTCCATAGACCATAGCTTTGCCACTTACTTAACCTATAAAAGTGCCTTTGTAATTTCTTCCTCCTTGCCACACAACTCATCGTCTTCCTTAGTGTCATCTTCAAATCTGGACGTACATTAAATTTTTTTAATTGTTATCGATAAATACTAAAAACTGAAATCCACTGAAGATCGCTGCAGAACAAGAATTATCACACCGTACCCAGACCCGTGAGTGACTCATTTATTCTATTCCCTGCCTCAAACCTCTCAACCAATTAGCAGCAGACAGGAGAATAACCTCTCTCAACCAGATCCTTCTCCCACCCACTCTACAGAGGTGGTGTGCTACTGACTGATAGCCAATGCTCCCCAAAAGATTTGCAGGAATCAATAGGTTCCTGCATAGGTCACATGCAAGCTGACCCCATTCAGTAACTGCATACAGCAGATACAGCCATGCAAAAATATTTAAATGGCTCTTGAACTAGTTAGTTGTAATCTAAAAAACAAAAATTACAGGGCATGTTCGCTGCAGCCTCCCCACATTTTACACAATCCTAGTGTCTCCTACCGGATTTCCGGGCATTTTGTCACCTTTAGCAATGAAACTACAGAAGTACATTACTTAACGTACAGATTGGGAGCAGGAGTAGGCCATCTGACCCCTTGAGCCTGCTCCACTCTCCTATCTACGCTCAATATGTCAATCCAGATCAGCCTTAGAAGTATTCAGTCAGAGAATCCCTAGAGTGTGGAAGCAAGCCATTCAGCCTATCAAGTCCATGCGGGCTCTCTGAAGAGAATCCCACCCAGACCCACTCCCCTACCCTATCCCTGTAATCCTGCATTTCCCATGGCTAAATAACCCAACCGACATATCTTTGGACTGTGGGAGGAAACCCTTTACAGACTAATTAATGCCCCTCCGAAATGTTTCTCCATACCTCCAGCTTAAATGAGAAACCACTTGTTTTTAAATTATATCCCCGAACTCTAGACTTTCTACACAAGAAACATCCTCTCAAAATCCAGCCTGTTATGCCCCTCAGGATCTTAAATGCTTCAATAACATTAACTCTCATTCGTCTAAATTCCAATGGCCACAGGCCCAATCCTTCCTCATAAGATGACCCCTTCATCCAAAAAAATCAGTCACATGAAAAATCCCTGCACTGGCCCCAAAGCAGTTACATCCTTTCTTATACAGGGAGACCAAAATGATACAAGAACATCAGATGTGGTTTCATCAAAACCCAGCACAACTGTAATAAAACAATCTATCTTTACATTCCAATCCTCTTGCAACAAACAAATAAATTCCATTTACCTTCCTAATCACTTGCTGCATTTGAACACCAATTTTTTGTGAATCACGTATCAGGATACCAAGATCCACCTGTACCGCAGAGTTCATGATCTCTATTTAAACAAGATGCTGCTTTTCAACTCTTCCTGACAAAGTGAACAAGTTCATGTTATCCCTGATTATACTGTTATTTTTATGCCCAGTGACAGGGCAGCACGGTGGCTGAGTGGTTAGCACTGCTGCTTCATAGCTCCACGGACTCGGGTTCAACTCCACCCTCGGACGACTGTCTGTGTGGAGTTTGCACTTTCTCCCTGTGTGCTCTGGTTTCCTCCCACAGTCCAAAGATGTGTTGGTTAGGTAGATTAGCTATGGGAAATACAGGATTACAGGGACAGGGTAGGGTAGTGGGTCCGGGTGGGATTCTCTTCAGAGAGCCCGCATGGACTTGATGGGCTGAATGGCTTGCTTCCACACTGTAGGGATTCTATGACTTAACCTTGATTCCTTTGCAGACTCTATGTCCTCTTCACAAGTCACTCTCTTACCTAGCTTTGTCTCATCAGCAAATTTAGCAACTGTACATCAGGTCCCTTCATCCAAGCTGATCATTGATATTTGATCTATTGATATAGATTGTGAATAGTTGAGGCCTCAACACTGATCCCAATGGTACTTTCATGTTGCAAACCCATAAGTGACTCCCATTTAACCCTACGTTCTGTTAGCCCACCAATCTTCTATCCATGGTATAATATTAATGCCTACAGAATGAATTATTTTGATGTGGCACCTTGTCAAATGTCCATTGAAAATTTACATACACCACCACATCTGCACGATCTCTTTTATTCCCAACTCCTAAACTGGACACTGTGGAAACCTTTGAGACACTATCTGCTATTGTCATGTTTTTCAAAACGAAACAAGTTCATTTTGATTGCTCAGGAGTGCAATGAACAAAATAGCTATATTCCAGACTCAATGGATGTATTCAACTCCTACTTTTGCTCTGAGACAGTCTGATATTCATTGCAACCAATCTTTCAAATACTTTTAGATAACTTCAGTTTTATTCATTTCTCTGTAGGGTGTTAAAATAACAAGACAGAAAATTCAATTACTAAAAACAAAGTAAAATCAAGTCAAGAAGTCGCATAAACATTATGATATTACAGCAATGAAAATAATTCCTGTCTGTTGCTGCTACCCACATAAATGTAATAAAACAGTAACCAATTACTGGTCATATTGTATTATGATACAACCCATTAGATGCTGTTTGCATTTAAAAATGAAGCATGAGTTATATAATTCATTTTGAGGCAGGCTTGACAAGCATTAGTGTGTCAAGTTTTATAGTTTGCTGGATCAGGAGGCGAGGTAATTTTTATATCTTGCTGCAGCAGGAGACACAATGTTGAACAATGGCAGAGCATTGCAACAAAGAGAAGAAAGTATAATAGCAGTGGAGACTAGGAGGCACAGTGAGTGTCAGTGGAAGTGGGTGTTTGGGTTAAAGAACAAGCGTCAGTGGGAGGGAGACCAAAGAAGTACTCAGTGTGTCAGTGAAAATGGGCGTTTGAGTTAAAGTGCAAGCCGTGGGAGTGGAGACCCAGGAGTGTCAGTGAAAACCATAGACCCACAGAAGTTTCGAACATAGGCTGATTCAATTTGGTGTCTGTCAGCTCTTTATGAGAGCAACTCAAAATTCATCAGACAAATGAGGTGGTGGGATCTCATTGAGACTTATAAAATTCTAACAGGACGAGACAGGGTAGATGCAGGGAGGATGTTCCCAATGGTGGGTGTGTCCAGAACTGGGGGGGGTCACAGTCTGAGGATTTGGGGTAGACAATTTAAGATGGAGATGAGAAGACGTTTCTTCACTGAAAGAGTGGTGAGCCTGTGGAATTCATTACCACAGGAAGTAGTTGATGCCAAAACATTGAATGTATTCAACAGGTGATTAGATATAGCACTTGGAGCAAATGGGATCAAAGGTTTTGGGGAGCAAGCAGGATTAGGTTATTGAGTTGGACGATCAGCCATCACTGTGATGAATGGCGGAGCAGACTCAAAGGACTGAATGGCCTTCTCCTGCTTCTATTTTCTATGCTTCTATCCGACACTACAGCTCTCTTTTTCAATAATCTCAAATTTCACTTTAACTGATTATCGATTTCTACTCAAAGGACGTAATGGCCCTTGCCTAAACTACTTGCTGTGGCCAAGTGCTATCCTATTCAACAAACCTGTTGTGTAATGTGTCTTAAACATCCTTCTCATTCTTATAGCTACCTCAACAATTCCCTACCCACAGGAGATACAATTTCCTTATTTAAACCTTTGAATTCTACAAAGATTTATTGAATCTTTCTCATTATTATTAGCTCCAGCAGAGCTCTTCCAGTATTTTAAGTCTCTCCCTTGACTATCGTTTCCAATCTTGTAAGCTTTCAAAGACTTTAATGTCCTTTCTATAATGGTGCATTCAAAACCTCATGTTGTATTCCAAACCTAACCAGAGTTTCTAACTAATTTACCGTTGTTTTCATCTTCTTGTGTTGTATGTTCCTTATTATAAATCCCAAAAAGGTTGTGGCTACAATTTAACGTATATTCCCAAATTACACTCATTAAAACTATCTTTTACATATTCCTTTGATAGTCCTCCACAGATTGTCAAATCTCTTAATTTTTGAGTAGGCAGCATTTTTTGAGATTAAGTTTATGCCAAGTTAAGATCAGTTATACCTACAGAAAGGACAAGTGAACTAGCACTGAATATTGTAACATCTAAATGCCAATCCTTCTGAAATCTGTACAACACTAATTTATTCTAATTTTATATCCAATCTGCCAACCCATTTTCTATTTGCGCTGCTCCATGTCTCAACTGTACTACATGAACAGGAATACAGAGAAAATGTGGGTATCGGTACAGCTTGGGATAGAACTGAAAAGACAGCGGCAAGACATCATCATGACAGGGTTGGTTACACAGCAAGTGCACATGGAATTCAGACTGAAGCACTGACAGAAACTGGGAGATCAAGTTCAATGGAGTGATGACCCAGCAGGAGCAGGCATCCAGATCAGAGACAGATGCTAAAAAACAAGGGTTAGGAAGAAAAATTAGCCTCAGAGGAAGGGGAATCAAGGTTCGATGGGGAGCAGTGACTTAGCAGGGAGAGAGATTCAAGACAAAGACAGAGATTTGGAAAGATTCAGAAACTAGAGTGCAAAAAGAGAGGAGACAAATGCCGAGGGAGGCCATTTACAAAAACACGGGAAATGAGCAAAGCAATAGGGAATTTGGATCTTCAAGCCTGTGCTGCTATTCAATACAATCATAACTGATCCATTTTGTACTATCCCCAAATCTCATTATTTCCTTTGAAGGCAAAGGAAATTAACTTGTCTTAAATACACTTAACAATTGAGCATCTACATTGTTCTTAGGGTAGCAAATTCCAAAGAATCAACATCGAGTGAATGAATTTCTCATCTCAAAATGGCTGACACCTCTGACTGTAATTCCGTGCTTTAGAACCCTAAAACCCAGGGAAAACATCCACCAAGCATCTGCCTTACAAAGTCCCATAAGAATACGTTCCAATGAGATTGCCTCTCATTTTTCTAAATTCTGGAGAATATAAGTCTAGTCTATGTTAATCATATATAGAGTTTAATTGAATGCAGGTTTTGGGTGTTAATGAGGGGATTCACTTGTTCACCCATAAGATACAGGAGCAGAATTAGGTCATCTGGCCCACTGAGTCTGCTCCACCATTTGATCATGGCTGAAGTGTTTCTCAAACCTATTCTCCTGCCGTCTCTCAGAAACCCATGATCCCTTACCAATCAAGAACCTATCAATCTCTGTCTTAATTACACTCAATGACTTGGCCTCCACAGCCATCTGCAGCAATGAGTTTCACAGATTAACCACTCTCTGGCTGAAGAAACCCCCCCTCATCTCAGTTTGAAAAGGGTCATCCCTTTACTCTGAGGTCCTAGACTCTCCCACTAGAGGAAATGTCTTCTCCATGTCCATTCTATGCAGGCCTCTCAGTATCCTCTAAGTTTCAATCAGATTACCCCCATCCTTCTAAACTCCATCAAGTACAGACACAGAGATCTCAACCGTTCCTCATATGACAAGCTCTTCATGTTGGGTGTCAATCTTGCAAACCTTCTCCAGATGCCCTCAAAAACCTGCACATCCTTCCTTAGATATGAAGCCTAAAACTACTCACAACAGTTCAAATGTGGTCTGACTACAGCCTCAACAGTACATCTCTGCTCTTGTATTCTAGCCCTCTTGAAATGAAATGAATGTTAACATTGCATTTGCCTTCCTAACTGTCAACTGAACCTGCATGTTAATCTTAAGAGAATCCTGAACTAGGACTCCCAACTCCCTTTATGCCTCAGATTTCCAAAGCCTTTCACTGTTCAGAAAAATAGTCTACACCTCTACTTTTCCTACAAAAGTGCATAACCTCACACCTTGTCACATTGTATTTCATCTGCCACTTCTTTGCCCACTCTCCTAGCCTGTCTAAGTCCTTCTACAGTCTCCGTGCTTCTTCAACAATACCTGTCCCACCACCTATCTTTGTGTCATCTGCAAACTTAGCAAGAATGCCCTCGGTGCCTTCATCCAGACAGTTAATGTATAACTTGAATAACGGTGGTCCCAACACTGAACCCTGCGGACTCCATGAGTACCCAGCTACCATCCTGAAAGAGATACCCTTCTCTCTGCCTTCTGGCAGTCAGCCAGTACCTTGCCCCGAACTCCATGGACTCTTAACTTACTTAGAAACTTCTTTGCCAAAGACCTTCAAGAAATCCAAACAGATCGTATCCATTGGCTCTCCTTGGTCTAACTTGCTCTTTACCTCGTCAAAGAATTCTAACAGATTGGTCAGGTATGACCACCCCTTGACAAAGCCCTACTTCAGCATGCACTTCCAAGTACTCCGAAATCACATTCATAATAATGAACTCTAAAATCTTACCAAGGAATGAGAAGAACAAAGTCAGTAGACCAAGAATACAGACATTAAGTTTCTAAAATACCAGAGTGACAGTCTGGCAGAATGCAGATCTGTTTAACTGAATTCCATTCATTTTCATCCTAAACACGATACAATTTCTAGAAGTATAAATAAGAATAATACAATAGTTTCTAATTCTAATGTAATGATTCCACTATAGATCTCCATTTGATCCTCTACAGTTTTGATACTTTTGTTTTAAAAAGTATATTGCCAAATATTGATTTTACGGGTTACTTCCAACAACTTCTCCAAATGTCCTGACAGAGAAGTATTTGAGGATTGCTGTGGTCTATCCCATGTTACGCTTTCAGATAAGATTCTTTATAAAAGAGAATCAATTTAGAAATACACCTGTTCTACACATGTTCTCTCTGTACTTTTAACTTTGAGGTATGTGCAGATGAACAGAAACTACATACATTAAAGGTTAAAACAAAAAAAGGGTAATGTTTAATCTGGAAGACTGAGTAAAATAAAGGAAATTAGTCAAGATGCTTGTTCTTGTTTCTGAATTTTGGGTAAATTAGTTGTACACTGGTTTAATAAATTTACAAATGTGATCTTATGTAGGGGTGCAATTTTAAAGACCTGACGTACAACATTCCTTGTACTTACGAACAGCTCATTTATAGTGCCCTGCATTGTGTTCCAACATGCATACAAATCGACTTGTGAGTGGACTCCTGAACAGAACCTGTTCATAATCCAGGGACTGTCTGTAAATGGTGTGCAACCACCACTCTATACGGGTTCTCTGATATCAAGTCTTAGACAATACGAATCTCTCCGGTTCAACATCAGCAAGGCCAAAGACATCACTTTTGATATCCTCACCATAAATTCTACTCCTTAGCCTTGACCAAGGATACAGCTTTTCAGTCCACGTGTTACCATCAGGATCTGCAACGTTATATAGTTCCACCTTTTCACAAAAGAAACTTTCATACGTTTGGTCACTTCCAGACTGGACTACTCATATGGTGTCTCTGCTTGTCTCCTGTTTGCTTCCCTCCAACTTGTCCAAACCCCGGCTACCTCAACACTGCCTGCACTTGACTCTGCTAACCCATCAGCCATCACTTTTACTCCCTGATCATAATTTTATCTATCCATCAACACATTCAATTCAAAAATCTGGTCTTTGACCATAAATAGCTTTATGCCCCCATCCTACCCCAAGTTGCAGGTTCTTTTAGCACTACCCTCACTGATGATTAATTCTCCCAATTCCTTCGCAGTATCTCTCTCCTTTTTCCCCATCTGCAGTGAAGAAGCGATAAGGTGCTTAGTCTACTCCTACTCAAAAAAATTCTCTCTAGTGCTCTCTACCACTTTGTCTCTCATTAAAAATCTTCTCCAAACCCATCAATTCAAACAAAATATTGTTCTCTTGCTGGCTTAACATATATTCATTTGTGCCTATGTGCAAAGTGTCTTTGAGTGCTTCTTTAAATGTACTATATCAAGGCAAGTGGCTATGACGCGAAACACTTTGACACCATTGTTAGCTCAACTATAATCATCAGACAACAAAATAATTATGCTAAGTGAAAGTCACAGAGCAGGCTTTTAATTTTATGCCTCATTAAAAGAGGAAGAATCTCAGAGCAGGATAATGAAATACCAGACCTACTTAGGTCAGGTACCCAACAATAAAGGGTCAAACTTCCCCGCTAACATACCTCTGTGAACTGTTAACAAAATATTAAGTGCTTGTCTGTTGGGTTTAAGGGGATCCTACCTCGCACAAATGAAATTCCATCTTTACCATTAACAGCCACTTGAAAACGAATTCAGTGCATGTAGGATTGGAACATTTGAGAGATACAATATTATTTATATAAATTTAACTCTAGTCGTTTTTAAATTCAGTTCCAACAACAAGCTCAAGTAGATCCCCACAGATGTAAGAATCAGGCTGAAACTGTCCAGGTTTTCCAAATAAGACCCATAAAACCATTCCAGGGTGAATTCAAGCAATAAGTACACCTGCAGTTCAATTTCAAACTTCAGCTTCTTGTGAATGTTTTTCCCATGTACACATTGCTATGACCATCTTATAAGAGGGTGGACAAGCTACATAAATGATGGAAGCTGATCACTAGCAAGTCCATCAAGGTAATTCCACCAATTATCAATCTCAGTACAGTTTTCCAGCCCAGCAGATATCAAGGATATACTTAAGCAGCACACCATGACCACAAGTATGTATTCTTACTAATCTGTCGTTGTGTTTTGACAGCAAGGACCACATTTCTAAATTTCTCCATTTTTTGGAATTTTTTTCCTCAGACTGAGAGTCCAACATAATTAACTGAATACAAATAAGGTCAACTAGACTCTAACTGACCAAATTTATGCAGTTCTTATTCAAACTCTTACAAACAAAACTTGCACACTAAACTGTACATTAGAAGTAGTTTTTTGACTCTGCTGTTTTCAGTTACTTAACAACAATAATACAAATGCAAATGTTCATCATGTTTACGTGACACTTACCATTGCTGCCATCAGATTTCTCTTCTGACTGGCCTACACAAGATAAAAAAAAAGTACTTCTGTGATAATTCTGTACGACAGAAAAAGGCCAAATGAAATTTCTAAAATGTAAAGGAAATACCTGTATGTAAATATAGCAATTCAGATTGCAACCATTTTAGAAATTCTGGAGATTTTATTTTAACACAAAGACAGACCTTTAAAAGAATAATAGTTAAAATATCAAATGCAACACTTTTCACAAGCATAACCTGTCTCAAATTTCTCCAAAAGCAATGTATGAATTGCCCCAATCCCAATTTCTGCCAAACACTGATGCAACAGATCCCAAGTGCTCCTTTTTTTTTAAGGCACTTTTATTCTCAGGATATCGGTCTAACCAGTAAGGGTTGACACTTGAACCACCATCTGGTGCAAATGAATCCAAGGTGATGTGAGGGACTTTGTTCTAGCAATTAAGGAAGAGCACTGATATATGTCGAAGCTGAGACGATACATGACTTTGTAGGGAATGTAGCAGTGATAAAGATTCAGGAAAAGCTGCCATGGTGGCCTGCTGCAGATAGTCCATACAGCAGCTGTGGATCACAGGTGGTGGAGGGGGTGGAATGGATGTTTGGGAGTTGTGGACCAAATTGCAATCGAATGGATTGCTGGATGCTGCTGAATTTCAAGTGCTGGAACAATAGCATCCATCCCAGGCAAGTAGAGAATATTCTGTTAAACGTCTAACACATGCTTTGTTGGTGGTGGAAGGGCTTTGGGAGGACCAGAGCTGAGCCACTTCTGCCAAATATGTAGTCTGACCTGCTCCAGCAGCCGCAGCATTTATTAGCTGGTCCAGTTTCTGCACAATGTTGAATTTCAAGATGTTAGTGGTGAGAGTTTTGGAGTTCAGCCATTCTCTTATTGAAGATAATCATTGCTTGGCCATCAGGTGGTATGAATATTACTTCCTATTTATCAGTCCATGTGTGGCATTGTTGAGCAGATCGAGCTGCAACTGGGTATAGACCTTTGTCATTACCAAAGTATTTACCAAAGTATTAACTAAAGCTGCCGATTTGCATTTGGTTTTTGGGTAATGGAAGTGATAGGACCCAAAAAGAACGTGCAAAAACTGGCATAAGGGCACTTTATCTGAATGCTCGGAGCATTCGAAACAAGGTGGATGAGTTGACGGCGCAAATCATGGCAAATGGGTATGATTTAGTGGCCATTACAGAGACATGGTTGCAGGATGGTCATGACTGGGAGATAAATATCCAGGGGTATCAAACTGTTCGGAAGGACAGACAGGAAGGTAAGGGAGGTGGTGTTGCTCTGATTTTTAAGGATGATATCAGGGCGGTAGTGAGAGATGATGTAGGTTCTACTGAACAAAAGGTTGAATCCATTTGGGTGGAAATTAGGAATAGCAGGGAGAAGAAGTCACTGATAAGTGTGGTCTACAGGCCACCAAATAGTGACATCGTGGTGGGGCGGGCAATAAACTAGAAATAGCTAATGCATGTAAAAATGGTACAGCAATTATCACGGGGGATTTTAATCTACATATCGATTGGTCAAACCAGGTTGGTCATGGCAGCCTTGAGGAGGGGTTCATAGAATGCATCCGCGATAATTTCCTTGAATAATATGTAATGGAACCTACGAGAGAGCAAACTATCCTAGATCTAGTCCTGTGTAATGAGGCAGGAATAATTAATGATCTCACAGTTAGGGATCCTCTCGGAAGGAGCGATCACAGTATGGTCGAATTTAAAATACAGATGGAGCGTGAGAAGGTTAAATCCACTACCAATGTCCTGTGCTTAAACAAGGGAGATTTTGAGGGGATGAGGGAGGAGTTAGGTAAGGTAAAATGGGAGCAAAAACTTTATGGTGGGTCAATTGAGGAACAGTGGAGGACTTTCAAAACGATTTTTTCATTGTGCTCAGCAGAAGTATATTCCAGTGATAAGGAAGAACTGTAGGAAAAGAAATAGTCAGCCATGGATGTGTAAGGAAATAAAGGAAAGTATCAGATTAAAAAAAAAATACATACAAAAAAGCAAAGATTAGTGGGTAACTAGTAGACTGGGAAATCTTTAAAGGCCAACAGAAATCCACAAAAAAAGTTATAAAGAAAAGTAAGATAGATTATGGGTAAACTAACTCAGAATATAAAAACAGGCAGCAAAAGTTTCTATAAATATGTAAATTGTAAAAGAGTGACAAAGGCAAACATTGGTCCTTTAGAGAATGAGAAGGCCAATTTAATAACTGGGAATGAGGAAATAGCCGAGGCATTAAACAGTTATGTTGTGTCGGTCTTCACAGTGGAAGACACAAATAACATGCCGAAAACTGATGGCAAGAAGGTTATAGCAGGTGAGGACCTAGAAACTATCATTATCACTAAGGAGGCAGTGCCGGGCAAGCTAATGGGGCTAAAGGTAGACAAGTCTCCTGGCCCTGATGAAATGCATCCCAGGGTACTAAAAGAGGTGATGGGGGAAATAGCAAATGCACTAGTAATTATGTACCAAAATTCACTGGACTCTGGAAGGTTCCCGCAGATTGGAAAACAGCCGATGTGACATCACTGTTTAAAAAAGGAAGTAGACAAAAAGCAGGTAACTATAGGCCAGTTAGCTTAACTTCGGTAGTGGGGAAAATGCTTGAATCTATCATTAAGGAAGAAATAGCAAGACATCTGGATATAAATTCGCCCATTGGGAACACCCAGCATGGGTTCATGAAGGGTAGGTCATGTTTAACTAATTTGGTGGAATTCTTTGAGGACATTATTTGCACGGTGGACAATGAGGAACCTGTGGATGTAGCGTATCTGGATTTCCAGAAGGCATTTGATAAGGTGCCACACCAAAGGCTGCTACATAAGATAAAGTTGCACGGTATTACAGGTAATGTATTGGCATGGATAGAGGATTGGTTGACCAGTAGAAAGCAAAGAGTAGGGGTAAATGGGTGTTTTTCTGGTTGGCGGTCAGTGGCTAGTGGTGTGCCTCAGGGATCAGTGTTGGGACCGCAATTGTTTACAAGTTACATAGATGATTTGGAGTTGGGGACTAAGTGTGGTGTGTCAAAATTTGCAGCTGACACTAAGGTGAGTGGTAGAACAAAGTGTGCAGAAGACACTGAAAGTCTGCAGGGATATAGATAGTCTAAGTGAGTGGGAAAAGGTCTGGCAGATGGAGTACAATGTTGATAAGTGTGAGGTCATCCATTTTGGTAGGAATAACAGCAAAATGGACTATGTTTTAAATGGTAAAAAATTGCAGCACGCTGCTCTGCAGAGGGACTTGGGTGTCCTTGTGCATGAATCGCTAAAAGTAGGATTGCAGGTGCAGCAGGTAATTAAAAAGGCAAATGAAATTTTGTCTGTCATTGCTAGAGGGATGGAGTTTAAAAACGGGAGGCTATGCTGTATAGGGTCCTGGTGAGGCCACACCTGGAGTACTGTGTGCAGTTTTGGTCTCCTTACTTGAGAAGGGATATACTAGTACTGGAGGGGGTGCAGAGGGGACTCACTCAGTTGATTCCAGAGTTGAGAGGGCTGGATTATGAGGAGAGACTGAGTAGACTGGGATTATACTCATTGGAATTCAGAAGAATGAGGGGAGACCATACAGAAACATAAGATTATGAAGGGAATAGATAAAGTGGAGGCAGGGAGGTTGTTTCCACTAGCAGGTGAAACTAGGACTACGGGGCATAGCCTCAAAATAAAAGGGAAGCAGATGTAGGACTGAGGTCAGGAGGAACTTCTTCATCCAAAGGCTTGTGAATCTGTGGAATTCCCTGCCTAGTGAAGCGGTTGAAGCTACCTCCCTGAATGTGTTTAAGGCAAGACTAGATAAATTTTTGAACAGTAAAGGAATATAGGGTTATGGTGAGTGGGCGGGTAAGTGGAGCCGAGTCTCAAAAAGATCAGCCATGATCTTACTGAATGGCGGGGCAGGCTCGAGGGGCCAGATGGCCTACTCCTGCTCCTAGTTCTTATGTTCTTATTATGGGTATGTGGCTTCTGAAGGAGTGCCTCATTGTGCACCTCTATCCTTGGTTATTTCTTCCACCAACCTTCTCTGATTTTCTCCATTTCTAACATTGGCACATTTGCACCTTTGCACCTTAATTCGACTGACAGTTGATTTCCATGGTTACAGAAACCTGCTACATTCAGTTTCTGCCTCCATTATCTCCAAGTCAATCCACAAACCATATTCACCTCTCAGGTGGCTCAGCTACCCCCAAAGAACCAATCACAGAGAAGGCCATTTCTGTCCATTTCCTTACATCATAAAACCCATATGCTGGGTCTACCTCCAAACCCTACTTACTTCTGTAACCCCTTTGGGAAACCTCTCCCAAATTCACTAGAACCGAAGTCTCAAAAACCCAACTGCCTAACCTTTAGCTCTCCAATCACCATGTTATTCCTACAACGACTGATTTGCTCAACTGCACCCTCAGTCTACGAAATCCCCATTAAAACCAGTACACTCTCTCAACCTGGTTGCCTCCCTACGGTATGACCATTACCATATTCCCATAAGTCCAAAGGGTGTGGATAACTGTCAACACAACGCACTGTCAACGCCCTGCTCACCTGCTTAAAAATATTTTCCATTCCAATATCACCCCTGGTTTCTTTCTCTACTCCAAACTGTCTTGTTAAACCACTCTCACTATCTCCACAATCCTCGTTGCCATCACGTGCCCTAGAATCGTGCAATTTTGTCACCAAAATTGAAACAACACCATCACCTGCCTTTGCTGTTTCTCTCCCTACCTCAACGGGTCGCTGCTGTCCTTGCCCTGACTTGCGTCTTTCTCCAGTTTTCTCCCATATTTTTAAAAAATATTCATCAGTGGGATATGGGCGTCAGTGGCCAGCCAGCATTTATTGCCCATCCCTAGTTGCCCTTGAGAAGGTGGTGGTGAGCTGCCTTCTTGAACCGCTGCAGTCCATCTGTGGGCTGACCCACAATAATGCTGAGGAGAGAATTCCAGGATTCTGATCCAGCAACAGTGAAGGGACAGCGATATATTTCTCGGTCAAGCTGGTGAATGGCTTGGAGTGGAACTTAAAGGTAGTGGTGTTCCCATGTATCTGTTAGTATATCCCTCATGTCATATTAACTTATCCACAAGACTGACTCTCATGCTTTCGTGGCCCAATTCCCACTAAATTACTTACTGCTAGTTTCCATTCTGCATTGCTAGACTAGTCAACAGTATTAACTTCTCTCTCATGTTCTGTCCCTTCTCTCTCGAATCTGCTGTCATCACGTCACTTCTCAAAACCAACCTTTCACCCCTCCACCCTTGTAGGTGGGGCAATGGTTTACAATTTCCCCAAAAGTGCTGTCACCTCCTAAATGTTTAGCCCAGACCTGTGTTTGAATCCCTACCAATTGTTTATGTGCATTGCACAGGATCAGATCAAAATAATCAACGACATCCTGTGTGACTGTACCAAGATATATTATTCCTTTTAATCCTGCCTGATTTTTGAAATAGCTGGCTGAGGTACAGAAGAATCTGGCTGTCAAGATATATGAATCATTAAAAGTCAGTATGCAGGAACAGCAAGTAATTAGGAAAGCAAGTGTAATACATTTTAAGCAGAAATTAATACAGAAGTAGGACAATTTGCTACAGTTGCTACACTTCTGAGACCATATCTAGAATACAACAATTTCCTTCTCCTTATTTAAGGAATGTTAAGCAAATCCCAGGAGAGTTATCACTGGCATTGCCTTCACATAACCCTGTAAATCCACTGGTAGGTACCAATGTCAGCATCTTCCCCCATCCTCTCCTAATATCCCCAGTGTTGAAGCTTTGGTCATATGACCAGCTGCAATGGGCAGGGCAACATTGCCCACATGCCCGACACAAGACTCCTGAACAATTACTCTGCTTTGAACTCTGCAGTTGCTAAGTGATTACTAGGACGGCAGAGGAAATGTTACAAGAACACACTAAACAAATGCAACATCCCCAATGACACATGGGAATCACTTGCCCTAGAACATGCAAATTGGTGAAGCGGCATCCATGAAGGCCCAAAGGCAGCTGTCCAATGGTATAATGCTGATGCTTCGAGTAAGATATATGCGAAGTCAGTGTCAGAAAGGGACCTTCATCTGTGACAAAATGCTGTTACATTTCCTGATCCTTTTCTTCCAACTATAGTCAATTCTTCCATGCACAGTCACTCAACCTCTGGAGCCAAAATGATTTGTGGGGTCTCTCCAACAGCAAGCCCAGCACCAATAGATAAAGACAGCACTATTAGTACTCCTAAGATCATAGAATCATAGAATCCCCACAGTTTGGAAGTAGGCCATTCAGCTCATCGAGTCTGCACCTCCCCTCCGAACAGCATCCAACCCAGATCTACCCCCTACCCTATCCCTGTATTTCCCATGGCCAATCGACATAACCTGCACATCCTTGGACTGTGGGAGGGAACAGAAGCACCCGGAGGAAACCCATGTGGATACGCCTGTGTGGAGTTTGCACAGTTGCCCGAGGCTGGAATCGAACCCGAGTCCCTGGTAGCGTCAGGCAGCAATGCTGTCCACTGAGCCACCATGCCGCAAGATACACCTTCTAAAAATATGATATTAGAGTGAATATGTAACACGGTGGGAGTGCAAGAACAAGTATGTCATCTGCAGATGTTCAGGTCCTTGGGGAGACCACATCTCAAGTACTGCATGCAGTTTTGGTCTCCTGACCAAGGAACAGATATACAACAAGTGCAACAAAGATTCACATGCAGATTCCTAGGATGGAAGGTTCGTCACACGAGGAGAGATCGGGTCGACTGATTTGTATTCACAGAGGTTAAGAAGAATGAGAGGTGATCACATTGAAACATTAAAAAACTGACAGGGTTGGACCGACTGCATGCAGGGATGATGTTTCCCGTAGCTATGGGACCAGGGGTGTCAGGATATGCAATAGGCCTTGAAACTGAATTAAAAAGTATTGTTTTCACTCAGACGGTGGTGAACTTTGTGGAATTCTCTATTATACAACATCGTAGAGGTCAAGTCACTGAATATATTTAAGAAAAAACAGATAGATTCTAGAGGCTAAAGGTGTCAAAGGGTATGGGGAGAGAGGAGTAGAGAACAGAGATGGAGGATCAGCTAGGATCATGTTAAATAGGCTGAATGGCTTTCTCCTGTTCCTAATTTCAATCTTTTAAAAATTACTGGCATATCATAACACGTTTGTGAGATTGAGCAAGGAACTGCATTTAAACCATCTTGGGAACATAATCAGGTTTATTATTTGCAATACTACTGAACTAAGAGCAGCCTTTGCTATGAAGGTGACACAGGGAGGCAGCTTTTGAACATCAAAAATGTTGCACTTATAAATGCAAATCGTGACCAATCTATATGAGGTGCAAGACTCAATAATAGCAGACTCTTGCTTCTAATCTATATAGATTCTAATCTATTTGTTTATAGGGGAAGAGGTAAAACAGGAGTCTTGCTAAATGATAGACATCCTACATGCTACATTGCAAAGTAAATGTCAAATTATGTTGGAGACAGTGCTCCCACAATTTACAGTAATTTTTTCAATTCAGAAAGGAATTATCAGGGGCTTGGCATACATTGTGTTATTCGAGTGACTCAAAACTACATTCAAAAGTGAGATGCTGCACCCAATGCACAGGTCATCAATTAGCATTTTTACATGAAACAATACTACACGTTCTGATTTTGGAGCCAGAGTACAAATCAATGCTCTGAGCTTTCTATTAACCATTTCATTCAAGGTGGTGATCCGGATTCTGCAATTACAGGCACCCGAACTCACTAAATAGTTAGGTCTGTAGCATCAGGGGAATTGTCAAAGTAGTCTTGACAAGTAATTTTCCAAAATGTACAAAACTGATGTTGTTCAAGGACAATGTGTTTGTAAAATGAAATTAGCTCTGATTCCCTTAGCTCTAAAAATGTTTAGCACTGCACATTTGACAATTTCAAGCACTGCTAAGTGCCCACATTAGCCCAGCACCTTCATTTGCTTTCTGTAAATGCTGGTTATCACACCTTCCCAACCCAAGCTGGCAAACCAACTCAAATGAAATGGAAGACAAAGTACGCCAATTAAACAAAGCAATTCACAACAAACAGAAACATCAATACTAAACAAAACGTGCACTGAAAGCAATTCATCAGCTTCAACATTGTTAGATCAAAAGGAAAAGATCAAGGTGGTAAGGAGAAGAAACGGTGAAGAGGAGAGAGATGGGAAGGAGACTGTAGAGGTTGAACTGATAAATGTAAAAGATTCTTTTGATAAATGATTTTTGAATATTTAAAAACATTTTAACCCAATATGCGAAGTTTATTTGGTTTAATTAAATAACTTCAACAACATTTAGGAATACTGAGCCTTAAAAATAACAAAAGGCAAAACATTGTAAAAGCTGCAGATCAGATTTAAATTTATGTATCCTAATGAACGCAGAAACAAATGAATGCTCAAATAATGAAATAAAATCATACAGAACAAATATCTTAATGCATTCATTTTCTACTTAAAGAAAATTATTAAATGTAACAACATGAATTTATATCTTTACAGCAGCCCAAACAACTAACAATTATGGATTACAAAGAGCAGTAATTAGTGTCGCACAGACAAAACTGTTAACCAATTTATGCACTGAGAGATTCCACAAATGTCAAAGGAAATAATGAGCAGCTAATTAGTTTCTTGGGATGATAGTTACCAGAAAGGGGTCAGGACACAAGAAGAGCTCCTCATTCATCAAAATGGGATCAGAAGATCCATAGGATCTTCTCTACCTGTTTTATCAGAAAGACCCTCTGTTTCATTCTTCATTTAAAGGGCATTCCTCTGACAACCCCCAATACATTGAGGATTCAACTGAGGTTCTTGTGTCCATAATGGAACTTGAATCAATGACTGACTTGGAGGCAAGAATGCTAGCAACTGAGCTAAGCTGTAACGGCTAAATTTGAAATTCACAGGCAGATTTTTCAACCTCCTTTATAAAGCATAGGAAATGCTAACCCTCATTCAACCAACCACATACAATCCATGGCAACAGAGATATATCTTGTTTTCCCTGGGTTTCAAAGGTCTGTACCATGGAGCCTCAGGGAGGACACACTTAAACTTAGTTCTTCTGGTTCTGTGCAGGACAATGGGCAGAAAGGCTCTGCCACTGGCCCCAGTTCAACACAATCTCTTTCATTCCAATCCAAGTGGTGTCTCACTCTTGAAGGTCCTTTTTCAAGGTATTTCACCAGCCCTCGTTTGACTGGCATCCATTCTAACGCCACTCTGGTAGGGGATACATCTGAGAGATCGAGAATATGCCCTGCCAATTTCAGTCATTTCTCTGCAATTATGTCCTGTCGGCCACCTCTAGCCAATCCTGCGCAGCACTTCTTCATTGGCCTCGCTACCCGTCCAAGTGATGCCCAGGATTTTAACCAAGCAATGTTAGTGGAAGTTGTCCAACTTATACTACATCTTTATGGCTTTCTTCAATGTATCACTAGCAGAGATTGAAGCTGGTTCTGCAATGGACATGTGGAGCCTTGGCTTCATGGACATGTTGATGATGTGAATGATTACACGGTGTGGAGTAACAACTTCCCACGGTTGAAATGATGCAGGAACACCAATGCTGCTTGCCGATTCCTGCATGGATGCTGATCTCCAAGTCATCCTCCCTGATGTTGCTTCCTTGCTAGGGGAAGTGCAGACACCCTAGATGTTCTGCTGCCTAATTGTGATTGGGGTGTAGGAGGAGAAAGTGCTTGCTGCTTCTGGACAAAACCAGAACTCTGCCAAATGCCGGTCCCTAGTCTGGTTGGAAAAGTGTCGAAGCAGAAGTGACAAGCACCCTCACCTTATAAGAATCCATCACCACTACACAAATGTCAGGATGCAGCCATGGCAGCAAACCTCAATAAAAGGAGGCACATCCGAAGATACAGGTATGACAGGATTAGATGAAATCTGAAAGTAGGCTCGATCCTTGACAAGCCCGATCTTCGTTGGCATTGGAAGGGTTGGGGGAAACATATGAACACTTGAAACTCCATAGCATACAAAGCTACAGGCCAAGTGGTGTTAAATAGAATTAGAATAGATGGATATGTGATGATAGGAGCAGATGTGATGGGTTGAAGGGCCTCTTTCCATGCTATAAAAACTCTGATGTACAAACTTTATCCTCTGTTTCCATCAACTTATTTACATATATTGTTACAATTGTGATGGGAGGAATGTGCTAATAATCAAGCCCCATGACTCCAGTTGCACCATTTATATAAATGTATTGGTTCAACTTCAAGGATGGTCATATCAAATTTGACTGGGTAGAAGCAGTGATCATAATATGGATGAGGGACAAGATCAGGTCGAAACAGACTACTTGCAATACTTCATTACCTCCAAGATCCAAGTTGAATGCCTGACCCCTTATTTTCTCCAACACGAAAGACTCCACCTCCATTGCTAGGTGTTGCACATTTTGAAAAAAAAATCTAATGCCTGGGTGCGCTTTTTGCTAATATTTCCAATCACATGTTTCTATATCCACATCTACAATGGAAACTACCTGCCACTGCTTGACATGCTGTAATTATTACCTCACCTCATGGGAAGGTGATGCATTGACAGCATAACACATCTACTGAGGTACTTCCATTGCGAAGGGATGAAGGAATTTATAATGAAATTATGTTAAAAAGATATATTGTACAGCTTAAAAAGAGGGACAGAATTATTTATTTGTAAATATCTAATTACCGCCTGCACTTGAAGACCACTTCACCTCCCCTTGACTTTTCTTGAGCTAATAGGGAATGCTCTCAGTATCAAAATCAAAAATCTGCCAGCACTTTCCATCCCATTAAGCAATGGCAGTATTATCTAACTGGCTTTAATCATTAAGCTTTTTGGTATTCTGGAATGGAATCTAAACTCTCAAAATGGAGGTGAACTACACAAACTGGAACTTATGTGAAATAAGCTAATGCTGGCTGGAATACTGATAACTAGTACCGCAGGCCTGCAGCAATTTGGTTGAGGAAGATGTACAATTCCTGATCCAATTTTGATGAGTCGTAATTTTTCTGTTCAACCCATAAAACAATTGGAATTTTTAAAATTGGAATCACTAAAATGATTTGTCCAACTAAATTAATTTCTGAATTTTATCATCACACTTGCATTAAAAATCAATCATCCTACAGACATAAAGGAGTTTGAAAAGATTTCATGTAATTGCATAGTGTTGTCAACCAGTAACCAGCTGGTTCTTTAAAATGTGTAACGGGTATAACCAAAACATGAAGTTTTCCCAGGTCACAACCACAAACTTCATTTTTTTTTTTATTAAGCTCATCAATCTTAGGAGGACATAGAATATATGCAACTATTAACCAGTCATTATACAAAAAAAAAAGAACTGCGAATGCTGTAAATCTGAAACTAAGTCGTGAGGAAAGGAAACTGGACCTCAAAAGTTTAACTCTGTTTCCTGTCTACATATGCTGCCAGATCTGCTGAGGTTCTCCAGCTATTTCCGTTTCTGTTCCATAATACAACAGAACATCAGGTATATTTACACATTTTATTATTCCCACCTGACGGTCCTTCTGTGAAAACTGACAGTGTCTGTCCTCCAACGCTCTGCATTGTGAATGGATGCTCCCGGGGTGCACTAATTGGTTCACCCTTCCCGCTGGTATTTTGGATACTTGCGAGCTCTTCATTTAGAGTAAAGGAAACCTGATAAACAAAGGTACCCAAATTAGCTGCTACAATTTCACTGCATCACCATTCAGAATGGAAACACAAAATATAACAGCAAAGATTTGATGCATGCGCAACTTTAATAGAGGCAACATCAGGTTTTCTTAAATTACAAGATTCTGTACCGTTTTAACAAACTTGTAAGAAACAGACATTTACAAATCACCCAGTACCTTGAGTGACTGCATAGGTTTCAGCCTTCAATAGTTGATTAAATAACTTATTGAACTAGACAAAATATCTACATTGGGGAAAAAAGGAACTATTCTGATGTATTTCAAAGCCAAAACTAAAGATAAGTAGATATTTTGAACAGTAATTAGAAAGACAGAAACTAAATATTGTCTGGAAACAAAACAACGGCAATAATAAAAATCCAACAAACACAAAAGCAGCAGGCAAACAACATCATTATCAACGCTGCTCCTGACTGAAGAGACTCAATGGCAGACTAAACAAGAGTTATGTGGAAATAAAAAGAAACAAGAAGTGCTGGAGAAACCTAACATGATCTGGAGAGAGAAGCAGAGTTAACAGATTCCATAAAACTGTAAGAAGTAGGAACAGCAGTAGGCATCTAACAGAATCATGGCTGATCCTACATTCCTCAAGTCCACTTTGCTGTGTTTCCCCATAACCGTAATTCCCCTGGTGATCAAGAATCTATCTCAGCCTTAAATATATACTATTACGACATCCCCACACCCCCTGCAGCAAGGCATTCCAAAAACACTTCACCTTTTGAGAGAAGAAATTCCTCCTTATCTCAGTCTCAGAATAGAGGGGCACCAATTGAAGACTATGCCCTCTGGTCCTAGACTCTCCCAGGAGGGAAAATATCCTCTCAGCATTTACCATCAAGTCCCTTAAAAATCCTTTATGTTTCAAGGAGATGGTCTCTCATTCTTCTAAACTCCAGTGAGTAGAGTCTCAAGCTGTTTAGCCTTTGTTTGAGAGACAATCCTTCCATTCCAGGTATTACCCGAGTGAACTTTCTCTGAACTGCATCCAATAAAATGATATCTTTCCCGAAATAAGGGGACTAAAACTGCTTATTGTACTCCAGATTGGTGTCTGTAAACTGTTTGCATCTCTCTTGCAAACTGCCTTTCCAACTATTTTTGTGTCATCTGTAAATCAGCTACAGTGCATTCTTCCAACTCATTAATCTATTGTGAACAGTTGCAGTCCCAGCACTTATCCCTGTGCCACCCCAATGGTCACAAGTCACCATTCTGAAGAAGAGGCCCTTATCCCCACTTGCTGTTTCCTATCAATTCTCTACCCAGGCCAATATAGTACCTCCAACAACACAGGCTCTTATGACAACCTTTCGGGAAGGTACCTTGTTGAACACCTTCTGGAATCCAAATACAACAGACCTACTGGTTCCCCTCTATTCAGTCTGGTTGAGACTTCCTCAAAAAAAAAAACAATCCTTGCTGGTGATGTTCATATCCCACTAAAGAATAATTAAAACATGGAATAGTGGAGGAAGGTGCATCTGAAATAGAAGAACAGCCTTTTTTTATTGAATGGGGATGGCAGGCAGAATCAAGTGGCTATTTCTGCTCCCATTTTTTAATAGGTTTTATGCCATTTCCCTGATTATTTTGAAAGCTGAGAATTAGTAGGGAGGTGGAATGCAGGAAACACCAGATGAAAGCTATTGCCTGGTATTTAGCAGTTTTTGGGTAGGGGGGTTTTCTATTCTAGTGAAGGTAAACTTAAAAGTATGCCTTAACTTGAGATTCAGATAAAATTTTTTTTTTTTGTTTTTTAACTCCGAGGGTTGTGAACATTTAGAATTCTCTACCATAGAGGGCTGTGGGACCTCAGTGTTTGAGTATGTTTAAGGTGGAGATTGGAAGATTTCTGATTACCTATGACATTAAGGATTATTGGGATGAAGGGAATGAAAGGTAGGATAAATGATGAGCCATGATTGTATGGGGCATGGGGCAGGCTCGAAGAACTGAATGCTTAACTCCTGTTCCTATTTCTCAATCAAAATCCACATTAACCTTCCCACGTAGAACATATAAACATATAAAATTCAGTCTAACGCGAGTCACATGTAGATGCAATTTGTACGAGACCGCACACTTTTTACTAGTGATGAGCAGGAAAAGACTGGTTTTAATTCACAAAAACTTGAAATAATCTAATGAAGGCCAGAAGTCACATGAGGTGAAAGTTCCAAATCCTAACACTTTAAATAATTACAAGCTCCACTGCTCCCTCCAATAAATCCACTGCCAATGGAGTTGGAAACACACAAATTATACAGCATCCTGCTACTGCCATAGAATGGTATAGAAGTCAGAAGGTAATTACTTCCAAGGAACATTTAAAAGATATATAGAATTATAGAGGTGTACAGCATGGAAACAGACCCTTTGGTCCAACTCATTCATGCCAACCAAATATCCTAATCTAGTCCCATTTGCCAGTGTTTGACCCATATCCCTCTAAACCCTTCCTAGTCACGTACCCATTCAGATGTCTGTTAAATGTTGTAATTGTACCAGCCTCCACCAACACCTATGACAGCTCATTCCATACAGATACCACTGTCTGCGTGAAAACGTTGCCCCTTAGGTGCCTTTTAAATCTTTCCTCTCTCACCTTATGACTATGCCATCTTGTTTTGGACTCCCCTACCCTGGGGTAAAGACTTGAACTATTTACTCTATCCATGCCCCTCATGATTTTATAAACCTCTATAAGGTCGCCCCTCAGCCTCCAACGCTCCAGAGAAAACAGCCCCAGCTTATACGGCCTCTCCCTATAGCTCAAACCCTCCAACCCTGGCAACATCCTTGTAAATCTTTTCTGAACCCTTGCAAGTTTCGCAACATTTTCCCTAGAGCAGGGAGGCCAGAATTGAATGCAGTATTCCAACAGCGGCCTCACCATTGTCTTGTACAGCTGCAACATGACCTCCTAACTCCTACACTCAATGCACTGACCAATAAACACAAGTATACCAAACACCTTCTCTTCACTACCCTGTCTACTTGCCACTCTACTTTCAAGGAACTATGAACCTGCACTCCAAGATCTCTTTGTTCAGCAACACACCCTCAGACCTTACCATTAGGTATATAAGTCCTGCCCTGATTTGCCTTTCCAAAAATGCAGCACCTCACATTTTAAATTCAATTAAACTCCATCTGCCACTCCTTGCTTGGAATGGGGAATGGCAAGATAGACATTGGTTTCAATTGGGTCATTAAAGAACACATTAAATAGCTAACAATATATTGTATGCTACTGTAATTGAGGTCAGCTTACCTCACAAGCTTTTATTCGGTATATTGGACATTAAATTAGTCCTACGTACTTTTAATTTTTTTGGCAAAAATTTCTCTTTAAAATTATAACATGTAAATGGTAGGTTTTGTACTTTATTCTCTGAAGAAATTTTACATTCTTAGCAAAGAGAAAGTTGATAGATGTAAAGATTATGACAGAATTAGAGAACGCAGTAAAGAAAAGCTATTCCATCAGCTAACTGCACAAGCAGTAGGGAATACACAGTTAAGGTTGTTTCAATACCCCCGGATGGGGTATTGAGTACAAGAGTTGGCAGATCATGTTACAGTTGTATAGGACTTTGGTTCGACCACATTTGGAATACTGCGTACAGTTTTGGTCGCCACATTACCAAAAGGATGTGGATGCTTTGGAGAGGGTGCAGAGGAGGTTCACTAGAATGTTGCCTGGTATGGAGGGCGCCAGCTATGAAGAGAGGTTGAGTAGATTAGGATTATTTACATTAGAAAGACGGAGGTTGAGGGGCGACCTGATTGAGGTCTACAAAATCGTGAGAGGTATAGACAGGGTCGATAGCAAGAAGCTTTTTTCCCCCCCCAGAGTGGGGGACTCAATTACTAGGGGTCACGCTTTCAAGGTGAGAGGGGAAAAGTCTAAGGGAGATATGTGTGGAAAGTTCTTTACGCAGAGGGTGGTGGGTGCCTGGAACGTGTTGCCAGCAGAGGTGGTAGAGGCAGGCACGATAGGTCATTTAAGATGTATCTAGACAGATACATAAATGGGCAGGGAGCAGAGGGATACAGATCCTTGGAAAATAGGCAACAGGTTTAGATAGAGGATCTGGATCGGCGCAGGGTTGGAGGGCCAAAGGGCCTGTTCCTGTGCTGTAATTTTCTTTGTTCTATTAATGTGGGTGGGCAAATACATGGAAGAACTTGCTTCACACAGCAAATGGTAATAATATGGAACTCTACGAGGGCAGTGAAAGCAGAGATGATCAATGATTTCAACTGGAAATTGGATGAGCATGAAGGAAGTAAATGAGCAGGGCTATAGGACTACAGTCAGGGAACTGTACTGACAGGATTGTTCTACAGGGAGACAGAACAGACTCAATGGGCCAAATATCCTCCTCCTGTGTTGTAGTCATTCTAGGATCTCATGGCTCTATAACGAGATACAAAGCCACATATTGAAATCCCAAAGCAACAACCTAGACAGACTATTCTGCTTCCTTGTCCTGATTCCTCTCACAAAAACATATTTAGCTTCTGTATCCAACGTCAAAGACTCCAGTCACACAATTATACAAGTCATCTGCAGCCTAGCAACCTGGCTTTCACACAGGCAAATAAAATCAACAACAATGATTAATCTGGTAGCTTTTAATATTTCAGCCTGCCTACTGATATGAAGACAGACTTGAGAAGCTAGGGATTCGTTTAGTAGAACTGAGAAGATTAAGGCGCACCATGACAGAGGTTTTGGTTATTAAGGACTAAAAGGTAACTAACAGGCTACTGCCATGATTCAGAAAAACAAAAAGGTACAAATTTATGACTGCAAAAAAAATTAAGCATGTTTGCACCATCTTTGCACAGACAGTAGTTAAAATATAGAATTCTCGGCTATAAAAAATAGTTCAGAATCTATAAATTCTATCACATGATGATGAAATATTTCATGAAAATATGCTGGGAGTCAACTGGAAGATCTGAAAATAGACTGGATAATGCAAATTGAGAAATAAAAGAGTAAAGCTGGTAAACAGAAGGCCCACACTGGGTACCTCATTGGTACAAAGATGGAAAAGATGGTGAAGTTTATGTTTGTTACATTACAGTTCTAAATTGAAGCCATCGTGGTTTGCTGTTTTTAAGATCTACTGATTTGATCCACTGAATCAAACATCAGTCCACATAAACATCTGCTTTTAATACAAGTAGGTTCTTCGGATTCTGGGACACACTGTAAACAGGATAGCCAAACATTTTTATGCTCTCATTGCTGTGCTAATTTAGTTCAAGAAAATAGTAGCACAATTCAAGAATTGTTTAAAGGATTCAGATTTTATACTTATCCCCATTCAATTTCATGTAATTTAAAATACACAGCTGTGCAATACTGAGCTGGTTACAATCTGCAAAAGGTTCTATATAATTTTTAAAAGGGCGCTGCTAACTTATGAAACAATTGCTACCTGAGTAAACAAACTACATAACATGTAGCGGTGAAAACTATAAGTTGCCCCTTCACCCAAGGTGCTAGCTAGGGTCTGAACGAAGTCAGGCCTGATATTTCCACCCAAGACAAGGGGAGTTAAATATTTAAATTCAGTTGATTGCATGGTGTGCAACTTCATACTTTCACAAGTGCATAGAATTGACAGAGTTTAAGGGCATTAATAAAAAAACGGTTGGGAATATAAAAAGGTGGAGTAAATAGTTCAAGCATGACAAGAAAAACAAGACATTTTAAGCTAAATACATATTCTTTCCACCATTAAGGTTCCTCTTGCTTTTTGGTGCACTGACTTTTTTAAGGCATTCCTCCTCCTCGCTGTCGCATCCATAATTAATCTCTTTCTCAGCCATATTCCCAATCTAGTATCTCAAACAAATTATTTGTTATCCTGTTCAGGATTTACCAAGCACTTTTTCCCCAGCTCATTAATTTAGGTTTGAATTTAATGAGTTATGTTACACCAACCAGTAAATACATTTTGAAGTTATCTTAAGATGATATAAAATCCAACAGTTTAAACCAGTGCCCAGGGATCTAGAAATATCAAACAAATACATTCTCCTGTATAAGATTCAAAACAATCATATAATCCTTGGCATAATCGTGTAGTAAAGTGGTTTGCTCTGTTTTCTTTTCAAAATTGCATTTGGAAAATACATCAATTTATCAGCACACATATTTTCCACATGCAAAATCCTGGCAACGTCCACTGCCTTGACTTACCAAAATTCTGGCAATAGTTCTGCTTTACATTCAACTTTAAAAACTTCAAAGTTTGTACAATGGCAAATACTGTGTCATTTTGAAGAATTTAATTTGGCTTAAACACAGGCTGTACTGTAGGAAAATAATCCTTAAAAGATGTAAGGCTGGAGTTGTGAATCATGTCTGGAGAAACTACAGCAAAACAACCAGAGGGAGGGGTGAAGAGTTTTCTTTTTCACATAGCAAGTTGTTGAGATGTAGATTTTAAAAAAATTTATTCATGGGATGTGGATTTCCTGGCTTTGATGGCCATTGATCACCCATCCCTGGTTACACCCACAAGGTGGTGGTGGTGAGCTGCCTTCCCGAACTTCTGTACCATTTGGCACAGGTACACCCACAATGCTGTTACAGAGAAATCTCCAGGATTCTGACCCAGCAACACTGAAGGAACAGCAATGTATTCCCAAGTCAGGATGAAGAGTCGCTTGAAGGGGAACTTGCAGCTGGTGGTGTTCGCATGTATATGCTTCCCTTGTCCTTCTAGGTGATAGTGGTCATGGGTTTTAAAGGTGCCATCTATGCAGCCTTAGTGAATTCCTGAATTATGTAAATGGTACATACTGCGACTACTGTCAGTGGTAGATGAAGTGAATGTTGAAAGTGGCAAATGGGGTGCCAGTTAAACAGTCAGCTTTATACTGGATGATGTCTAGTTTCTTGAGTGTTGTTGGAGCTGCAGTCATCCAGGCAAGTGAGGAGCATTTCATCACACTCCTGACTTGTGCATTGTAGATGGTGGACAGGCTTTGGGAAATCAGGAGGTAAGTTACTCGCTGAAAGATTCCTGTAATTGTCTGAAAGAGTGATGGGACTTTCAAAAGGGAATCAATAAAAAAAGAGAAAATTTTTCAGGGGAAGTAAAGGGTAATGGGACTGTTTGAATAGCCTTTCAGAATTGACAGAAACATAATCAGACAAGTGCAAAAACAGAAGTTGCTGAAAAGCTCAGCAGGCCTGGCAGTATCTGTGAAGAAAAAAATCAGAGTTAATGTTTCGGGTCCAGTGACCTTCCTCGGATGGTAGCTAGGAAAATGTCAGTTTATATGCAGAAGATGGGGAGGGGGAGGGGGTAAGGAGTAAATGATGGGCAGGGGTAGAGCCCAAAGAGACAGAACAATTGGACAGACAAAGGAGTTGATAACGAACTGGCTAGGAGGGTGAATAGCCGGTAAATGGAGAATGTTAGTGGCTAACAATAGGTAGTGTGTAATGGCAGGCTATGTGATAACAAGACCTGGTGTGTGGGGTAGGGGTCTAGGACATGGGAGGGTTCAGGCCCTAAAGTTATTGAACTCGATATCAAGTCCGGAGGACTGCAAGGTCCCCAAGCGGAAAATGAGGTGTTGTTCTTCCAGCTTGCACTGAGCTTCACTGGAACACTGAAGCAAGCCTGAGACAGAGATGTTGGCCAGGGAACAGGGTGGTGTGTTAAAGTGGCAGGCAACAGGTAGCTCAGGGTCCTTTTTGTGAGCAGAATGTAGATGTTCTGCGAAGCGGTCACCCAATCTATGCTTTCCCCAATGTAGAGGAGACCACATTGTGAGCAGCGAATGCAGTAGACTAGATTCTGGGAAGTGCAGGTGAAGTGTTGCTTCACCTGGTGGGTATGTTTGGGCCCTTGGATACTGGAGAGGGAGGAGGTAAATGGGCAGGTGTTGCACCTTCGCCGGTTACAGGGGAAGGTGCCGTAGGGCTGTGGGGAGGTGTTGGGGGTGAAGGAGGTGTGGACTAGGGTTTCCCAGAGGGAACAGTCCCTGCGGAAAGCGGGCAAGGGAGGGGAGGGGAGGGGAAGGGAATGTGTGTCTGGTGGTGGCGTCTTGCTGGAGGTGGCGGAAATGGCGGCTGATGATTTTCTGGATGTGGATGCTGGTGGGATGGTAGGCAAGGACAAGGGGAACCCTATCACTGTTGTGGGAGAGAAGAGACGGGGTGAGGGTGGAAGTGCGGGAGATGGGTCTGACCCGGCTGAGGGCCCTGTCGATAACGGTGCTGGGGAATCCTCAGTTGAGGAAGAAGGTGGATATCTCAGTGATTCCCTTGTCAAAGTTGGCCTCTTTGGAACTTGCGCGATGGAGACTGAGGCTTTGCTACAAAACGTGGAAGTGGTATGACTGGACTACTTCAGCTGCTAATAGATGTAAAAATAGTCTCTCTAATTTTGAATATTTGCTCCTCATTTTGAGAGTTTGGGCCAAAAGTCTGGAATCTAAGGCTTGTGATACAACATATCAGACTAGCAGAAAATATGTTTTCTTCTACTATTAAGGGCTTGGCTTCTGCCCTTTGCTCTGGGCAAGCCATCTTTTTCTGACAGAAAGGATGCACAGTCAACAGTTCAGGTTTCAACATAAAATACTTCCTTAGATTTAGTATCACTCAAACTTTTGCATAACCAACAGCAAACTGCCTTTATAGAGAGATTTGGATGTAACAAAATATCCTAATGTGGTTTGTAGGAGAAGTTTATCACTGAACTACATAAAAAGATATTAGGATGTGACAAAAGCTTGGTTATAGACGTACGGTTTAAGGCAACAGAGATGGAGAAACGCAGGGAGGGAACTGAGAGCTGAGGGCCCAGACAGAGGACGCCCCTGGCACCAATGGAGGAATGAAGAGTTGGGGTACACAAAAGACAGAATTGGAGGAGATCACGTAGGGTTAGAAGGAAATAGAAAGATAGGGTGAATCATAACCGAGTATGCCAATTGTGGAAACAGATCACAAGATACCAAGTAATTCTTGTCTTTTCTACAAAGCAGACTGAACATAAAAACCTACCATACAAAAGTTCAAATCTCTGGACCAAAACCAGTTTTACTTGCATAAGATGGACAAATGAATAGTAAAGAGTATAAGTGAAATATACATATTCCTCCACTCTACCCAATACATAATACTTGCCCGTAAGAACCAGAAGTAGAAGTAGGCCATTCAGCCCCTCAAGCCTGCTCCACCATTTAATAGGATCATGACTAATTTCATCTTGGGCTCAGCTCCATTTTCCTGCCCACTGTCCATAACCCTTGAACACGTAACAAATTAAACATCTATCTCCTCATTAAACCTACTCAATATCCCAGCATCTACCCCATTCTGAGGTAGCGAATTCCACAGATTCATGAACATTTGAGAGAATTAATTTCTCCTCATCTTAGTTTTAAACCTGCTACCCCTTAATCTAAAACTATGACTTCTCATTCCAGATTGCCTCACAAGAGGAAACTTCTCTCCACGTCTACTGTGTCAATCCCCTTGAGCACCTTACACACTTCAATTCGATCTCCTCTCATTCTTTTTAACTCCAGACAATATAGGCCTAAACTGCTCAATCTTTCTTCAGAAGACAAACCCCTCATCTCTGGAATCAATCTAGCAAACCTCCTCTGAACTGCCTCTAATACAACTACATCCCTCAAGTAAGGGTGCCAGAATTGTACGCAGTTCTCCAGGTCTCACTAATGCCTTGTACAGTTGCAGCAACACTTCACACTTTTATACTCTATTTCTTTAGTAAGAAATGTCAAAGTGTCAGATCAGCTACAACCTCACTGAATGGCAGAGCAGACTCTATAGGCTGAATGACCTACTTCTACTCCTATGCCTTATGGATGAGAATTTTTAAATCTTGCTGGAGCGACAGCCAATTTACATTAGCAAGTGCAGGAGCAGGTGATCAGGACTTGTTGTGGGCAGAGTTTTGGAAGAGCTACAGTTTGTATAATTCTGTGAGGGAAGCCTCTGCCCACCAAGTTACCAGCCAAAAACAGGACCTGTCCTCCTCTACAGAGGTCTCACATTTGGCTGTCAATCAAACCTAACAACTAAGCTGAGGCCTATACTTCAATTTGCGCAAAGATGTCTTGGGACCATTCCTGACCTGTCCAAAGACAGGAGTAGTAGACGGCTCTCTCTCATGTAATTACACGAGATCAAACAGGCAACAATCATTATCACAGAGCGTGGGCACATTGAACAGATTGATTCAAGGCAACCGCCTTTGGGTGATTAAAAGTTTATACTTTTGACAACTATTTTGTGAGGCTACAGATCTTGTTTCCCATGATGTCTACACAAGACAACTGATCTGTTCTGAACTGATGGATACCTTTAGTAAAAGTGATCAATGACTGACCCTTTGTCTTAACTCTACATATTGTAAAAAGGTACAAAGTTGTAAATACAGCACAAACAAAAAAAGTTAATTCTTAGATTGTCAACTAAGTCCCTTGTCTAACAATCCCATTGTTCCTTCACCATTTGTTCACATACACATCAGAAGAGCTAGAAGGAGGCCCTGATCTGATTACTCTTTGCTCACTGTGGCCTGTGTTTTGGTCTTCACTCATTAAGTGTCATCAAGTGCCTAACTAGTTTGGAGTGTTTATACTCCAAAGGTCCCCTCCCATTCACTTACCACTTTTAACCCTATCAGCATTACCTTTACTCTAAATTACTCATCTAGCTTTATTCCGAAAGCTGCTTACCTCAAATGCTTCCTGTTGAATCCAGTTCCACATTCTAACCACTAACCTCCAAGTTCAAGATATTTCTGATGTCTCCAGTAAACCCTTTAGAAACTATTTTGTATTTGTAGCCCCCAATTTCAGACTCTCCCATAAGTGTTAAACATCCTCTTCACATCTATCCTGTCTAACCCACTCATTCTGAAAACCTTAATGAGGTCACCTAGAAGTCTTATTTTTGAAAGAAAAAGAAAAACCCAGTCAGTTTAATCTGAGAAGGAAATCTTCTCAATTTGATGTCAGAACATCAAACAACATTATAATGTAGAAGCAAATTCTACATTTAGCTTTACATTCCATTTAAGCATGCAAATAAAACTGCCAGGAACAATTTTTTCTAAAACGTTCAGTAATTAGTAAGAAACGATCTCCTCTCAAGATCTGACATTTAGACATTAATGCAGAGGTCTACTATTAATATTTCCAATATCATTCATGATGATCACAATGAGTCATAATGATGCTCATTTGTACTAGAAACACTTAATCATGCCATCTACAGGAAATACTAGCAGATGCTAATCCCATAGCATTACTCATGGCCAGTTAGGTGTCAAGTGTTGTGAAAGGGCAGAGGCATAACATGCAAAGAACAATATTGTACAATCCAGGTGAAATTTTAAGGTCATAAGCTTTTAGTAGTTGTTGAACAAACGTTACAGGAGTTCATTCTTAAATGTAAGTGCTATTCAGGCCGCGCAGGACACTCCTGGATTAAATCCTATCATGCCACTCTACCAAGTGCAAGAGATAAATCTGTGCTATTTTTAAACAGTACACAAATCTGGGGGTGACAGATAGGAGATAGCTGGCAAAAAATCCCTTCGATTGTATTTCCTTTCTTGCATTCTCTTACCTCAGTTTTTCCTTGATTCCTGTTAAATAGAAAGAGGAAGCAGATTAGTTTCATGCTCACCACTTTATCATTTAAAAACACATTTATCAGCCTCTGACAGCTACTCTGTGACAGAATAAAGGTCACTTACTTGGCTATCCTTATTTTTCCGACTTCACCTCTTCCTGTTGCTTTAGCCCATTGCTGAGAAAGGTATTTGGGGACCTACAGACATGTGTAATACAAACAGATATTAACTATAAGTATTAAAAGTAAAAATAAAACACAGTATGCTTATGTATTAGCCAGCATTATCATTTTTGTTAATTTTGTCTGAGGAGTGACAGCTCGAAGTAGGGAATCAGAATCAGCTGCAGAGCCCAGTGCAGGTGAAAAAGTGAACACGAGGGAGAATGGGAAAGCTGGACAGCACATAAGGGAAAATAAAAATGTGTCTGTACTGAGGAAGTCAAACTTCAAAAACTGACCAGACGTTGCGTATGGAGCTATTTCAGATTGCAAACAGGAGCACTTTGTTAAAAAAAAAAGTCATATTTTATTATTTTAAAGGACATGATGAACAGGTAATATATCCCCCAGTGATTCTTTGTGCAAAGATCCATTTTAGGACCTCAAAGAAATTGACATCTGACATCTACAATATTATGGATTTTTCTGGATTATAACATCTGTCCAGAATTTATCCCAACAGTCATAAGAATTTAAAATATTTGAATTAACATTTTTGATAATACAAAACTCTCAATAAAGCAACTAGCTAATGACCAGGTTTTTCAATTATAATCACTATATGAAAAACACTGCATAACTAATCAGTTAAATAACATTTAGTGCATCAAGCATGAGTTCTGTAAATTAATGCCATACAAATAAGATGGATATGAACTGTTCAAAAAATTTTTGAATATATTAACAAGGCCTGTCATACTCTGCTTTGAACAGTGTTTTACAAAAGGAGGTGAGTAATGAAGAGGCAGGGATTCTAACAGTTAGCAATGAAAGAAGGATATCCTAAGTTTTAACACATCTGTTAAATTACCCTAAGATGTGGCAGACCCAAAACAGCGGCTCCATAGCTCAGCAGCATACAGGTTGCGTTGTTGACTCACCAACACTCAGGAGAGGAGGAAATTGGAGTGCTAAGTTATTGCAGTATTGACATGGGGTTCCTGCTTTCAATGGTATTTCAGCAAGGGTCTGTCTTTGATGACAGAGAAGGTGAATGGGACTACCAAACTGGGCCAACTCAAAAGAAACTCGAGAGATATTTCCACAAGGACGGAGAACAGAGTATTTGTATTTTAGGTATGGACAGTGAATGTTTGAGTAAAAGGAGACAGGAATGATTGGCAATCGAGCTTTGTGAGGCCCTTTGAGGAAGAGTAATCATAATGTTATATAGAATTCTTTACTTAAATGGAGAGTGTAGTAGGTGACTCAGATTAGGATCCTGAATCCAAAGGAGGCTAGGGTGGTATGAGGTGCGAGCTGGCTATGTTAAATCAGGGAACGTTACTTAAAGGGATGATGGTGCATAAGCAATGGCAAACATTAAAACAGCACATGGGTAAACTGTCACAACTGTTCACTCCTGTCTGGGACAAAAATAAAATGGGAAATGTGGCCCAACCATGGCTAACAAGCGAAATTAGGGATAGCATTAGATCCAAAGAAGGGGCATACAAATTAATCAAAAAAGCAGCAGACGCGTGGATTGGGGGTAGTTTAGATTTCAGCAAAGATGGACAGAGGGATTGATTAAGGGGGAGAATGGGGTTTGAGAGTAAGCTTGTGGGGAACGTGCAAACTAAATATAAAAGCTTCTATAGGTGCATGAAGAGGAAAAGAGGTGTGAAGCCAAATGTACCCCTTATAGTTAGAAACAGGGTAAGTTATAATGGGAAACAAAGAGGTGGCAGACCAGTTAAATACATATAAAGATGGACACAGATAACATCCCAAAAATGTTGGGAAACTTTAGTGAAAGGGAGGAACTGAATGAAACCAGTATAGTAGGGAAGTAGTGTTGGGGAAATTGATAGGATTAAAGGCAGATAAATCCCCAAGGCCTGATAATTTACATCCCACACAGTACTTAATGAAGTGGTCCTGGGAATAGTGGATGCATTGATGGTCATCTTTCAAGATTCTTTAGACTCTGTGGAACAGTTTCTACATGTTAGAAGGTAGTTAATTGTGACCCTGTTATTTTAAAAAGGTGATTGAGAGAAAACAGAGAATTATAGGCCATTAGGCTAAATATTGGTAGTGGGGAAAATACTGTTATCATTCTAAGATTTAAAGCAGAGCAACTGGAAAACAGAGACCAGATTGGGCAGAGTCAGCATGAATTATGAAAAGAAAATCATGCTTGACAAATCGACTGGAATTTTTGGAGGATGTAACTAGCTGAGTTGATAAGGGGGAAGAGTGCGAATGGGTTTACTTGGACTTTCAGAAGGCTTTCAATAGGTGTACCTAAGAGATTAGCATGCAAAATGAAAGTGAGGGGGATTGAGGGTAGTTTACTGACATGGGAATGGAGAACTGGTTGGCAGGAAACAGAGTCAGAATAAATGGGTGTTTTACCCAAAAGGCAGGCAGTAACTAGTGAGGTGCTGCAACAGTCAGTGCTTGGGCCCCAGCTATTCCCAACATATATGTAATATCTCCAAGTTTGTAGATCACACAGGATGGGTGGGAGGGCGAGCTGTGAGGACAACACAGAGATGCTTCAGTGTGATTTGGACAAGTTGAGTGAATGGGCAAATTCAAGCCAGGTGAAGTATAATGTGGATAAATGCAAGGGTATCATTTTGATAAACAAAAACAGGAAGGCAGATTATTATCTTAACGGTGATAGGTTAGGAAACAGGAAGCTACGTTGAGACCTCAATGTCCTTGTGCACTAGTCGCTGAAGGTAAGCATGCGAACAGTGATGGTAGCACTTGGTATGGTGGCCTTCATAGTGACAGGGTTTGAGTACAGGAGCAGGGATGTCCTGCTACGATTCTATACGGTGAGACCACATCGGGATCATTTTGTGCAGTTTGGGTCTCTGGCTTTGGAGGGGGTGCAACGTAAGTTTATGAGACCTATTCCTGGGATGGCAGGACTGATGCATTAAGAGAGACTGGATCGGTCAGGTCTATGTGCACTGGCAGTTTGAAGAATGAGGGGGATCTCAAAGAAACCTAATAACATTCCAACAGGAATATACAGAGTAAATGCAAGAAGGATGTTCCCAATGACTAGTGAGTCCCAAACCGGAGGTCACAGTTTAAAGATTCAGGATAGGCCATTTAGGACTGAGATGAAGAAAAATTTCTTTATTCAGAGAGTGGTGAACCTGTAGAATTCACTGCCACAAAAAGTGGTGAAGGACAAAATACTGAATGTTTTCAGGAAGGAGTGAGAAATGGTTCTTAGCGCTAAAGGGCTATCAAGGGATATGGGGAGAAAGCGGTAACAGGGTATGGAGTTGGGTGATCAGTCATGATTCTATTGAATGGCCTGCTCCTATTCTCTATGTTTTTTTAAACACATGGCAGCATGTGTGAATAATCATATATATGCATCTTCTTTACACTAAAAACAAATCACGCTTTACATTCTTTCCAATGTGGATACAGGGGAGTGGTAGTGAAAGGTGGTTGGACATTTGTGAAAGAAATGTCCAATGTTTCCAATGAAAATGGGACAAGTCCAAGTGTTTTTAAATTGGGTCCTAGAAAATAAGCATTTCCTTTAACAACTGCAGTTGCATGAAAACATATTATGTACATAAGAATGTTAATGCCCTTCTATTCCCATCTGTTTATTCCTGAATTAGACAGAGTAAAAAAATAAGGTGCATCTTTTATGCGAACCTTCAACTCAAGAAACTTAAAATTCATCACCCAGTTTTTCAATTGTTTCATACAAGGAAAATATTACAGAGGTCAAAAATATAATACAACATCCTCATTTTTGAGTTCTTAACACGAACAGAACCACAGATGTTCTAATTATCCATCTGCCCCCTTCTGTGATTAAAATTAAACAACTGATGGAATCAATGTGGAAATTTAGTTGGGGAGAAAAACATGGAAATTAAATTTCTAACTTACTTTCTAATCATTTGGAAAGTACTCAACAAGTACTTTGAGCAACTTGATTAGTTTACTTTCCCTATTTCATTTTTTTGATTGCTGCTTTGCATTTACAGATCTTCTGAACAGACTGAATTTTATTCCTGCTCTATATACTGGTTGATTGGTATAGTGCATACCTGTTATGAATGCAAAATTGGAGCTAGTGAAGATGAAGCGTGCCTCAGAAATGTGAAAGGAGGATATCAAGTGTGACTGGTAAGCAACAATAATTATGCAGTGCCTATTTGTACCCTCATCAACAAGAGAGACCTCTCCCTGCCCGTGCTGCTTCACGCTGATATGATTGTTTGCAACCATGGCATCCTGGTCAGAGCTGAGAAAACCTCGAATCGAATTACCTGCCTCTTTCTCTATTGCAGCCCATATGGCACTTCTTTCTCAATTTTTCCCTCCAGACTCAATGAGCTGCAAAGTTCTCCCCTCTGACTTGCATCCTCCAAAAATCAATCTGTATAAGAAAAAAAATTGCCCCTCATGTCCTTTTTAAATTTTTCTCCTCTCACCTTAAGAATATGCCCCTTAGTTTTGAACTCATAGGGCAAAGAATTTTGCTATTCGCCTTATGTATGCCCCTCATTATTTTATAAGCCGCTAAGATCACCTCTCAGCCACCTACACTCCAGGGAAAAGAAGTCCCAGCCTATTTTTATAACTCATTCCCACCAACATCCTGGTTTTTTTTTTTCTGAACACTCTCCAATTTAATATCCTTCCTGAAGCAGGGTGACCAGAACTGTACTCCAGAAAAGGCCTCTCCAACATCCCATACAATCGCAAAATGATGCCCCAAATCCTATACTCAAAGGTCTAACCAATGAAGGCAAGTGTGCCAAATGCCTTCTTAACCATCCGGTCTACCTGTGATGCAAATTCAACCTGAACCCCTAGGTCTCTCTATTCGACAACACTACCCAAGGGCCTACTATTAATCGCATAAGTCCTGCTCTTTTTTGTTTTACCAAAATGCAATACCTCGCATTTATCCAAATCAAACTCCATCTGCCACTCCTCAACCCATTGACCCAATCAATCAAGATCTCTTGGTAATCTTAGATAACCCCAGTTGAAAGACACCTTCCATTCACTGGACTTTTTCCACTGGAGTGTAGAAGGCTGAGGGGTGACCCTATGGAGGTTTATAAAATCATAAGAGGTATAGATAAGGTGAATGGAAGGTGTCTTTTCCCCAGGATGGGGGATTTCAAGGCTAGGGGGCATATTTTTAAGGTGAAAGGACAAAGATTTAAAAAGGACATGAGGGCCAACATTTTGTTTACACAGAGAGTGGTTCCTATGTGGAATGAACTTCCAGAGGAAGTGGTAGATACAGGTAGTTACAACATTTAAAAGACATTTGGATAAATACATGAATAAGAAATGCTTGGAGGAATATGAGCCAGGCACCGGCAGGTGGAAGTAGTTTAGTTTGGGATTATGGTCAGCCTGGAATGGTTGGACCAAAGTGTCTGTTTCCGTGCTGTATGACCCTATGGTATCTAAATTGCTCTTTACAAGTCATTGATCCTCACTCCTCTCACCATCTCCTCCTCAAACTTAGTATCTATTTGCTTTACATCTCTTTGAGGGATACCTTGCGATATTCCCAATATAAATGAAAGCTGTCGTGAGTGATCCATAGCACAAAGCACAGTAACTTGACTATGACACGTTGTAACAAAAAAATTATTTCAAGTGGTGTGGCCAAGGATGAAAGAAACTACATAAATTTATAATAAATAAATAACTAGATGCTGAATTATGTAAAGACATATGTTTATATATTGGCACATTTTGCAAACAAAATAGTAATGACTTAAAAGATCAAAGTTATATTTACAAAATGAACAAATCATATTTAACATTAATATGATATTGCTGCAAGTTGTGCACTGTTAGAATTTAAGTTTAAAAGATAATTATATGTTGGGAATGTAGATTTACATTTATAATATACGAAGGAGGTTATGTGACCTGTTCTACATTAAGCCTGGGTGTTTTGATTGTTAGAGATTGAAGAAAGGCTTAGATTGTTTTACCAAGAATACAGCGCAAGGTAAATTATGCTTGGAGACATTGGCAGCAGTCCCTGGGTTAGCAGTGAGTAGATTCTAAGTGTCCCAGAAAGGTGTCAAAGGTAGCAGCTTATAAACAGTTGCTATAGTCCTAGAGGGCTGTAGGGTTGCTCTCTCATTAGGTATAAGTGACTAGTGGTGGTTTAACCTGCAGGTCACCACACTTTGGGCAAGGAGAGAGGTTGAAAAGGAGAGTTCTTCACAGTAAGCTCAGCCGATGCGCAAATTTTTTTTTCTCTCTTTATTCATTCAGAGGATGAGGGCGTCGCTGGCCAGGCAGCATTTATTGCCCATCCCTAATTGCCTAGACAGCAGTTAAGAGTCAACCACGTTGCTGTGGGTCTGGAGTCACACGTAGGCCAGACCAGGTAAGAATGGCAGTTTCCTTCCCTAAAGGAGATTAGTGAACCAGATGGGTTTGACAATGGATTCACGGTCATCATTAGGTTCTTAATTCCAGATATTTATTGAATTTAAAATTCCACCATCTGCCGTAGCGGGATTCGAACCAGGACCCCAGAATGTTGTCTGGTCTCTGGATTAACAATGCAATGATGATACCACTAGGCCATTGCCTCCTCCATTGAACCCACACTGTTAGCGTCACTGTGTATAACAAACTAGCCACCCAAGCTAACTCACCCCATTCCACAATGGTCCGTTTACTTCAGTGATGAAAGGTCTTGGAATCAACGATAGATAATTAGCATTTCTACCGGTGTTTCAAGTTACCATGCAGAAAGAGAAAGCCATTTCTGAAGTCAGGTTACAGGCTTCTCTACAAATCAGTGAATATCACAGGCTGACAGAACTTGTGAATGGTCAAGATGACAGAAATGGCTCCTCAGGACTTTGTGGAGACGTATTCTATGGCTTAGGATTCCGGAACATTTGTCCTAGGATGGCCTGTGAGAAGAACTAGTGGACAGGTCTTACTGCTCACAATGGATTTTAAGAAAAACTCTGAGAAATGGAAGTGCCTGGAGTTTCTACTTGACAAATCAAGCTAACACTGGGAGCAAGTGAGCACTGCTTGTAATAAGGACTAAAGATTCCACTATGTGATTAATATAAAAGGGAATGCTCCTCACTGTAGTTTAAAAATTGTCTACAAAAGGAAGTGTTTGGTCAGTATTTTTCTAATCATCTGTTATTGCGGAAGTTTTAAAACATTAAATTTTCTTGTGTCATCCTTTCAGGTACTAATTTAAGTTCGCAATCTCTTTTAACGTTATCAATCTTTCTTTATGGAGTTCATAACTAGATGTGAGACATCCAATTGTTAATAAGTACTCTACCCTATCTGCTAGTCATCATTTGGCCTTTACTCACGCTAATCTCCCATTATTAGGCATCCACAGGCCATTCAATTTAATCGACATATATTGTAACTGGAGTTAAACCTACAATCTTCTGACTCACTGTGAGCAACTACATAACAGGACTGCTGGTACTTTAATAGAGGCTGTTAAACAGTTTGAAGTACATAATAGAGGAATTCAAGGTAAATTGACAGCAGGTCCAGAAGGACCACACACAGGCAAATAACAGGATGGAAAAAACACCAAAAGCAACAGGGTTATTAAAAAGCATCAGGCAGAAAAAAAAATGAGCTTATCTAATAGTTTAAAAAGATAAGTTCCCAGACACTACAGAGGTGGAAAGTCATCAGTAACTGGCCAGTGGGTTAGAAGCTGGAGTAGGCCATTCAGCCCGTGGAGCCTGCTCTGCCATTGTAGATCAATACAATGTTGGCACTTATTTCAAGAGAACTATAATATAAAAGCAGGGATGTACCTCCGAGGCTTTATAAAGCTCTGGTCATACCACATTTGGAGTACTGTGAACAATTTTGGGCCCCATACCTCAGAAAGGATGTACTGGTCTTGAAGAGGAGGTTCACGAGAATGATCCCGGGAATGTAAGGCTTAACATATGAGGAATGTTTGAGGACTCTGGGTCTATACTTGATGGAGTTTAGAAGGATGAGGGGGGATCTAATTGAAACTTACAGAATCCTGAATGGCCGGGACAGAGTGGACATTGGAAAGATGTTTTCATTGGCAGGAGAGATTATGATCTGAGGGCACAGCCTCAGAGTAAAGGGAAGACCCTTTAGAACAGAGATAAGGAGGAACTTCTTTAGCCAGAGAGTGGTAAATCTATGGAATTCACTGTAACAGAAGGCTGTGGAGGCCAGGTCATTTAGCATATTCAAGATAGAGATAGATAGATTGATTGTTAAGGGGACCAAGGGTTACGGGGAGAAAACAGGAGAATGGGGTTGAGAAACATATCAGCCATGATTGAACGGTGGAGCAGACTCAATGGGCCGAATAGCCTAACTTCTGCTTCTATGTTTTGTGGTTTTATCATTTACCTTGATGTCATATTCCTGTGTTATCCCACATCTTTTGACATTCCTTAGTAACAAGCAATTTAACAATCCCTGTTTCAAACTTAGTTAATGACTGAGCTTCCACAGCCTTCCGAGGTACAGAATACCAAAGATTCACCACTGTCTGAGTGAAGACAATCCTGCTCATCTCAATCTTGAATAGCTTGCCTTTTATTTTGTGATTGCATCCCTAGGTTCTACACGACACAGCCACCATCCCAGGAATCAATCTGGTAAACCTTCACTATACATCATTCCTTGGGCACAAGAGTCCAGTGTTCCACACAAGTGAAGCAAGACTTATTTGCTCCTGTACTGAAAACATCTTGCATAAAAGCAAACATACCACAAGCCCTCTGAATAGCTTACTACACCTGCACATTAGCCTTCAGTGACTCAGAACCTGCAGATATCTGAATGTGTTTTGAGCTCCAATGCTCAGAGTTGGATGGTGTTAAAACAATTAAACAATATCACAGCAGAAAGGGCAACTAACATCATTCCAAGACACAAAACAAAAGTCACAATTTCAGCAAGCCCCCGCTATAAAAAAGAACAGGAAACTCTAGATTAACTTGACAGAGCACAGAGCCACCTAGGAGAATGAAGCTGCTGTATACAGCCTGACATTCTCTGCATATCTATTGGTTCTCTGGCAAAAGCTCCACGTCTCAACAATTTTTTTAACATAGCATGCAAAAAATGCTTTTCTATAGAAGAAGCAGAATAACTTGAACATCAGGCTTCTTCAATGCATTCTTCTCTCCAAAATTGGAGTCAGGTGGCAATATTGACCACGAAGAACTCAGTGGAGGTGCTTAGATCAGAGCAATCAGTTCATTGTCAGAATTACCACCCTTCAGGTGAGAAGCTGAACTGAGGCATTTTGTTCAATTCAGTCACATGTTATGGGTGTCACCAGCATTCCCTCAAATTTCTCACCGGCTGTGCGTGCCTCCAAGGGCCAAGTGTGTCAGTGACTTCTGGACTGGAAGTCAATGTCGTGATTAGTGTGAGGACTCCAAACATCAAACATAGAATCCTGCTCACACAGCCGCAGAGCTTAGAGGGAATGCTGGGCATCACTAACATTGATCACCCACTCTTAGTTACCCTTCACAGGGTGGTGGTGAGCCACCTTATTGGACCATTACAAGTTGTTTGATACAACTAAGTTACTGCTAGGCCATTCCACGAGGCAGATATGAACTAACTGAATGTTTTGGTTTCCTTTATGTAAGGAAAGATATACTGGAGTCATCAGTGTGTGCTCAGAGTCATCTACAGGTCAGATGAAGTTAGGATCATTGCTTTCCTTCCCTAAATGACATGAGCAAACCAGCTGGGTTCTTAACAACAATCCCAGTAGTTTTATGGTCCTCATTACTAAGACTAGCCTTTCAATTCCAGATTTACTTAACTAACTGTATTCACACTCAACTGTAGACTTTGAAACAAAGTCTCTGGATCACTAATCCAGGAATCTAGCCCAGCAACATAACCACAACACTATCTTACCAATTAACCTTCTCTAAATGCAACAGCATCCAACTTGGATCCAACCAAATTATGTGTATTATGTGGATTTCCAAAATGCGAGCATTAAACAATCTGATGACAAAACATCTAGTGCGGTCAAATAGGGATCTGAAATTTCTGCTTTCTTACACAAGATGTTTGCGAAACAACTACTGGAACACATTTCCAGCTGTGGCTTTTTTAAAGCAGTTACCGAATTGCAGTTTCAGATTTCCGTGTGGGGAAACACCTGGCCAGTTCTGATTATACGATCGTTAGATTTCACCTTAGTCGCACAGCAGAGGGTGCAAATTATTAGAGTTCCTGATTCCAACTGTTAAGTTTGCAAAATAGCTGAAAATTCAGAAGTGGACTGGAAAACCCCACAATTATGTCAAACAAGTACCAAGGACAGATGTGACATCTTCAAAACGAGTCTTAAACAAAAGGAGGGCGAGCTCCTGTGGCACAGTGGTAGTCGCCCTATCTCTGAACCAGGAGGTCTCGGTTCAAGTCCCACCTGTTCCAGAGGTGAGTCATAACACCTCTAAACAGGTTGATTAAAAAATATCTAAGACAAAATGAAGGTATGTATGATACAATGGAAAAAGGGGCAAAGCACACCAAATATGACGAACAAGAAATGTACAAATGCAAATAAGACTGGAGCAGGATTACAGATTTAGGGAACTCAGAACAAAGACAGTCATCTCACACAAGTTGGGAGAAAAAAACATCCACTGGAAAAGCGAACAGATCTTTGGAAGATTACATCACAAAATACAGGAGCAGAAGCAGGCCATTCAGCCAATCGAGTCTGCTCCACTATACAATGAGATTATGGCTAATCTGACAATCCTCAAATGCACTTTTCTGCCTCATCCCATAACACACTATTCGCTTTTCCTTACTAAAAACTATCTCAGCCCCAAATATACTTAATAACCCAGCCTCAATAGCCCTCTACGGTAAAGAATTCCACGGATTCACAACCATCTAAGAAAAGAAATCCTCCACACCTGTCTTTTGCAGGCATCCCCTTAGGGAAGGAACAAAAGGTTGAAGGAGATAAATCAATGCCTGAACGATACACCAGCTTGTCAGCCATTCAGCTTTTTTGACAATTGGAATGTCTTTTGATATAGAAAAGACCTGTTCAAAAAGAATGGGTCTAACCTAAACTGGAAAGGGATCAATATCTTAGCAGGGAGATTTGCTCATTCTATTAAGAAAGACTTTATACTGATCGGGAAGGTGAGTGGAGGAATTCTAAATAGCAGTGTAAATAGAAGGATTGATGGAGTAAATTCTCAATGTGAGAAGAGCACGTCAATTAGAAGAAAGACAAGAGAGAATCAGAGTATGTAGTAACTCTGGAGAACTAAATTGCATTTATTTCAACGCAAGGGGTCTTACAGATAAGGCTGATGAACTCAGGGCATGTTTATGAACATGGGATTGGGACATCATAGCTATTATAGAAATTTGGCTGAGAGATGGACAAGACTGGCAGCTCAATGTTCTGGGTTTTAGATGCTACAGGAAGGATAGAAAAGGAGGCAAGAAAGTTGGGGGGGGGTGTGGTGCTATGACGTTTTTGATTAAGGAATACATTACTGCTGTAACTAGGGAAGATATTTCTGAAGATGTCGTCCAGTGAAAATATATGGGTAGAAATTATAAATAAGTAAGAAAAGGTCACTTTGATGGGATTGTACTATACACCACCCGATAGCAAGAGAGAAATTGAGAAACAAATATGTAGGGAGATTTCAGATGCATGTGAGCATAATAAGGTTGTAATAATGGGGGATGTTAATTTTCCAAACAGTTGCTGGGGCTACCATAGTGTTAAAGGTTTGGATGGTGAAGAATTTGTCAAATGTGCCAAGAAAATGTTCTTCATCAATATGTGAATGCTCCTACTAGAGGAGGAGGAAAATTAGACCATCTTTGGGGCAATAAGGCAGGACAGGTGACTGAAGTAAAAGTCGGGGAACGCTTTAGGTCTAACAATCATAATTGTATTAGTTTCAAAATGGTTATGGAAAAAGGATAAGCCTTCCATAAATTAAAATTTTGAATGGGAGTAAGGCAAATTTTAATGGTGCAAGACGAGAACTTTCAAAAAGTTGATTGTAGACTGTTCACAGGTAAAAGTCTGACAAGTGGCAGTTGTTCAAGAGTGTGATGACAAGAGTTCAGAGGCATTATGTTCCTGTTAGAGTGAAGGGTAAGGCTGGTAAGATTAAGGCACAATACATGAATAAAGACATTGGAGATTCTAGCCAAGAATAAAGTAATCTTTTTAGATATAGACAACTTGGTTGAAGTGAACTCTTAGTCAATATAAAGAGAGTGGGGGTATTCTTGAGAGAAATCAGGAAGACAAAGAGGGGATATGAGATAGTGTTGGCAGACAGGGTTAAGGATAATCCAAAGAGATTCTACGAATACATTAAGAGCAAAAGAGTAACTAGAAAGAGGGCAGGGCCTCTTAAAGATCACGGAGGTCATCTTTGTGTTGAACCCCAGTAGATGGGAGAGATACTAAATGAATATTTTGCTTCAGTTTTTACTGTGGAGAAAGAAATAGAGTCTAGAGAATGCAGAGGAATAAATTTTAATGTTTTAAAAACAGCTCACATTACAGAAGAGGAAGTTCAGGAAGTTTTAGAGAATATAAAGGTTGATAAATCTCTGGGACCTGATCTAATGTATCCTGGAGTGTTAAGGGAAGTAAGGGAGGAAATTATGAGACTCATTGCAGAAATATTTTCGTCATCTATAACGATGGGTGAGGTGCCTGATGACTGGAGGGTGGCTAATGTTGTACCTTTGTTTAAGAAAGGTCTTAAGGAGAAACTGGGGAACTATAGACCTGTGAGTCTGACTTCAGTTGTGGGTAGATTGTTAGAAGTGATTATAAAAGATAGGATTTATGGACATTTAGAGAAGGAAAAATTGATTAGGAATAGTCAGCATGGCTTTGTGCAAGGAAAATCGTGTCTCACGAACTCGATTGAGTTTTTTGAGGAAGTTACCAAAAAGGTTGATGATGGCAGAGCAGTAGATGTTGTTTATTTGGATTTTAGTAAAGCCTTCGACAAGGTTCCACATGATAGACTAATTAGTAAAGTTAGGTCACATGGGATTCAGGGTGAGCTTGTCAATTGGATATAAAATTGGCTTAAAGACAGGAGACGGAGAGTGGTGGTGGAGGGTTACATTTTGGACTGGAGGCCTGTGACCAGTGGTGTTCCACAGGGGTCAGTTCTGGGTCCTCTTTTGTTTGGCATTTATATCAATGATTTGGATGAGAATATAGAAGGCATGGTTAGTAAGTTTGTGGATGACACCAGAATTGGTGGCATTGTAGACAGTGAAGAATGTTTTCTGAGATTACAAAGAGATCTTGATCAAATGGGTCAATGGGCTGAAAAATGGCAGAGAGAGTTCAATCTGGATAAATGTGAGGTATTGCATTTTGGTACAACAAACAAGGGTAGGGCTTATACAATTTATGGTAGGGCCTTGAGCGACTGAGGGGTGCAGGTACATAAAAGTTTGCATAACATATAGACAATGTGGTTAAAAAGGTGTTTGACACGCTTGCCTTTATTGCTCAGTCCTGAGTATAGGAGTTGGGAAATCATGTTGTAATTGTACAGGACGTTGGTGAGGCCTCTTCTGGAGTACTGTGTCCTGTTCTGGTCACCCAGTTATAGGAAGGATATTATCAAGCTGGAGAAGGTTCAGAAGAGATTTAAGTGGATGTTGCCAGGTACAGAAGATTTGAGTTATAAGGAAATGCTGGATAGGCTGGGACTTTTTCCACTTGAACGCAGGAGGTTGAGAAGTGACCTGAAAGAAGTTTATAAAAGAATGAGAGGTATAGATAGAGTTTATAGTTGTTGTCTTGTCCCTAACATGGGGAATTTCAAGACTAGAGGGCACATTTTTAAGGTGAATGGAGAGAGATTGAAAAAAAGATGAGGGGCAAATTTTGTTTTTACACAGAGGGTGGTTCACGTGTGGAATGAACTTCCTAATGAAGTGGTGGATGCGGGTACAATTATGTTTAAAAGGATAGTTATATGAATAGGAAAGGTTTGGAGTGATATGGGGCAGGAGCAGGCAGGTGGGACTAATTTAGTTTGGGATTATGTTCGGCATGAATTGGCTGGACCAACGGATCTGTTTCCTGCTGTATGACTCTATGATGTCTCTAGTCCTAGATTCTCCCACAAGGGCAAGTAAACTTTCTGCATCTACACTGTTCTCTAAGAATCTTGTATGTTTCAGTAAGGTCACCTCTCAATCTTCTATATTCCAATGAGTACAGGCCCAACCCACTCAGCCACTCTTCATACGACAGTCCTTCCAAACCATAGACCAACCTAGTAAACTTTCTCTGGGCTCACTCCGGTATATCTTTTCCTAGATAAAGGAAACCAAGACATGTTACTGTATTCTAAATGTGACCTAATTAGTTTATCATATAATTTTAAACAAGATCTCCCTACATTTATACTCCATTCCCTTTGGAATAAAGACCAACATTTCACTTGCCTTCCTTATTACCTGCCAAGTTTGTTACCTAGCTTTTTGTGATTTATGCACAATGACCCCAAATCCCTCTTTGCTGTAGCTTTGTCCATTTAAATAACATTCAATTCCTCTATTCTTGCTATTCTCCAAAGTGCATAACCTCACAATTCCCTGCATTATATTCCATCAATCAAGTTCTATCCACCCTTATCCTATCTATACCCTGTTTTTAGACTCTGTGCCATCCTCATCGCTCGCCTTCCCAGCTATTTTGTGTCATCCACAAATTTGGCTTTGGTACATTCACTTTCTTCATCCAAGTCATGAATACGTATTGTAAATAACTGTGGCTCCAGCACAGATCCCTTTGGTACACTACTAGTTATAGGTTGCCATCCTGCTAATGCCTTCTTTATCCTAACTCTGTCTTCAATGTGTTAGCCTATCTTCTATTCATGCCAATATACAACATCTTAAACCATCGGCCAGGATCCTATTAAGTAGCCAAACTAGTGGTATCTTATTAAATGCCTTCTGAAAATCCAAATGTATTACATTCAATGCTTCCCCCTTTATCTATCCTGCTTGTTACATCTTTGAAGAATTCTAAGAAATTTATCAGGCACGATTTCCCTTCATGAAGCCAGTGCTAAATTGTATTGTTATTTCTAAATGCTCTGCCACTACATCCTTTATAACAGATGTTAAGTTAACTGGCCCATAGTTAGCTGATTGTTTTTTTTTAAATATCCTTCCCATTCTAATTAAAGGTGTTACATTGGTAGTTTCCCAATCCTCTGGGACTTTTCCAGAATCTAAGGATTCTTGGAAGATTTCTACCGATGCACTCATTATGTCTGTAGCTAGTTCTTTCAAAATCCTGGGATGCATCCCATCAGGTCTAGGAGAATAACTAGTCTTTAGTCCCATCAGTTTCCCTTGTACTTTTTCTCCAGTGATAATTACTGTATTTATTTTCTCTCCTGCTTTTGCCTCTAATTTAGATTTTTTGGAATTATTTGTATCTTCTGCTGTGAATTCACAATAATATGAATACTGAATTCAACTTCTCTGTCATTTTCTGATTCCCTATTTTTATTTCCCCAGCCTTGTTCTCTAATGGTCTTACGTTAACTTTCCACTCTCTTTTCCTTTTCATATAATTCAAAACAAAGCTCTTGCTATCTGCCTTGATATTACTTTCAAGTGCATCTTCTTTGACCACCTTTTGTTAGCTTTTAAAACTTTCCAGTCCTCTGGCTTACCCTAATCTTTGACACACTGCATTTTTTTTCTTTCGATTTGATTCTATTCTCAAATTCCCTGGTTAACCATAGTTGGCTTCCCTCCTTCCTAGAATCCTTCTTTCTTACTGGGGTATATCTTTGGTGTGAGCCATCAGCCGGTTTCTTAAATGTCCACCATTAATCCTCAAACATCTTTGCTGCTAATCTCCTTACCCAGTCCACTGCGGCCAGCTGTACCCAAATTCCTTTGTAATTATCCTTATAGAAGTTTAACACTGTTGTTTCCGGCCCTGAAAAACTTGTCTAGCTGTATCAGGAGGTAAAGATGGTATAGCATCACCGAAAGACTGTTTAGGAGAGATTCAAATAAACTCCTAGTCTATGAGAGCAGTTAAGTGACTATTTCAATTAAGTCTGCATTCTTGCAGATGATATTCAGGTTCAAGTTATGGAACGAAGAGCAGACAAATTATAAATATTAACACAACTAAAGATGTCATTTGAAATTAAATCAGAAATCTACAGGTCAAATGACACTCACCCAAGTGGGATTAAAAAGATCGTACCGGTGCTCTGTGAGCCCGTGTTTGTATATCCAAATTGCTCCAATAAAATCAGCAATTGCTCTTAGACTGGAAGGTCGGTTTTCAAGAAAAAGGCAGCAGAGGCTCTTGTAGTGCAATGGAAGTTTCTCTACTCAGCCAAGAGACCTGGGTTCAAGTCCCAACTGCTCCAGAAGTGTGTCATAAATCCTCTAAACAGGTCGATTGGGGGAAGAAAAAAGGGATTTACCAGAGGAAGGGAACTACACTTCCACAGGAAGATCATAAGTTCTTAGAAATTGTTGCCTGCAGATATTTTTTGTTAGTTTCAGTGCTTGGACCCATTGAGCAAATTATTCAGAAGTCTGTAGGATTAAGTAGCTACTGTCAATCACATTTGCACGATGCCTAAAAGAAATAAAAGTTAATGTACAATAATGAGGGCTGGAATGGGGAAGGATGTGATATTAAAGATTTAAATATCGCAAGTTCAGAAACAAGATGGATGTTAGACAAGTTGTCAGATTTCAAGCATCAACCCTTTTGCTCTGTCTACAGATACTGCTCAATCTATTGAGAATTTCCTCAGTATTTGCTGTTTATACCTTAAATGTTATTTGCGCCACGGTTGAATTCTGGATCTCTTCAAAAGGGAACTGGACTGGTTCTTAAATAAGGGTATGATTGCATTAAATAAAATGGAAGTGAGGTCCTCTTGTGGCACAGTGATTGCTTGCCTACCTCTGCACCAAAAGCCTGGGTTCAAGGCCCTCCTACTCCAGAGATGTGTAAAATCATTCCTGAACAGGTTGATTAGAAAACATCAATAAAATTGAAGTGATTTAACAGTTAACATAAACCCAGTTAATGTGGTCTGGTTTTGTTCGCCGCAGACAATTGGAAAGGAATTTTCCAGATCCCCACCCACATTGAATTTTTCTTAGCCTCTTCCTGTGATGGCTACAGGGATGGGTGGAGCGAAGTAGGAATTGTCAAGTCATGCTGCCCCAAGTCATCATGTTTGTGGGGGAGCCTTGACAAACCAATTAAATGTCTCCTGAATAACTGGAGTAATTTTGTTATAACCGGGGAAATTATGGAGCTATATGGACCTTTGATATTTTGATGTTTTAAATTATGAATGTATGGGATGGAATAGCTGGAAACAGGCTTTCAACAGTGGTTAAAGTTGTCAGGAATAGATAGATGTAGGTATGAGATGACATGGTCAGCGCACCAACACAAAATTATTGTATCAATGGTTCAGGTTGTGGAACAACATACCAAAGTTGATGATTGAAGAACAGGCCATATTATTTTTAAAGATTGGATTGTTCAATGATTGAGGAACCAGGAGTTAGGATTACCATTCGAGTGAAGGATAAACACCATCACAGCCTGGGTGGGTCAAACACACCATTTCCATGTTCTACGTAATTCTCATCCACCCCGTACCGCATGCCATCAACACCTCCTTGCTGCTGATATCCTATCATTGTTTCACCCCGTCCTATCCAAATCCCATTCCACATGGTCCTCAGGAACTCACGCTCCCCACCAAACACACACCCAGGGTCTACACCACTCCACTCGTCCATGGTTTCCACAATACCCAGCCACGACCTAAAGTCCACATGAATCATCCTATCTGCCATTCTTGTTCCCAACAGCAACCGCTCCCTTGAAATCCACATCCCCTCTCCCCAACCCATTCCCATCCATCCCTTATACACTTCCCAACCATCTCCAACTTGATCCACACCATTACCCCTCCATTCCTCCAGTCTGACCTCTATTTTCAACTATTCCCACCTATTCAATCCCTCTATCCCTCTACCCCATTACATCTCCATTCCGCCCACCCCTCATCCTTTATTCACAACTCATCCTTTTCTCCCCACTCATTCTCCTTCCATTCCTCCACTTCCTCCACTCCCCACTACCCTCCCATTCCCAACTTCCTCCAATCATGCATACCCCCAACCATCCCTCGCATTTACCCCATTCCTCTAACTTCCTTCACAACTCTCCCCAACCCCTCCCTCCTATTATTCTCCACAATTTCCCTCCCATTACCCACTGATCCCAGTCTCATGCTTCATTACCCCCTTTCCAAATTCTCCCTCCCAATACATCCCCCCCACACCAACCTCCCATTATCCTCCCCCCCTTTACTTCCATTACTCTCCTTCATCAGACCCCTTGCCATTACCTGCAACTCTCCCCAACACCACCCATTATCCCTCATAAACCACCCCCCCACACATCTTCCTCCCCATGGCCCCTCCCCTTAAATCCCCATCCACCACTCCCATAATTACCAGCCTCCCTTACCTCTCACCCCAATTTCTTCCCTCTTGTGCACTCCCATTATCACCTTCATCAACCCCCACTCCTTTGAATGCCACTAACATTGCTCCCTTCTTTGTTCACTCCCATTGCAACCCCCACCCTCTCATTACATTCCTCCCCCAAAATCATTGTCCTCCTGTGTTAACCATTCTCCACATTTACAGTACTCTTCCCTCACACCTGCTTTTCTCTTCTTTGCCCCTGCTTTCTTCAGACCCCTTCCACTGCCCACTTCCATTACCTGTTCCCTTCACCCCACGTTCTCTTTACTGTTACCACCTCAACTTCCCCCCCCCCCCCCCCCCCCGCCACTGCCACTGCCACTGCCACTGCCACTGCCACTAGCCACAACCACTCGACTCCCCACTTTCATTAGTCACCTCCCTGCCAACCATTGCCACTACCACACTGTTACCCCTTTTGTCTCTCCTTGTACCCCCTCCGCACCCCACCCCTCATCACTCCTCCATCACCACCATAACCCTACCCCAACCTATGCCACATTACACCACCTCCTCCCACCCATTCCCCATCTCATTCCTCGCTTTACCCTTCCTGACTACCCATCCTCCCTCAACAGTCCTCACCATTTCCCCCCACCCAATTACTCCTCCTTCTCAGCCTCAGCCTCTTATCCCTGCCCATCACCCCACAATATGTCCCCTTCCCAGTACCCAAACCCTCCTGTTAGCACCCCCCTCAATTCCCACCTCACCATTCCCCTTCCCCCATCCCTCCTCTCCCTGGGGTTGACCCCCTTCCCCTGGGGTTGTCCCTGTCACTGCGCTCCACCCCCCCCCGGGGAGGTGCTGACCTTGACCCTGTCCCCAGACAGAGAGAGTGGCGGCGACCCTGTCCCCCACCCCCAATCCCCCCGGGGGTGGTGGTGTGGGGGGTGGTGCTGACCTTGACGAGCCAGACGCCGGTGTTGAGTTTGATTCCGGTCAGATCCAGTTCCCCTCTCTCGCTCATTGCCGCCCGCTCAGCGCCATCTACCCGGCAGCCTCTGCCTGGTGCACGGCGGCCGAGCCGGCCCAATCCCGCCCTTCCATAAACGCCTTTCTCGAAACCTGCAGAACGTGCAAAAGCCAACAAACCCAACCCAACGCTTAATGATTTGCATCAAGACCAAGCTCGTGGGCACCTGTCCTAATATCTCTTTCTTTTGGCTAGTATCAAATGTTGTATCATTATATTCCTTGTGGTACACCTCGGGACATCCCAGATGCACACAGTTGCGTATATACCATAGCTATTCCTTTGCATCTCCTCTATATTTTTGCAACCGGGAAGGAGAGACAATTTACATTTTATCTCACGTTGCTCTGTGGGTATTTGTTAACCACGAGATTGCAAACGCATGCAGAAGTTACACATTCCCCTTCCTGAACAAAATTAACGAGGCGGTGGATTTTTAGAACCATCTAACAGGGTCATATTCTGCAAAGTACTCTTGATTTCACAATTTGCTTGCCAGAGTAGTATTTGTACTTTTTAAAATACTTTCGTAAAACATGAGAATCACCGGCAAGACAATGTTCATCCCAAACCCACTCTCCCTTGTCAAACACACTCCCCCTCACTGAACTCTATATTAATCTGCAAATTGCATAGCCCAGGCTACACTACATTTTCCCTTGCCCAATCCCTCCAGAAGCATTAGCTTTTGCTGGAAAATACACAGAGGGTCACGCATTCTGAGCCAGCAATGGTTGCCATGGAGGTCCAACCAATTTATTAAAACCCATTTTCAGGCCCCTGCCCTCACACCAACCAACTCCGATCCCCACCCCACAACCAACTCAGTGCTCATTGAGTGGTCAGAACATTTTCAAACCTTGAAATGGGGTTACAGTGGGGAAAGGTTTGGGAAGTATTGAGAAATACAAAGTACTGTTGCTGAACAAAGAGACCTTGGAGTGCAGGTTCATTGAAAGTAGAGTCACAGGTAGACAGGATAGTGAAGAAGGTGTTTGGTATGCTTGCCTTTATTGATCAGTGCACTGAGTATAGGAGTTGGGAGATCATGTTGTGGCTGTACAGCACATTGGTTGGCCACTTTTGCAATAATGTGCGCAGTTCTGGTCTCCCTGTTATAGGAAGGATGTTGTGAAACTTGAAAGGGTTTAGAGAACATTTACAAGGTTGTTGGCAGGGCTGAAGGGTTTGAGCTATAGGGAGAGGCTAAGTAGGCTGAGCTATTTTCTCTAGAGCGCGGAGGCTGAGGGGGTGACCTTAGAGCTGCCAGAGGAAATGGTGGAGGCTGGTACAATTACAACACTTAAAGACATCTGGATGGGTGCATGAATAGGAAGGGTTTAGAAAGATATGGGCCAAATGCTGATTTCTTTAGGATATCTGGTTGGCATGGGCACCTTGGATCAAAGGGTCTGTTTCCATGCTGTAAAGCTTTGTAACTCTATTATTTGACATTGCATTATTGTATGAGCCTAGACATTGTGTTGGGGGACTCTGCAACATGGAGGGCATCACTATTCAGTGCAATCCTATCATTTCATGATATAAACTCCAACACCTTGACTGTGGGGAATGGGAAAATGATTGTAACAAATTGAGATTAGCATAGGCAACATTCAGCTTTCCCTTCTCTCTGCCATTTGTAGCAGAGTCATAATGTTGCCCCAGCTGAGATTTGCTGATTCTCCACACAATAAAGGCTCGATTCCACATCACTGACTGTACTTAGTCATTATACCATAATGCAGAGCTACAGCGCAGAAACATTCAAGGCCAGAAAACACAAAACCCAATCATTACACTGTACCAAAGTACAGTGAAAAGCTTTGTTTACGAGCAGTACAGGCAGGTGTACAGTACATGGAAGGATGTACAGATCAGAGGTTGTAAAAAGACTAAGACAGAGGCATACAGGTTACAGTGCACAAAGTGTGTGTTAAGCAAAATCAACGTTAGCAGGATCAGCATTATTTGAGGCTAGACAGTCCATTCAACAGGTTAATAACAGCTGGGAAGAAGCTGTTTGCCGAACCTACTGGTGCGTCTGTTCAGGCTTCCGTATCTTCTGCCTGATGGAAGAGGTTGTAGGAGGTCATTATCAGGGTGCAATGGGTCTTTGATGACGTTGGCAGCCTTTCTGCGGCAGCGAGCTGTGTACATGGAGTCCATGGATGGAAGGTTGGCTTCCGTGATGGTCTGGGCTGTTCACGCCACCTTCTGTAGTTTCTTATAGTCCTGGGCAGAGCAGTTGCCAGACCAGGCCGTTATGCACCTGGACAGTTTGTTTTCAATGGTGCATCTGTAGAAGTTGGTGAGGGACCTTATGGACATGCCAAATTTCCTGAGCCGCCTGAGGAAGAAGAGGCATTGTTGTGCCTTCTTGACTGTCACATCTACGTGGGAAGTCCAGGACAGGTTGTCGGTTATCTTGATGGAACTTGATGCTCTCCACCCTCTCTACCTCAGTTCCATTGATGTTGATGGGGGGGTGTGTTCTCCTCCTTTCTTTCTGAAGTCAATGATCAGTTCTTTAATTTCACTGACGTTGAGAGGGAGTTTATTCTCATTGCACGACATCACCAAACCCTCTATCTCACTTCTGTATTTTGACTCGTCATTGTTAGATATTCGTCCTACTGTGGTGGTGTCATCAGCAAACTTGTAGATGGCGTTCGTTCTGAATTTGGCAACATAATCATAGGTGTACAGAGAGTACAGTAGGGGCTGAGGACGCATCCTTGGGAGGCTCCACTGTTGAGATTTATTGTGGGTGGGGTAGGGGATACAGTTACCTATCTTCACTGATTGTGGCCTATGGGTCAGAAAGCTGAGGATCCAGTTGCAGAGGGTGGAGCTGAGACCAAAGTCTCGGAGTTTTGAGATCAGTCTGGAGGGGATAATGGTATTGAAGGTGGAGCTGCAGTCAATGAGCAGGAGTCTGATGTAGGTGTCCTTGGTTTCCAGATGTCCCAGGGATGAGTGCAGGGCTAGGGATATGGCATCTGCTGTGGACCTGTTACATCGGTATGCAAGCTGTGGGGGATTGAGGCAGGCTGGGAGAGTGGAGTGGATATGGGCCATGACCAGCCTCTCAAAGCACTTCATGATTATTCAAGTCAGAGCCACTGGGCAGTAGTCATTAAAGCACACTGCATGTGTTTTCCTAGGTATGGGGATGATGATGGTCTTGAAGCAGGTGGGGACTTCAGTTTGTAGGAGGGAAGAGTTTGAAGATGTCGGTGAATATCTCTGCCAGTTGGTCCACAAAGATCTGAGTGCTCGGCTGGGGACACCATCTGGGCCTGTCGCTTTCCTTGGGTTGACTTCCAGGAAGACCGATCTGATGTCTGCAGCAGTGACCGGGGGAACAGGTGTGTCACTGTGCCACTGGCATTCTGCTCAAACCAAGCATAGAAAGAACTGAGTGGGTCAGGGAGGGCTGTGACTTTGTTTGCTATCTTGCTCTGCTTCATTTTGTGTCCTGTTATATTGTGTAGCCCTTGCCATAGGCAACAGGAGTCTGTTTGGTAGGTTTGAGCACGGTCCAGTCCAGTTTTCCCATTAGTAGAGGGCCTGGTATCTGCCTGGGTCACAATGCCTTCCAAAAGATGGCGGTGAAATAGGAGTCTAAGCTCTCAGGAATCCTATTTTCCATCAGAATGGAAATCTTCAGTACAGCTTCAGCACCAGTGCCGCTGTGGTACTTCCAAGGATTGCAGTTGGGGGTGAAGGTGCAGATTCACCCAAGACATGGGCAAAGAAGATCAGGTGGACAGACAATCATTTACCAGATGCTTTGTAGCTTGACTATTCCCCAAACTCTTAGAGTGGTAAATTGATCTAAATTCTAGCACTGAAAGATGTGCAACATTCTTCTCCA
>NC_063342.1:70447439-70460558 GCF_021869965.1 Rhincodon typus
GAACAAAATCAAGATAAATGGAACGAAGGTGCAAATCAACTGATTAACGGAACAAGCTTGAGCGGCAGAACAAGGGCTTTATAGTGTTGTTAATCAACCCATTAAGACACACCTCTGCAGCAGGTGGGACTGCAACCCATGTCTGTTGGCTCAAAGGCTCAACACTGTGTCACAGAGCTTCACAGGGGTTTTGTACACTGTCTCTAACGACAGACATAAAAATAATAAGGCAAAGAACCACCTGCTAAAAAGCATAAATAAAACTGCTTCATCTTTATTCAGTTCAATCAAAATTAAACATAGACTATTTTATAATAAGAGACCTGCTATTCATACAACATCAGTTTGAACCATTGTAGTTTCAATACAGAAATATTACAGCAGTGTTAAACATAAGACTGCAGGCGCTCTAAGTCTGCAGTTTGCCAGTAAAATACTTTTTACTTTAATTTTATTTTTACAGAAACATGTTGCTTTTTCCGTGTGAAAATCTGGTGTTCAGCTCTTTCGACTTCTTGATCAAGGCTTTCTTCTGAGCCTCGTCAAACCGGTGAACCTGCAAGTCCTGTTCGCGATCAAAAGCACGTCGCTGCTGGGGTCGGTCCTTCTCATCCTCCGCTTTCCTCTTCAACTTCTTGCTGTGCATGTCGAGAAGGGACTCCGATCGCCTCAATTCCTGCAAAGAACAACAAAAAAGGTTAGCCACTGTTTCTAACATGAACTCAGTTCCCTTTCTCACCCCATCTATTTCAGCCACTGGGTCAGAGAATTTTTAATATCTATTCTTTCATGGGATGTGCGCTTCACTGGCGAGGCCAGTATTTTGTTTTCCTCCATGTGTTATTCTCCTTGAATTGAGCAGCTTGCTGTGGATCTGGAGTCAAGGCCAATCCAGGTAAGGATGTCAGATGTTCCTTCATAAAGGACACGAGTATATCAGATGGGTTTTACAACAATTGCTGATCACAACTACTGAAGTGAGCTTCCAACTCCACAGCTTTATGAACTGAATTTAATTTCCACCGCAACTTTCTTTAAACACCATTCTTCCAGGGAGGTGGGCATCACGGTCAAAGTCAGATGCACGTCCCTTGAAATGAGCCGCTCACTTGGTCCTTTCAGATCGCAGTCAAGAGTCAACAATTGCTGTGGTTCTGCACTCACAAGGCGGCCAGACCAGATAAGGATGACGGATTTCCAAATGGGTCTTAACAATGATTGACAATGGTGTCATGGTCACCATTATGGATACAAGGTTTCAATTCCAGATTTCATCAATCAAATTTAAACTTCCTCAGCTGACACGGTGGGATTTGAAAATGTGTCCCCAGTGCATTAACCAGGGCCCCTGGATTACTGTCCCAGTGACATTACAACCACTTCACATCCCTTCAAAGGAAACCAAAGTATTACCAACCCATCTGGTACCACTCATGTTCCAATCATCACTGATAGGAATGCACAGCGACAGATAATGACAGCTCAGTGTCAGCTTTACAATGTATGTGATACATAGCTCACCACCACCTTCTCAAGGGCATCTAGGGACTGGCAAGAAATGCTGGCCCAGCCAAAGATGCCCACATTCCATGAGGGAATTAAAAAATTGTAATAATGCAATAAATAAAATAGCTTTAAATAATGCTGCCTCACCAAAAATGATTAGTCTATTGAGGGAAAAAAAAACAGAACAAATGCTTAGGTAAAACAAGGAAAAGTACCAGGAAGATACAGCAGCTTGGAGGACAGAAAGATGAAAGTTGTAAATATTAGGTGCAGCATTATGGTATGCAATTGTTCATTCACTTGCTGAGCCAGCTGTTCTGTGGTGTGCAAACGTTTCATTACCATTCTAGACGACATCATCAGTGATCCTTTGGTGCGATGTGTCTTGCCACTTCCAGTTCTGTTTTTTAGCAGCAGTCTGTGTATGGGGTCTATTTCTATCTGTTGGTTAAGAGAGTCCCATTTGAGAACCAGGCCTCCAGGAATTCCCTTGCATGTCTGTTGTTCACTTGCCCCAGTATAGTCACTTTGTCCAGTCGAACTGATGGCCTTCATTGTCTGTCTGTATCGAGACAAGTGAATATTGGTCGTGTCTTTTTACTGCCAGCTGGTGTTTGTATATCCTGGTCGTCAGCTTCCTACCCGTTTTTCCATTGTAATGTCTATTGCACTCACTGCATGGGATTCTGTATATCACGTTAGTCCTGTTTACTGTCGGTATGGGGTCTTTAGTCTTTGATAGCATTTGACACAATGTTGATGTAGGTTTGTATGCAATCATGATCCTATGCGGTCTAAGGAGTCTGGTTGTCATTTCCGATATGTTTTTGATGTAGGGTAGTGTTACTCGTGTCTTCTGTTGTACTGTGTCCTCTGACTGTCGTTTATTTTGTAGGCATCGGTAGATGAAACTTGTGGGTATCCATTGTCGGTAAATACTTTGTGCAGGTGTTCCTCTTCCATTCTCTGGAGTTCTGGGGTGTTGCAGTGTGATATGGCTCATTTAAACAGTGTCTTAATGCAACCCTGTTTGTGTGTGGGAGGGTGATTGCTATTGAAGTTCAGGATTTGGTCCAGGTATGTGTGGCCTTCCTGTACACTCGGGTCTGGAATTCGCCGTTAGTTAGTCTCTCTACCGTTACGTCTAACTATGGGAGCTGTTTGTTGTTTTCTTCCTCTCTAGTGAATTTTATGCTTGCGAAGATGCTGTTAACAAACTGGTAGGTTTCTTCTACTTTGGTGCGTTCGATTATTACAAATGTGTCGCCCATGTATCTTATCCACAGTTTTGGTTATAGGAAGGGCCGTGTGTTCCAGACTCTGCATCACTGCTTCCGCGATGAGACCTGAGATGGGTGATCCCATCACTGTGTCGTTCATCTGTTTGTATATTTGGCTGTTCAACGTGAAGTGCGCTGTGAGGCATAAATCTAATAGTTTCAGAAAGCTGTCCTTGTTGCTGGAGTTCAGGGTCAGTGGTCCTGGTGCACCCAGTAGTGTGGCTAATGTCTCTCTGGCTAACGGTACATCAATGGATGTAAAGAGTGCTGTAACATTGAAGGAGATCATGATTTCATCCTCGTCAATTTTTGTGTCCCTGAGCTGTGAGAGAAATTCTTGTGCCAAATGGTTTGAGTGTGGGGATCCGCTAATTAGGTGTTTAAGTCTCCATTATAATTCTCTCACTAGCTTGCGTGTAGGTGTGCTTGATAAGGAGGCCATTAATCTGAGTGGGGTTACAGGTTTGTGTACCTTGGGGACCGTAGAAGAGGGGGGTTTTTGAGCCATCTGGTTTCGTTCTGAAGTAGTCGGTGTTAGTGATCTCTCCTGCACATTTAAGTTTCTTGAGTGTCTGTATTATCCTGTTCTCTAGCTGTGGTATGGGGTCAGACGCCACCTGTTGGTATGTGGCTGTATCCATGAGTAGTGCCTGTGCTTTCTCAACGTACTCTGTTATATTCAGAACAAGGTACACAAACCTGGAATTCCACTCAGATCAATGGTCTCCTTCCCAGGTACACCTACACACAAGCTAGCGAGAGGATTACAATGGAAATTTAAACAACTAATTAGCGGATCCCCACACTCAAACCATTTGGCACAAGATATTCTGACACAGCTCAGGGACACAAAAATTGACGAGGATGAAATCATGACCTCCTACACTGGACAAACGGGAAGAAAACTGATGACCAGGATACACGAACACCAGCTGGCGGTAAAAAGACAGGACCAATATTCACTTGTCTCCATACACACAGACAATGAAGGCCATTACTTCAACTGGGACAAAGTGACTACAGGGACAAAGTGAACAACAGACATGCAAGGGAATTCCTGGAGGCCTGGTTCTCAACACGGGACTCCCTTAACAAACACAGAAATACACCCCGTATACAGACCACTGCTAAAAAACAGAACTGGAAGTGACAAGACACATCACACCAAAGGATCATATAAATTCGGAACAGAGCAGAACGCTAATACTTCGATTAGAGGTTGCACTGATGATGTTGCCTGTAATGATAACGAAACATCTGCACACCACAGAACAACTGGCTCAGCAGGCAAATGAACTGCATCGACAATCCGATTTCACTATTTTTGCTCAGACCTTTAAAACATTATGGTATGTTTACTGCAAATGATTTGTTGGACTTTACCGCAAGAGGATTTGAGTACAGCAGAAATGATGTTTTGTTGCAGTTGTATACAGCCTTGAAGAGACTGCCTTTGGAATATTGCATAGGGTTCTGGTCTCCTAATTTAAGGAAGGGTATAAATGTTATCGAGTGAAAGAATGCAAAGTTTCACCAGACTCATCCCTGAGACTGGCAGAGTTGTTGTATTGGGAGAGATTGGGCCTGTATTATCTGGAGTTTAGAAGCACAAGAGGTGATCTTATTGAAACATACAAAATCCTCACAGGGTACATGCAGGAAGGATGTTTTCCCTGGCTGGGGAGTCTAGATGCAGGGAACAGAGTCTCAGAATAAGAGGTTTCGGACTTGGACAGAGGATGAATTCCTTCACTCAGAGAGCGTGAATCTTTAGAATTCTCTACCCTAGAGGACTGTGGAGATTCAGTCATTGAGAATGTCAAGACAGAGATCAATAGATTTCTTCATATTAAGATATGAAAGGATGTGGGAGTAGTGTGGGGATGGTGGAGCAAGCTTGTGCATTGAACGCGTACTCCTCCTCCCATTTCCTATCTATCCACCCTCAACAAGTGTCAACAGCAACCAATGTTCTTTAGGTTGGCACATATCAATCTACTTGTTTGACCCTGCAATTCACTGGTTAAGACTGCAGGTCGGTGACATGCATATCCAAACCATATATTTTTGAAACTGGAATGTACTCTGGACCCTTCCTCTTAACAATGGACGGCCATGGATGTTAAAGATTAGGACTTACCATTGAGCTTCCTTATAAGTAGCAGTTTTGTGTGTTGGGCTACATTATTTTTAAGCCTCCCACTAAAAACAAAGGCTGCCACAACTTTCAAAAGATAAATGCATTCTTTCTGGATATAAACGAAACGCTTACATTGTATGATGCTACCTCCTTGGCCATCCGTTTATCTCTTTCAGACAGACTGGGACGCTCAAATTCCTCGGCTGGTGAGTCTTTGGCTTTTAACGTTTCCTGAGGAAGGAAAGCAAACGCATATGAAAACAGATTTCCAGACAGAACATCCCATGTACAGTGACCCCACATGGGCCAACCAGGATGGATAGTTAGCTAACTTTGCTATCAATCACAGCTAGACTGTCAATAACTGCACTGATTTGTGTTCAGTAATTGTTTTCCAATCACCGCATATTGCAGGAGAAATAATCCTACTTTTATTGAGAAATGTTGCTATCTTTTTGACCGTGTTCTGTTTGCTGGAATTCAGAGTATATCTACTATGTTTCCCAAACTTGTTCCTGCTGTGACCCAATTTTAAGGCTTTGCACTTGGTACAACCCCAGATTTGCCAACCAGATTGTCCTGGGGTTGGGGAGGGGGAGGTTTCAAACAGCCGAGGATACAGACACAAAAAAAAATCAAATCAGCTGCCATTTCGCAGGTTCTGTTGGTGTCCAGTCTCTGCTATCAGAGCTCACTGAAATAAGGCATACCCGTAGGCAAAAAATAAATTGCCACACATTTAAAAAGGCACTGCAGCCAATTCCAGGATTGTCAAACCCGAGTGTTCGCTCCACACTGCTCCCCAGTTGTGACCCTATTTCAGGAGTCTTTACCCCCAGTTTGGAAACGCCCGCTTTAAACAGACTGGGAAAACTGTCTGTCTGCCAGCAGGCTTGCGCCTCCTCTAATTCGCTAGTCAAATAGTGCTGGCAACGCATTTCAATCAAAACAGGTTACCCTGCACCAAGTGTTAGCAAACTCAAGATACTGCACAAGTCTGTGCACAGCGAACGAAGTACAAAATGCCTGCTGAAAATTTTCTTACTCTAATATTCCCCAGAGAATTGCAAACACAAATCTGGAATTAGTCCTCGTTTAATACCAGTCACCGTCTGAAAAAAAACAGGGAGACAAATGTGCTCAAACATTGCTCTCAGCTTAACCAGAATGGTGTCAAAAGATTTTTATCCACTTTCTCCCCCTTTCTCAGCAAGTGACATATTCCCAGAGATTATTCCTGAAATAGAGCTGCATTCAGACTCACCACCCCGGATTTTCCCTCTGCCCACATACAGAAAAGTCCCTCCAGCTCTCGGCAGTTTAGTTTGATCCAGCTGGCCTAGGTGAGGTAGAGCAGAGATTCTCCACAGCAACAACACAGTCAACTTTAGGTTTGTTTAGCTGTACACCACCATGCACGCCAACATAGTATCTCGAATTTGGCAGTCGCTGTGTCACATCCCCGATGACACAGACCAATTTCTCCTCAAAAAACCTGACCCATTTCACAGAGGGACCCTCAATCCCAGACTACAAACCCGTTCTTCAAGTGCTGTGATTTCTGCACAGTCTTCACCCAGTTATCCCATTAAAATCCATCCCCTGCGCCGGTCATTCCCCAAACCTGCTCGCACCTTAGGACTCTGCCCTTTCCCTGTCCTTTGTGCACACTTTTCCTATCATTTTCATGCACATATTATCTCCTCAATCCAGTATGATCACCTCCGACAGCAGCCCCACACCCCATTCCCTGTACCTCTGGAGCAGGTAGGACCTGAACCTCAGCCTCCAAAGGTAGGAACACTACCACCGTGCCACCACAGCCCTACAAGTCGCAGCAGATATTTTTACTCAACTTTTCCACGATACACCTTTGGAGCAGGTGGAAGTGGAGTCTGGACCTCCTAGCTCAGAGGTAGGGACACCACCACAGCACAAGCGCCCTACAAACTCTTTTTCTAATCAACCTGTTCAGAGACATTATTACCCACCTCTGGAGCAGGTGACTTGAACCCGGGCCTCCCAATCCATGGGTTGAGACACTACAAATGACACTATGATAATCATCTGTTGTCAATCAACTCTGGAGCTGTTCTGGTTAACTCTCACAGAGTGCTACTGGTGCAGTGGTGGTGTCCCTACCTCTGAGCCAAGAGGCCCAGGTTCAAGTCCCAACTGCCCAAGAGATGTGTCATTACATGTCAATTTAAGAATTGCTTACGCCTTTCTAGTCTGAGGATGCCTGATCTGCCAGGCTTGAAGCGAAGCAGACTCAGGCCTGGTTAGTGTTTGGATGGGAGACCGCCTGGGAATACCAGTTGCTGTAGGCTTTTTGAGATGATGCTATGGCTTAGCAGGTTAAACCACCTACCGAGTAAACAGGGAAATTCTGAATTCAAATCTGTGGTGCGTTACTTCTAAGGAATCTTGTGGTATAGCAGCAGTGGCCATACCTCTGAACCAGGAGGCCTGGGTTCAAGTCCCACCTACTCCAGAGGCGTATTATCATATCTGGAACAGGTTGCTGCTGGCCATTTATATACATTCACCTACAACAAAGGACTCCCAGGAGAATCCTGTTGACACAAAGTTAACAACAATGTATTTGCAGTAGTAACGAGAAAGGCCACGTGCTGCAATTGTAAAATATTAAAAGATTGATAATATTTATTTCCACTCATTTCCTATACTTGTGTCACATTGTTTCTGGTCAGGTGCTCCTTGCCATGCTGTGCTGAGGATCCTCCCCCCCGCCAACCCAGTGTTGTTGTGACACTGGCAATCCAACATCCCCAGGGAGCCATTTGATTCTGTTGGGGGGTGAGTTAGCAATCAGAAATACTGCAGACTTACCTGTGCTTTCCTTTCCCTGTCCGCGGGAGTATCTGTCCATACTGAGCGGTCGGACGACTCTCCGTTCGCACGCCTCTTGAACGTTCTTGCACCCAGGCCTATGTTTTGTAAGACCGGCGGAAGCTCAACCATCCACGACTCTCTGACCTGTTTCTGGGCATCATTCTAACAGATAAGAGTCACGGCGAAAAACAGAGTGGGAAAATTGCAGAACTTGGTCTCACAAATGATTCCTCCACCACGCCCCCTACCCCGCGCAAGCAGCGAAACATAAAGCCTAGTTCAACGCAGCTCGAGACCACCACGGGTCAGAACTAAATAAATGAACATTACTGTGATGGGGAAATGCCAATAAATCAACTTTACACAACATTCTCCAATGAAAGCACATCGTAATTTTAAACATGATTTTTCGGGATTCCCAGCATAACTCCGTTGTCCATGGGGAACAGGGAAGCTAGAAGAAAACCTATTTGGTCAATGTGCCATCACACAACCTGTGGGTGACAGACATCCATGGCCACCACAATAACTGCATAAAGCAGGTGACCCCTTACCATGTCACCAGAGGCCAGCTTTTCTTTCATTCTGCTCGCCCTGCGTTCAATGTCTGCTGCCACGTTGGTTTCAGTGGTGCCTGTCGAGGGCATTGGACCGATTAGGGCCTCCTCATCGCTGTCTTCTTGTGTGTGCTGTAAGACAAAGTAATTGGAAGACACAATGCCAAGTTGTTACTGCCATTGCTTCTAATGTCTGCAGTGAATGGGTAAATGTTTGGAAGTGATTCTGAAAGACAGGAATTACTTGCATTTGGAGGGGCGAGGAATGATTACGGATAGTCAGCATGGTTTTGTAAGAGGGAAATCGCGCCACACGAACTTGACTTGAGTTTTTTTGAGGAAGTAACCAAGAAGATTGATGAGGGTACAGCAGTACACATTGTTTAGTTGGATTTTAAAGCCTTTCACGAGGTTCCGCATGGTAGACTGATTAGTAAAGATAGATTGGGTGGGATTCAGGGTGATCTTGCCAATTGGATACAAAATTGGCTTAACGACAGGAGACAGAGAATAATGGTGGAGGGTTTTTTTGTCCCTCCAGACTGGAGGCCTGTTATCAGTAGTGTTCCACAGGGATCGGTGCTGTGTCCACTTTTGTTCGTCATTTATATAAATTATTTAGATAAGAATATAGAAGGCATGATTAATAAGTTTACGGATGACATCCAGATTGCTGATATAGTGGACAGTGAAGGTGGTTATCTAAAGAGATCTTGATCAAATGGGTCAATGGGCTGAAGAGTAGCAGATGGAGTTTAATTTGGATAAATACGAGGTATTGAGTTTTGGTACAACAAACAAGGGCAGGACTTGTACAATTAATGGTAGGCCCCTGGATAGAGATGTAGAACAGAGGGACCTAGGGGTGCAGGTACATAATTCTTTGAAGTTTGAGTCACTTATAGACAGTGTGGTGAAAAAGGCATTTAGCACACTTGCCTTCATTGCTCAAACCTTTCAGTGTAGGAGCTAGGTTGTCATTTTGAGGTTATACAGGACGTTGGTGAGGCATCTTCTGGAGTACTGTGTACAGCTCTGGTCTCCCTGTTACAGGAAGGATATTTTAAGCTGGACAGAGTTCAGAAGAGATTTACCAGGATATTGCCAGGAATACAGGCTTTGGGTTATGGGGAGAGGGTGGATAGGCTGGGACTTTTTTCACTGGAGCATAGGAGGTTGAGGGGTGACCTTATAGAGATTTATAAAATCATAACAAGTATAGATAAGGTGAACAGCAGTGGTCTTTTCACTAGGGTGGGGGAGTTCAAAACTAAAGGGCCATATTTTTAAGATGAGAGGAGAAAGATTTTAAGACATGTGGCGCAATTTTATTTAACACGAAGAGTGGATGTTGTGGGAATGAACTTCCTGAGGAAGTGGTGGATGTGGGTACAGTTACAACATTTAAAAGACATTTGGACAAGTACATGAATAAGAAATGCTTGGAGGGATATGGACCAAGCACAGGCAGGTGGGACTAGTTTAGTTCGGGATTATGGTTGTCACGAACTGGTTAGACTGAAGGGTCTGTTTCCATGCTGAATGACTCTATGACAAGCTGTAACATGGGATCAGGGCCTGCTTCAGAAGACTGCAGAGAGGCAAACCAGCTCATCAAATATTAGGTCCAGCACCTCTTGAGGATCCATGCTGCTTATGGGTCAGGGTATACCCAGCAACATTCACAAGCCAGATGGACATTCATTACTATCCAGTGATCCAGAGCATGGACACCATTACTGACAATACTTCTGTTTTTTAAAAAAATGTATTCATTTAATTCACTGAATTCAAATTTTCCAGCTGCTGAGGTGGAATTTAAACTTGCCGGCCTATTCATCCAAGTCTCTTGACCCCATAAAATAACCATCAATCTGGATTCCATGATGTCTCATGAGCAAAGAAACTTCCTGTTGAATACCAACTACTGTGAGCCCACAACTGATGAATCAGTACTCATCTGTGTCGAACACCAGTTGGAAGAAGTACCAACGGTAGCAAGGACACAGACTAAACCCTTCACAGGGAACTTCAATGTCCCTCACCAAATGTAGGTCCACACCACTAGTAATGACTGAGCCCTTAAGGCCACAGCCACCAGACTAGGCCTGTGGCAAACGGCAGATCCATCACAAGAGTAACTCGCTACCTGATCTTGACCTCAACAACCTACTTATTAGAGATGCACCCTTTCCAGTAACATGTTCAAATTGTGCAAATTGGAACGGAGGCATGTTAAGATTCTTGTGAACATTTTAATACTGTTTCAAACCACATGTGATGCAACGGTGCCAGATAAATGCCAAACTAAGAGTTGACAGCTCAAAGTTGACAATGTGTTCATATCACTTGCTAAGTATTAGATTGAGTGCTGCACTATAACTTACATCCATCCTGTCCCAATTCTGCAGTATAGTATCACTCAACTGTCTCAAACTTCAGGACCAACAAGATTTTGCGATGAGAGAATTTCACTGATCCGGGGCGGAAAACGCACATACACATACAATGGGTGAGCACGGGATCAAATCAGCTGTGATGCTCCATGTGGCTGAATAGCTAACCTGGAATTGTCAGTCACTTATTAGGAATTATTATTAGGAATGACCTTTTTGACACAGTACTGGAGGGTCTTCTCTCAATCATGAATACCCTGGAAGGCTCAACATGAAGGAGGAATTGGGTCTTCATTTACATCCTGCCTGCTTTCTTAGGTTTCACATTTTTTTCTTCTCCGGTTTGGTCTCACATGCACTACACCTCAGCTTCCAGCACATCCCTCTGTTACACTGCTCCTTAAACAGCACGGGATCCACCCACAAAACCTTTGTCTTCGGACGGAAAACCTGTCTCTGTTCCAAACAATGCAAAATTTGAAAAGAATTGGAGGGAACAGTAATTCCTCTTGCTGTATCTCTCTCTCTCTCCCTATTTTCACCAACCTGGTGTAAAATGTTTAAGGAAGAATCTTGGTTCAATAAAACAGGTATAAGGGAGAACAAGTCTGACTTGGGTTCTACATTCCTCCAAGAGTCACAGGAAACTGTGGCAAGTAATAAAGTACTGAAGTGACAGGAAGGAAATTCCTGTAATTCAGTCAATACCAAATGATATAAAATCAGCAGCACTGTGTATTGCAGCATTAAAAATATGAGGGGAAAAGTTTCTGAAATCCCACTTACCAACGTGCTTAAACTTGAGGGTACAGCAGGTTCTCTCTCCTTTTCTGCCCGGCTGAACCCAGGTGGTAGTGCGGGACCTATAAAAGGCCTAAAGAAAAGAAGCGCAAGAAGTGAATCTTCAGAAAGTAACTCAGCTCCCACGTCAGTGTCATTCTCTCTCCATCTGAGGTGAAGGGCTTCAATGTTCCTGCATTACGCCTGGAGGTTTAGCAATGAGAACGTAGCTACAGATGAAACTGGTGACCCAACTCCTTTGCTCCCAACCGCTCTCTGGGTTTGCCAGTGTTCCCTCAGAAATATCACCCAGCAAGAAAATAGGAGGAAAGCAAAAGTCCTAAAACTTAAGGGGGAGGGGCAGGGTAGGAGGTGACAACATGCACCGCAGGGAGCAATTATTCCAACCATCGAAACATAGCAGCATTTCTTTGCTGAATGCTGCACTTATCTCTGAAGATTTTTGAATGCTGTGATTATGTTTTAGACCTTTATGGAACGTGGGCATCACTGTTGCCCTCATCTCTAATTGCCCAGAGGGTTGTTAAGAGTCAGCTACATTGGCATGGGTCTGGAGTCACATGTAGGCCAGGTAATGAAGACAGATTTCCTTCCCTGAAGGATATTAGTTAACCGGACGGTTTCTATAACAATTGTCAGTGGTTACAGGGTCATCATTAGGCCATCACTTTATTCTAGATTTTTACTGAATCCAGATTTCACCATCTGTCACAGTGAGATCTGAACACATTGCCTAGAAAATTAGCCTGGGGTTCAGGATTACTATCCAGCAGCGTTACCACTATGTATCAGTTCCCCACTAACCTCACCCCATTGAAAACTTACAGCATGCTTCTTTTCCTATTTTAGATGATTTCCACCCTTCTCAAAGCAATATCCAGTCTCTGCTGCCTGTGGAACTAATTGCAAGGAAAACAGCATTGAAAAATGCTCCTGCTTCAAGCCTGGACTGAAGGAACAGTTACCAATGTAAAAACTAGTTTATGAATGCATTCAGGGAAAATGGGAAGATCTGCAGCCATGTTAGCTGTGGCTGTTATCAGCACATTCTGCGTGCAGTCAGGAAGTTGGGGATTCAAGTTCCACTTCAGAGTTTTGAACACAAAACCCAAGCTGGCACTGCAGTGCAATAAAGTGGGAGGGCCGCACCGTTAAAGGGCCAATTGCGAGGGAGCACTGCACTGTTGGAGGTGCTGTTATTCCAATGTCACAATAAATCTAGGCCCTTGTGTGTGTAATAGATCCCAGGGTAACATTATCCCCATTGTTGTGGCCAACATTTACTCATCAAACGACATTAATAAGAACAGTTTGTCTTGTCATTATCACATTATTGCTTGTTGGAGCTTGCTGTGGACAAATTGGCTGCTGGGTTTCAACAGTGACTCAACCTCAAAAAGTTACTAGTAAAAAGTTAGCAACCAACAATAACATTTTTGAATTAACTACCTTTCACACCACACAAATACCAAGCAGCAATCACCTCTGACAATATAGAATCTAACTATCTCCGTAAAACTTTTCACGGTATGGCTCTCCCCACCAGCAACTGCCTGGGGGTTACCATTACCCAGAAAATGAAC
>NC_063342.1:70461058-70485467 GCF_021869965.1 Rhincodon typus
CAGCCTTCCTGCTCCTCTGATGCTGCTTGGCCTGCTGTGTTCATCCAGCTCTACACCTTGTTATCTCCTTTGAAGGCAGCCTGTTTAATAACTATCTGCTAACCTTTGATTCCAATCAATCTGGGCAGATTCAGTCTTGCCCCAGTGAAGTTGGCCCTACCCCGGTTAATTTCTCTTACTCAGCATAGCACCTTATCCTATTCCAGAGCCAACATAAACCTTATGAAGCAACAGAGGCTGATGCAGCAGTCCCCTAACTCTTCCCTTACTAATACCCTATTCACTTAGTTCATGCCATTCCCAGGAACTAGATCTAATATTTTCTCCTTTCTTGTTGACCTGAACACATACTGTTGTAGCTAATTCTCTGGATCACACTCTAGGAACTCTTATCCTTCTCTGCCCTACTACCATCCCCAGACTATATTTGGATAATTAAAGTCCTCCATTATCAGTATCCTTTTGTGCCATTAAGCAATTCAGCTCATTAAAGTACCACAGTCTGTGGTTTTGATACCTCATATCGGTATGTGTTTGGCAACAATAGCTGACCTGTAAACTATTTCAGGAATGCATTGTTTATGGGGAATGATTAGTATAAATTGCATGCATTGTTTTCAAGCCCAATTGAATAAATTACTGGAGAAAGTATGCAGATAAACTGCAGCAAACAAGGCGAATTTCTACATATTATCTCAACCACACCCTCCACTGGAGCGCGATGTTGCTCTGCAGACCTTGACAACCAGTTAAATCACGAGGTGACGCACATTTTGCAATTAATTGCATCTGATTTAATCTTTCCACTCAATAATAGGTTGATGCTCTGCCTTCCAGGCGATTGCCGGGCAGAGCCTTCTTTTGCAAACACTTCTTAATCAATTCCAGTCATGTAAGGTGGATTGCGAGGAGTGGAAATGTCGACCACAAATCATTCCAATGTCAGCTGCCCAAGGCCGGGTGCCTCGAGAGTTCATCCTGCACAGCCAACTGTACGACTTGAACACAAATCCTCTGCTCCCAGACACTCCAACAGTGGGCGGATTTAGCTCCTTCTCCCAATTGTCACTGATCATTAGATTGCTTGAACTGACAAAGTTGGATCTTTAATATGATTACGGAAATAGGCATGTTGACAATGCCATTCCTTCAAAAAAAGAAGAAAGCAACTTTTCAAACAGCTAATGAAGGGATTCTGCACAGATCAGCGAGGTGGAAATTGGGTGTTGTTGAGTTTGTTTAACAGATATATAAAGCGAGCCCAGCGATGGCCGATTCCACACAATGAGATCTCAGGATGTACGTGCACAAATCGTTAAAAATTTGCTGAGAAAGAGAGATGAATGAAGCAAAACTTGGATGACATGCCTCTCTTAGCAGCTCAATTTATGGGCAAGTTCTGTGCGACCAAAATTAGGAGCAAGCAACTTCTTCACAAATACAAAGCGCTGTGCTTCAAAGAATCTAAATCCAATTGGTTAGGCCTTATTTGCAGGTCCTAATGCTACATACTGTTCCGTTTTTGTTTAACTGAGATTTACAAAGCCGATACCAGGAGTGAGAGACTGTACCTGTCAGTGAAGGATGGCTGGAATTCTGTGCTTATAGTGGTCTTTAACGTTACAAAATGTTAGCATTGGAGATGATGTTGGCACTGGTGAGGGAGCTAAAATCTAAGAAACAATCATAACGTTGATGAAAATTCAGGAGAAATCCTGAGACGCTGATCTTTCTTAGGTGATATGTTAAAAATTTACAGCTGGGATGAATCTCACCGTTCGAAGGCTTGTTCCTCATCTCTTGAGAAACCCAGGCTCGGACAGCTGGATGTAAGAAACATGGAGCAGCAGATGTTTGAGGAGATTGGTGATTCGACAATGATTACGGAAATCTCACGCCCTGGGCGAGACATACAGAAGCTAAAGGAGTTTAGGTGGGGCAAAGGAATGGAAGATCCAGATGGGATACAGTGGAGCAGGGATTGAGTCATAGAGTGATAGAGATGTACAGCGCAGAAACAGAAACTTTGGTCCAACTCGTCCATGCCAACCAGTTATCCCAAATTAATCTGGCCCCATTGGCCAGCATTTGGCCCATATCCCTCTAAACCCTTCCTATTCATGTCCCCATCCAGATGCCTTTCAAATGTTGTAATTGCACCAGCCTCCACCACTTCCTCTGGCAGCTCGTTCCATATACACACCAACCCTCTGCATGAAAAGGTTGCCCCTTTTAAATCTTTCCCCTCTCACCTTAAACCTGTGCCCTCTATATTTGGACTCCCTTACCCTGGGGAAAAGACTTTGGCTAGTCATCCTATCCCTGTTCACCCTACAGACTAACTTGGAACAAATGGCCTGTTTCTACTTTCTTTAAATTCATTTAATGTTCATTGGCAACACTAGCATTTATTGCCCAGAGGCCAGTTAAGAGTCAACCACGTTGCTGCAGGTCTGGAGTCACATGTAGGCCAGACCAGGTAAGGATGGCAGTTTCCTTCCTTAAAGCGCATTAGTGAGCCAGATGGGCTTTTCGAACAATGGGCAATGATTCCATGGTCATCATTAGACTCTTAATTCCAGATTTTTATTGAATTCAAATTCCACCATAGCAGGTTTCGAACCCATGTCCCCAGAACATTAGCTGGGTATCTGGATTAAAAGTCCAGCGATAATACCACCAGGCCATCACCTCCCCTATTGCTGGTTATGTATTACCTAGGCTGTCAGCTATAGCTACAGCTCGGAAGGTTTGATGAGCTGGAGGATAACACAGTATTGTTGCCGAACTGGTCCTACCATTTTGTTGGCATGCACAATGAACAGGACTGACAGACATTCCTTTGCAAAAATGTCAACAATTGCAGTAAGTCATTCAGCTGGAACATCATCCACACGCAAAGCTTATGCATCGAATCTGCAGTTCGCACACAAACACTTCATCAAAACCGGTTTTAACAACATAGGGCAACGTGTACTGGATTGGTTCCTGCTCCCATTCTTTCCCAGCTCAGGCAAACAGCAGACAGCATAGTCTGTACCCTAGCGCTCAGGAGTTAGGAACCGCTTTTAACCAGTTAGCAGGGCCCAGCTTCTCGAACTGAGAGGTCACCACACTTTCAACTGCCCAACGAAAGGGACAATGGTTCAGGGACACTGCCCTCTGTGGTTGCCCGATCTCCCCTTCCAATCAGCAAACTGGACATGTTCACCTCACCCCATTTGCCCTCTGGAGCTAGTTTTCTATCCATCAGTGAGTTTAGTGGTGTCCAGTTGCTATGGTGATATTGCATCATTGGACATACAGCCCAGCTTTGATGGATGTTGGTGATAAGCAGGTCTCACAGACAAACAGTGTACAACTTGTACTATCTACAAGATGCACTGCAGAAACTCACCAAAGATCCTCACACAGCACCTTCCAAACACATGACCACTTCCATCTAGAAGGACAAGGGCAGCAGATACATGGGAACACCACCCCCCGCAAGTTCCCCTCCGAGCTACTCACCATCCTGATGTAGAAATATTTCGCTGTTCCTTCAGTGACGATGTGGATATATGAATAATAATCTTTGGAAAGGGATGCACGATCACATAATGAGTAGAAACTGGTTCTCCCTAGCTGCCTCACAACAGATGTGATGTATTCATTTTTATGTAGTCAGTGTTTACTGTGCTTAAAAAGAAATTCATATTTGACCCCACATCAGCAGGCTCCTGTATTATTTACCAATGTCTGCCCTGGACTTAAACATACTTGAGAAAAATATGTATCGACAGAGCATTTTCAAGTTAGCAGGATGTGCCATAAGGAGCAATGCTGAGGCCTCAGCTAGTTACAATCTGTGGTCACAGACATTGAGGGTGATGGGTCTGTAACTAGGACAGTGCACTGTTTCCCAAACCTTGGGCTAACTCCCCTCCCACAACTGTCAGGACAGCTTTCGGCCTGTCCCAGGTACAGGCAACTGGGGGAAGGGCGATATCTGAAGCATCAGGAGGTAAAGGATTGGGCCGGAGGGCTGGATTGGGAGCCGGAGAATGGCTAAGTGGGAGGTACTGGAGTGGGGTGTGGGCTCAGAGCCTCAGTGTGCCTGTGGTACGCAAGGCCCCCCCCTCCCAGCTCCTAGCCTTAAATCAACGCATCTCCAACACTACTGATTGACGATGGGAGTTGACCTCTTGATAGCTTTTGTGCTTTCCTCATGTCAAGCAACAATCATCCACTTTAAGTGGTTTGACTCTTTAGCATAAGCCTTTCCATTATTTATAGTTTTACATTTCCGTGCCTTTGGAAGCCGGGACACTGAGATCAAACATCTGTGTGTTCCCTGTGCTTTTTCCTGTGCTACATATCTCAGTTTGCTGACAATACAAGGCAGGGTGGGAGACTCTCAAGGAAGACACAGAGATACAGATAGTCGACAACAAGCTAGAGTTGAATAGTGCAGGCTCACTTACTTCCAGCAGAAGACTAGGAAAGCGGAATATTGTCTAAAAAGGCATAGACTTTGCAAACGTGGATGGCCTGGGAACCCCTCGGTGGCTGTTTCTGTCGAAGTCAGTTTGGGTCTCCTCATCGGTTTGTGACTCCATGTAACCTTTTCTTCATCACCATGTTGGGTCCAGCCCAGGATTCCAACGGGACCTGGGCCCTTGAGCCCAGAGCCATGAAATGAACCAAGTGGGCTTTGTCTTAAATTCTCATTACTTTTTAATTTCTTTTTTTCACTTTTATTATATTATCATGGAAGGACTCTTATTTTGAACTTTTTATTTCTTTATTTTTCTAATTTGTTCCTGTGATTTTGCACTTTTGGAGGTCTGTAATGCTGGACTTTTTATTTCTTTATTTTCTTGGGAATCTGTCCTCAAGAATCTGGACCTGGGTACCTTGTACCTCAGATTTCGCCATAGGTGGCGACTTGTAGACTTTTCACTGTACTCGTGAGCAATGTGACAATAAAGTTAACTCAATTCATAGTGAAGGGGCCACTGGACTCGAAACCTTAACTCTGCTTTTCTCTCCACAGACACTGCCAGGCCTGCTGAGTTTCTCCAGCATTCTCTTGGCTTGCCTCAGTACTCCAGAAACTGCAATAAGTTGCTTTTATTTAGATATTCATAATGAGTTGGGTTTATTCCTGCCAGGGGCACAGAAAGACCACAAGGCCATGCGACGTCGGAACCCTTCATTCCTTTCCTGATTAAAAAAGTTGTCTCTCCCAGCTTTGAAACTTTATAGCTCTCTGTGGTAAAGAATTCCACAGATTGACTGCTCTCTGAGAGAAGGAATTGCTACTCGTCTCTGTCTTAAATGGGCAAACCCTTTACTCTGAGATTGTGCCCCCAGTTCTAGAATCTCACACGGGGCTAAAGGAGGGGAGAGGAGGGTCTATCATGAGAGAAACTAATGGAGCTAAAGGTTAATTCTGTCCCCTGGAGTGGATGGGGATGCATCTTAGGCTATTAAAGGAATTAGCTATAGAGATAGCTGATACACTGGCAGTAATAGAGTCATAAAGTCATAGAGCTGTACAGCATGGAAACAGACTCTTCAGTCCAACTCGTCCATGCTGACCAGATATCCTAAATAAATCTAGTCCCATTTGGCAGCATTTGGCCCATATCCCTCTAAACCCTTCCTATTCATGTACCCATCCAGATGCCTTTTAAATGTTATAATTGTACCAGCCTCCACCACTTCCTCTGGCAGCTCATTCCATATGCACACCACCTTCTGTGTGAAAATGTTACCCCTCAGGTCCCTTTTAAATCTTTCCCCTCTCACCTTAAACCTATGCGCTGTAGTTTTAGACTCCCTTACCCTGGGAAAAAGACCTTGACTATCCACCCTAACCATGCCCCTCATGATCTTATAAACCACTATAAGGTCACCCGTCAGCCTCCGACACTCCAGGGAAAATAGCCCCAGTCTATTCAGCCTCTTCCTATAGCTCAAACCTCCAATCCTGGTACTATAAACCTTTTAATTTTCAAAGAATCCTTAGTTTCTGGAAAAGAAAGTTAGCAAGTAATTAGGAATGAGAAAAGAATGTTTGGATGAAGAGTGCAGGAATAAAAGAAGATTCCCTACAATTGGTGAGACCGCATCTGTGCAATTTTGCTTTCCATATTGAAAGAAGGACACATTTGCTTTGAAGATGATCCAACAAAGACTCACTAGATCAGTTTGTAGAATGAGGAGCTTTAAAAATAATGAGAAGCTGAGTAAATTTGGAGTTTCGTAAAGTGAGAGGGGATCTCATCGAATCTCACAAGATTCTGAAAGTGATTGAACGGGAGATGTTGGGGAATCCAAAACCCAAAGGCACACCCTCAGGGTAACAGTCCGATCATTTAGGACCGAACTGAGGAGGAACCTCTTCACTCAATGGACTGTGACTCTTCTGAATTTGAATGGTCCTAGAACACACAGGCGAAGACAAAATGGAGTTGCAGAAGAAATGACCCACTGGAGGACTGATTGTTCTCCTCCCATTATCATACAGCATCCTCTGGGCTGCACATGAAGATGGTGACAAGAGAAGGCAACTTTACCCATTACTGATTTCGAGGAGAGTGTATCAAAAATGCTGAGTGTACCATCCCACTTTGTGTCTATTTCCCCTGTGATTTTCATCTCGCCCTGGGGTTACATACCAAGCACGGTGTGCTCTGCTTTGACAGCACTGATCACTGGTTTAACTGAAATGACTCAAACTCTGGGGGTGGCTGACATGTCCCACGCTGCATGCCTTTGATGTTCCCTGAGTAACATGTTTATTATTCATTCTCAGGATGAGGGCATCCCTGGCTAGGCAGCATTTATTGCCCATCCCTAACTACCCAGAGGGCAGTTAAGAGTCAACCACATTGCTGTGGGTCTGGAGTCACATGTAGACCAGACCAGGTAAGGATGGCAGTTTCCTTCCCTGAAGGACATTAGTGAACCATATGGCTTTTTCCTGACAATCGACAATGAATTCATAGTCATCATTGTATTCTTAATTCCAGATATTTTACTGAATTCAAATTCTACCGTCTGCCGTGGTGGGATTCGAACCCAGGTCCCCAGAGCATTATCTGGGTCTCTGGATTAACAGTCCAGCCAATAATACCACTAGGTCATCGCTTCCCCTAATATTTAGGAGCAGAAAGGCTAGCCTCATCCTTCACTTTGTTCATGGCTGATCCACCCATTAACTACACTGATCTGCCTCTGGATGGGGTCCAACCATCTCATAGAGTCATACAGCATGAAACAGACTCTTCAATCCAACTCGTCCATGCTGACCAAGTTCCCCAAACTAAACTAGGCCCACTTGCTTGTGTTTGGCCAATATCCCTACAAACCTTTCCTATTCATGTATCTGTCCCAATGTCTTTTAAATGTTGTAACTGTATCTGCATCTACCACCTCCTCTGGTAGTTCATCCCACATATGAATCACCCTCTGCGTGAAAAAGTTGCCCCTCAGGTCCCTCTCAGCTTAAACCTACACCCCTCTAGTTTTGAACTCCCCCACCCTAGGGTAAAGACCTTGGCTATTCACCTTATCTATGCCCCTCATAATTTTATAAACCTTTATAAGGATTCCTCTCAACATCCTCCACTTCAGTAAAAAAGGTCCCAGCCTATCCTACCTCTCCTTATAAGTCAAGCCCTCTAGTCCCAGCAACATCCTGGTAAATCTCTTCTGAACCCTTTCGTCTGTCTGAACTCATTGCTGAGAGCCATGCCAACCTGAAACTTATTCAACAGGGATCTTTGAACTGTCAGTGCAGAGTATTCCAGACATTTGTTGTTTATTTCCTGGGGTCACAGAAATATCTACATTCTCCCCATTGAGGGATGTGGTGCTGTCATTTGCATATCTCAAAGATTATGAGCGAGTTGGATATGTATTATCGGCAGTTCTTACCATTCCTTTCATCTCGTAATCCATAATGTGGCTACACGGATTGATTGATTGTCACATGCACCGAAGTACAGTGAAAATCTTTGTTCACGAGCAGTACAGGCAGATCATAGTAAGCAGGGATGTACAGATCAAAAAGACTTAGACAGAGGCATACAAGTTACATTGCACAGGGTGTGCGCTAGGTGAGATCAACGTTAGCAAGTTCAGCATTATTTGAGGCTAGAGAGTCCATTCATCGCTCTAATAACGGCTGGAAAGCAGCTGTTCCTGAACCTGCTGGTGCGTGTGTTCAGGCTTCTGTACCTTCTGCCTGACGGAAGAGGTTGTAGGAGAACATTACCAGGGTGCAATGGGTCTTTGATGACGTTGGCAGCCTTTCTGCGGCAGCGAGCTGTGTACATTGAGTCCATGGATGGAAGGTTGGCTTCCGTGATGGTCTGGGCTGTGTATACCACCTTCTGTAGTTTCTTACAGTCCTGGGCAGAGCAGTTGCCAGACCAGGCCGTTATGCACCCGGACAGTTTGCTTTCAATGGTGCATCTGTAGAAGTTGGTGAGGGGCCTTATGGACATGCTAAATTTCCTGAGCCGCCTGAGGAAGAAGAGGCGTTGTTGTGCCTTCTTGACTGTCGTATTTACGTGGGAAATCCAGGGCAGGTTGTCGGTTATCGTCACGCTGAGGAACTTGATGCTGTTCACTCTCTCAACCTCAGTTCCGTTGATGTAGATGGGGGCGTGTTCTCTTCCTTTCTTTCTGAAGTCAATGATCAGTTCTTTAGTTTTGGCAACGTTGAGAGACAGATTGTTTTCATTGCACCATTTCACCAAGCCCTCTATCTCCCTTTTGTAGTCCCTTCTGAAGCGGAGATGATAGTGAAATGGTCATGTAAATAGTGAAATGGGAATGATAATGAAATGGTAATTTCACTAAAACAGTAACCTGGAGCTAATGTCCTGGGACGTGGATTCAAATCCCAGCATTCAAATTGAAATTCATTTCATTTTTTAAAAAGAAATCTGATAGTCTCGGTGATTGTAACCATGACAACCAGTGTCAAATTGTTTGAAAACACACCTGGTTTTTAGGGAGGGCTTTCTGCCACCCTTATCTCCTCTGGCCTACATGTGACTCTAGACCCATGGCTTTGCAGTTGATTCTCAACTGCCCTCTGAACTGGAAGCCACTTAGATCAAGGGCAATTAGGGATGGGGCAACAAATGTTAACATAGAACATAGAACAGTACAGCAAAGTACAGGCCCTTCAGCCCACGATGTTGTGCCAAACTTTGACCGGAAACCTAAGGTCTATCTAACCTCCACCGCTACCTTATACTATCATCGTATATACAAATGTTGGCCTTGCCAGCGTCTCCCAGATCCCATGAAATAACGCAGAAGTAAACCAACCCTGTAGGTCATCCTGAATAGGAATCATCAACAGAGTGTGATCTCTCAGGCTCAGCCTCAGCGGTGGCAGTCCCACCTCTGACTAAGAAAGTTGTGGATCTTACGGAACCATAGAAAGTTATAGCACAGAAGGAGGCCAATCAGCCCATCGTGTCTGCAGCAGCCCTCCTAACGGCCAATGGACCTAATGCCATTCCCCCACACGCCCCCACCTTCTTCCCATAATCCTGCACATCGTTCCTTTTCTGATGACTGTCTAATTCCCCCTTGCTTACCTGGATTATATCTGCTTCCACCACGTTGTCAGGCAATGCTTCCTTCATTCACTCATGGGATGAGGGCATCGTTGGCCAGGCAGCGTTTATTGCCCATCCCTAATTGCCCAGAGGCCAGTTAAGAGTCAACCACACTGCTGTGGGTCTGGAGTCACATGTAGGCCTGACCAGGTAAGGATGGCAGATTTCCTTCCCTAAAGGACATTAGTGAACCACATGGGTTTTCCAACAATCGGCAATGGTTTCACGGTCATCATTAGATTCTTAATTCCAGATATTTATTGAATTCAATTCCGTGGCAGGATTTGAACCCGGGTCCCCAGAACATTATCTGTGACTCTGGATTAATAATCCAGCGATAATACCACTAGGCCATTGCCTCCCCTTGCTTTCCAGACCCTAACCTTTCAATGCGTGAAAATATTTCTTCCCATGTCTCCATTGCTTCTTTGACTCTGTGTGGATGGATAGTTTGTTGCTGAATACCTTGCTGCCCATCTCCAGCTAATGATTCTATCTCTCTTCCCAGGCAGACATCAGGACCCACGACTGCCATCATCCAAAAGGATAAGGGCAGCAGATACAGGGAACACCACTGTCTGAAAGTTTGCCTTCAAGTCACTCACCATCCCGACTTGGAAATATATCGCCGTTCCTTCACTGTCGCTGGGTCAAAATCATGGAATTCCCTCCCTAAGGGCATTGGTGATCAACCCACAGAAGGTGGGCTGCAGCAGTTCAAGAAGGCAGCTCACAATCACCTTCTCAAAGGGAAAACTAGAGACGGGTGGTAAATGCCCAGCCACATCCCATGAATGAGTTAAAAAGTAGGTCAATGACTGCTGAGAGAGGTTGGGGTTTTATAGAATTGAAAGAGGGATGGAATTCGAGCAGCAGGTCAACTTAGTTGGTTACATGGCTAGTGTGATGTTCATAATAACCCCAGCGGTAAGGTTCAATTCCTTTTCCAACTGAGATAGAGTTGAAACCTGCCTCGTCACTCTGCCCCAAAATGGGTACGAGAACGTCCGCAAGCAACAGAATTGCTTCTCTCTATTGGAGAAACACTTGTGACCTCTCCTAGGGTCAGGCTGACTCCCCATCTTACTGGAGGGTTTTCGGGTGGAAATTCCAGTACTTAGGGCCTTCAGCACAGGTGAAGGCACAGCACTGACGGTGAAATGTCAAGCCCGTCTCTGGAAATGGAAGATATGCTCAACATGTTACCCGTGACCAGCCCTAATACACGGGCCTCTGGCTGAGGATCTGTTTGGCCAGAACTGCCACCCAAAGTTAACATAAACATTTACAACATGCTGGGTTAGCATCACATCCACATCACATCTCCTGAACAGTGTATATGCACAACACTCCCTCCATATCGCCAAAGTCCCTTCATATCTGTGTTCTGGGCAAGTTGCCTGTAGATGATTTGTTACTGTTCAGAGCCTCAGTCCCAGGTGAAGTCTTCATGAGACAGTCTCCCTACGATGTCTTTGGCGCTGCCTTTGTAAATGCAATTGGCATTGCCACCTGCAACACACAGAACTGCTCCTTCCCAGCCCAGTCAAACAATTGCCCAACAGAGACCATGGCGTGGGTTGTCACCTCGAATTGGGACATTGGGAGATGACTGACCCGCATGACCAGTGTGAGTCCCCACATCCTACCCAGAGAGGACCTAGAGCATTAGGTGTCTCCTGTCTCCAGCCAATCGGGCACGGTCTTGTTAACGGGGTGAGGAGAGAACCGAAGACAATCCGAGGGGGGTGATGAGAGGAGGGGGCCAGGCCAATTTGTGAGCCACTCACCAGCTGACTAGCAACGCATTGTGATCCCAAAAACGCCACCATTTAAAGACGAGGCTCCTGGGTATTTCAGGCATGTGTGACGGCCACCTAAACCAAGTCTGTCTGGAGCATTTCCATGAAAACGCGCTTCAGATCGGCAGTACCTCATCTAAACTGGAAAACAGTCGGACCAAGAACAAAACAAAAGGAATTGTGGATACTGTAAATCAGTGACGTTCAAAACAGGTTCCGAGGAAGGTTCACTGGACCCGAAACATTAACTCTGATTTCTCTCCACAGATGCTGCCAGGCCTGCTGAGCTTTTCCAGCAACTTCTGTTTTTGTCTCTGACAAAACCAGGCTCCATAAACACCACCGACCTCCAACGTTTTTAACAAGTGACCAATCACGCTCAGTGAGGCAGGAGAGAGGCAGCAGTGTGAGGGAGCAGCTTCACTTCGAAAATCCAAAATAACTCATCACGTTTCTAAATAAAAGCTGAAAGAACTGCAGATGCTGTAAATCAGGAACAAAACCAGAAGTTGCTCAGTTCTGAGGAAGGGTCACCGGACCCGAAATATTAACTCTGATTTTTTCTTCACAGATGCTGCCAGACCCGCTGAGCTTTTCCAGCAACATCTGTTTTTGTTCATCACATTTCGACCTTGAAGACGGGTCAATTCTGACCCAAAACATCGACTCTGTCCACAGATGCTGCTCAGCTGTATTTCAACTTGAACATGTGGTAGTCCCGTTAAAAATGAGAGCAGCAAGGGTGTGTGGAAAATGTCAGTGACAGAGGGATCTGGCTGAGCTGAGGGATGCCTGTGATGGAGGGACTGGATGAAAAAGTGAGAGAATTGGAATTGTGGGCAGCTTGAGGGATCAAAGAGAGAAGGATTTGTGGAATGGAGTGCAAGCGGGGGGAGGGGTCGAGAAAGCAAAAGCAGAGGTGGATCAAAGAAGCAAGCAAAGGGAAGATCAAAGAGGTGCAACATGTTGGAGAAGGAACTGAGAGCAAGCCCTGATTATTGTTGGAGTGTATTTTCTTTGCCAAGTTAATTTCAAGGTTGAAATGTTGCCTTGCGATAAACTCTAATGCAGACATATTATGAAACTTCACAGCACCGTCTCACAATGCAGCCTCTACAATGCAGACAGCATGTTGTAGCCTCAGAATACAACGTGAGATTGCACTCGACTTATCTCCAAGTGGCAACTCAGCCTAAGAATTCATCTGGACGAACAATTACAAAACGCAGCACAACGTGCGCTGCAATCCACTTCCAGCATGCTCTGAGAAAGTGATACTCAGAGAACAAGCTGTTCCAAGTGATGTGAGGCGGTAATGTTTAACTCTTTCATGCAATAGGTGCACAGTTTTGAATAGGCTTCTCAGGATTGACTGGTCCTCACTGAAAGGCAGTTCCAGAGATACAGCTTAAGTTGGATAAGGAGATAGAGATAGAAAGGGGTAGGAGTGAGGCAGCTGTATTGCTGGAAAGGATGAAGTGAGGAGTCAAGAGCAGTTGTTTCGTTAGAACAAACTTATGAAGAAGTTCAAGGAAGCAGTGGACAGCTTCAAGTTGGAGTCAGGGCTGAGAAGATGTCCTGAGGGTTAGGGAAACATGGTAGTTTACTCACTCTGCGTCAGAGGAAACCATGAGGGTTTCTCAAAAAAGAGGTGGTGAGCATCGATTCTTCAGTGTAGACGATAGAGTAGGGGGCTTGAAAAACTCAGAAGCAAAATTCACTTCTTGTAACCAAGCAAGCTCAGAGATCCAGGGGAACCTTAGGGGCCAGGACAGGCTTTATGAAGTCGGCTGTTCCGTGACAGCCTGAAGTTATCTCATTAATAAATTCTGGCGTGGAGCTTGGGAGCTGTAGAGAGCATGAGACTTTATAAGTCAGCGATAAGGAGAATGCTTATCTCTCAAACGGTTTGAGAGTGTGGCATTCTCTTCAGAAGGTAATGAAGGCCAGTGCTTCAAAAGGCTGGGTTAGCTAGATTTTGGTTAGACGATGGGGTCAAGGGTCATGAAGGGCAGACAGGAAAGTTGAGTTCGGACCAAGACCAGGTCAGTTATGATCATATTGAATAGTGGTGTTGGCTAGAAGGGTTTATCTTTCTATGTTATATAGATAGGGAGGGACAAGATCATGATGGGGGAGGGGGATTTGCTGTTTTGGAAAACAAAGACGAGAATGCAAAAACAGTGTCTGTGATCTTTAAACAGCAGAGAACATAGCTGATCGATGGGCAGAGATAAGTAGTGGTGACAGAGCCTGGTGACCTCTGTGTGAGCCCTGCTCCAGACTGCATAACAACAGGGCCGGTCCTCAACTTTAGCAAGGCCAGAAAGTGGATTTGACCCCGGTGAAACCGGGAGTACAGACTGTACAGAAACTTAACGCTGAGGACCCACAGGCAAGGTATAACAGGGTGGGGGAGGGACGGGGTGAACGTTTAGCCTCATTCCAGACAGTGGCAAGTTTTGCCCTCCAGGATAGAGATTTAGGCCTGTGTTTTGTTGTCTGATCTTTAGAGAAATAAAACCAGTAACAAACACCCCAGTAATACTTGAAAATACCGGTCGTACTGAGCATGTTCCAAGGTATGCAAAACCAGTTGGAGCGGTACGCAGTCACTCACAAATTTTACTCATTTATCCTTGACGGAAATTAAACTGTTGGAGACTCTCCGTGTCTTGGTCAACAATGGTTTATTGACGTGGTTCAGTGAGAAACTCCACTTCGTAATCATTTTTGTAAATGTTGCTAAATGATTACAAGTAGTTGTTGCTGTTGGAAGAGGAGGTGGAGGAGGTGATGGCCTAGTGGTAATATCGCTGGACTATTAATCCAGCAACTCAGCTGGGTTCAAATCCAGCCCCACAGATGGTGAAGTTTGAATTCAGTAAGGAAATAGCTGGAATTAGGAATCTGGTGATGACCATAAAATCATTGACAGTTGTTGGGGAAAACCCCATCTGGTAAACTAATGACCTTCAGGGAAGGAAATCTGCCAGCCTCACCTGTTCTGGCCTACATGTGACTCCAGACCAACTGCAATGTGGTTGATTCTCAAATGGCCTGACAAGCCATTCAGTTGTACCAATTGCTACAAACCCCCTTCAAGAGCAATAAGGTCTGGCCAGCCAGGTGCACCTACATCCCAAAAACTAATTTTAAAAAGGAGACATTTGCTTCAGTCTGATTTGATCAATTCTTATACTGTAGACCAGTGTGGCACTGACTGCCAGTTTAACGTAAAAATCAGAGCTGGGCCTAAGGAGAAAGTATCATGCAGGACCAAGGGAGGTGAATGTTGACTGACAGCTCGCTCGAAGATCTGAGGTTCAATGGGGGAGGAATGTGGTGTATAAGGTAAAGCAATGGGCTTGCAAGGGTTAACACAAGTAGCACGCTGCTGCTCCACCCACTGCTCCATGCAATACAGCCTCTAAGTGGGGTCAGTGAGTATGTCTCATCATCTGTCCAGTCAGTGCTTCAGCCTATTATTCTACAGTTAAAAAGTTAGACAGCGGTCCAGCCTTATGTTACTTAGGAGATGAACTTACCTCGTGTTAGTTGAATCCTTTTATTGCCGCAAATAAAACGTTATTCATAAAATTGCCTTTAAAAATGCACTGCAAAATATTTCAACTTTGAGTATTACAATATTTGCAAGAAAATTCAACTCATTCCTACACGAATCATTTCACAATGGTATATTTGCAAAGTACATTCTGTGTCAGGTATACATCCCGAGAGTGAAAATGTTCCAACTTAGAAATTTCATGAGATACGGTGAAGAGCCATAGCCCACAAAGGACCATAGGTATTTCTGTCCATTAGGTTTGGGAGGTTTGAACTGAACTGATGGCTTTATTCTGTGCCGTGTTCATCTCAGAAATTGACCTAACCAACCATCCACAACACAAGAGAAGGTCTCTCTGTAACTTGGCCATCCTGAATGGACATTAACTTGTCCCTCCAGAGTAGCTGGGCTGTTAAATGTCTGTTTTGCTGCCCTAAGTGCAGTCCAGACTCCCTTTTTATTTTAAAAAAAAGTGCAGTTTTTGTTTTGAAGGTGTACTTTAATGAACTGCATGGAAGAACTATTGTTTGCTACTGCACGTTTTAAATGAATAATTCCGTTAAAGATGTAGGTGTTTGTAAATTGAGTTATTTGTGCAGTAAGGTCGTGCAATATTTAATGTGCAAAGTGTTTTTTGTAATCATGACACATTAAATGAAAATTAAAGTTTTCCTCCACATCAAAAAAAAATTCCTTCCATGCCATTATTCATATTAACACCTCAATACATTTTCAAAACTCTCATTTTACAACATAGAAAGTCTTAAGGCACTCAAAGACCCTCACTGTACTTGTTTCAACGTAAGCTAATTAACACAATAGTTAATGAAACGTGTTCTCGCTACCTCTCTGTACAACAATATCTTGTCAGTTAAAGTCAAGCCCCTTCTGCTCCAATAAAATAAAAAGCACATTTTTTTTAGTTAACCTGCCCAGATGTTCTTCTGGAAAAGGTGGGATTTGAATCCAAGCCTTCAGGATTAGCAGTAGAGATACTGCCACTGTGTCATGCCACCCTCATTATAATTAACTGCTTATTTATGTCATTGGCCCATTATGTCTGTGTAAGCCATCAGGTGCCTATATATTCTAGTCCTATTTCCTAGCACATGGTCCATAGCCTCATATTCTATGGTGTTTCAAGTGCTCACCTACATAATTGAATGTTTTGATGACTGTGCCTCTACCCTTTCAGGCAGTAGTTCCACATATCCGCTGCCTTCTGGATGAAAAAAATTCCCCTCAACTTCCCCCTAAAACTTCCTGCCCCTCACCTTAAAATGTGCCCTCTGTTAATCACCTCCCTACTAAGGGGAAGAGTTCTTTCTCATCTACTTTATCTATGCCCCTCAAAACCTCAATTAGATGCCTCCTCACTGTTCTCTGCTCTAAGGAAAACAATCCCAGTTTATCTAGTCTCTCTTCCTAACTAAATCGCTCCAGTCCAGGCACTATCCTGGTGAATCTCAATTCTGCTATAGGAAGGGTTTTGTTAAACTTGAAAGGGTTCAGAAAAGATTTACAAGGATGTTGCCAGGGTTGGAGGGTCTGAGCTACAAGGAGAGGCTGAATAGAATTTTTTTACCTGGGGAGAGGACACCAAAACTAGAGGGCATAGGTTTAAAGTGAGAGGGGAATGATTTAAAAGGGACCTGAGGGGTGAATTTTTCATGCAGAAGCTGCCAGAGGAAGTGGTGGAGGCTGGTACAATTATGACATTTAAAAGGCATCTGGATGGGTATATGAATAGGAAGGGTTTAGAGGGATATGAGCCAAATGCTGGCAAATGGGACTGGATTAACTTAGGATATCTGGTCGGCATGGACGAGTTGGACCAAACAGTCTGTTTCTGTGCTATACAACTCTATGACTCTATAAAACCTCTCTAGTGCAATCACATCCTTCCTAAAGTAAGGTGACCAGAAGTGGACACAGTACTGTGACTGTAGCCCAACTAACATTTCATACGGCCCCATCATAACCTCCTTGATTTCTTATTCAAAGCCTCGACTAAGTGGCAACTAACCTTGTTTACAAGATTTACAATTTTGTTTACAATTTACATAGATGATTTGGAGTTGGGGACTAAGTGTGGTGTGTCAAAATTTGCAGATGACACTAAGGTGAGTGATAGAGCAAAGTGTGCAGAAGACACTGAAAGTCTGCAGGGATATAGATAGTCTAAGTGAGTGGGAAAAGGTCTGGCAGATGGAGTACAATGTTGATAAGTGTGAGGTCATCCATTTTGGTAGGAATAACAGCAAAATGGACTATGTTTTAAATGGTAAAAAATTGCAGCACGCTGCTCTGCAGAGGGACTTGGGTGTCCTTGTGCATGAATCGCTAAAAGTAGGATTGCAGGTGCAGCAGGTAATTAAAAAGGCAAATGAAATTTTGTCTGTCATTGCTAGAGGGATGGAATTTAAAAACGGGAGGCTATGCTGTATAGGGTCCTGGTGAGGCCACACCTGGAGTACTGTGTGCAGTTTTGGTCTCCTTACTTGAGAAGGGATATACTAGTACTGGAGGGGGTGCAGAGGGGACTCACTCGGTTGATTCCAGAGTTGAGAGGGTTGGATTATGAGGAGAGACTGAGTAGACTGGGATTATACTCATTGGAATTCAGAAGAATGAGGGGAGACCATACAGAAACATAAGATTATGAAGGGAATAGATAAAGTGGAGGCAGGGAGGTTGTTTCCACTAGCAGGTGAAACTAGGACTACGGGGCATAGCCTCAAAATAAAAGGGAAGCAGATGTAGGACTGAGGTCAGGAGGAACTTCTTCATCCAAAGGCTTGTGAATCTGCGGAATTCTCTGCCCAGTGAAGCGATTGAAGCTACCTCACTGAATGTTTTTAAGGCAAGGCTAGATAAATTTTTGAACAGTAAAGGAATTAAGGGTTATGGTGAGTGGGCGGGTAAGTGGAGCTGAGTCTCAAAAAGATCAGCCATAATCTTATTAAATGGCAGGGCAGGCTCGAGGGGCCAGATGGCCTACTCCTGCTCCTAGTTCTTATGTTCTTGGTCGGAAATGAAATGCTTTGGCACAAGGTCCGGATATAAGTTGCAAGTTCCTTTGCTGTTTTCAACACTAAACTGTTTATCGATTTTCAGAAAGTAAAGTTATGGCAGCATTGTTGAGGTTTATGTTCTGAGGCCTACCTGTGCTCTGAGGTTGGTTTGAGGTCACATAGACAGAGTGGGGTGAGTCAGAATTGACCAGAGAGCTGAGATTCTCTTATGAACTAAATGCAAACACAGAGCTAGGTAGGACAGGACATTGCCAGAACGTGTAACCTCGGACTCGCTTCCAAGTGTTTCTGGAGGTCAGTAGGCATCGCTGATGACCTTTCCCATTATCACCACAATACAACAAGCTGCAATCTCCTAGATGGGAAACATTTGAAGTCACAAATCGGCTATGACATTGGCAAACTGCCACAGCCTTGGTGGATTAGCTCAGGGAGTCAGAGAATAATTACGTTCACAAAGATTTCCACAGCTATTAATTTGCTTGCAGCAAAAGGGCTGTAGTTAGGTAGTTTAGGAAATTTTTACTGTGGTCTGGAAGAGTCAGCTCTGACAATCGTTTCCATATATCCAAAAAGATGTGGTTGTAAATCAACATACCATTCAGATAGTGCCTCCACCTTAGCCCTGAGTAAAGGAGTGGCATAGTATATTTGTATGTGTATATATAGCTTCTGTTAAGTGGTAAGTAAAATATAAAACTGTACAATTGCAGTGATTCAAAAGTGTAAGGGAACAGGTGCAAATGGTAGGAAAGAACAGTTCATAGGCAACATATTGGCTTGGTATCCCTGTAAATGTCTCTTCGAGGGATGGAAAGGTTTTCCAGGCCCAAGGTACTGTCATAACAGAGCCATTACATTGTCCTGCTGGCCAGAGACACAAATATGAAAGGCTCATTGCTGTTCTGTAACAGGTTTGCATCGGCCTATTTTTTTTTCCCGACGGCTTTCAAATATTTGCTTGATTTCTCCCAGTTTACAGGAAATCATAGGCTCAGAGTCGCTAAAAACAGCCAGGGCTGAGGTCAAAAAGAAACATCAGGAGTTTATGAATTTTTGACATGGGGATTGAGGCTGTAGTTATGGAGTTCTGGGGAATGGAGCCAGAAATGTAATAGGGTGAAAAAAAATCCTTTTCACACAAGTATTTAGGGCAGAGAATTCACTGTCTGGAAATGTGGTGGAGGCAGGTTCAGTTGAGGCATTCAATGAGGCATTGGATTTTTTTTTGGATGGTAATGTTTGCAAGGATATGGAGAAAGGCAGGAGACTGGCACTAGACAACAGATTGGGCTAGATAACAGAGGTGACATGGGCACAATGAGTGAGTAGCCTCCATCTGCACTGTAATAATTTGGTGATTCATTAGTGTACTGGAGGAGACCTGATCAAAATGGTTAATATCAAAAAAAAATTCAGTTAGAGTCAATAAAAGGGGGCTCTTTTCCAATGGCTGACGGGTAAAGTGTTTAGGTTTAAAGCAATTAGCAAAAGAACCATGAGGATAACCGCTTCAACCTGGAGGCTGGTTAGGACTTGAACTGCTTTTTCGACTCCTGAGTTGACTGTGTTGGCATCTGAGAGTAAACCTGTTATTTCTCCAGCACTGATGTGAGTCTTTGCCAGCTGAACCAGACACAATCAGCTAAGCTGATAATATCAAATGGAGATAATCTAAAGGTGGATCTTGAAGATTTTTGAGCCGTGGCCCTCTTTCCTTTGGCACACGCTACACTGTGGCGTTGTCCTTGGGAAGTAAGGTGTATTGGTACACCACCTTGGAAATAAATAGTGTGAATGCCCATATTGAGTTATATCCATGCCAGAGGGCAACAAGGACTTGTTTCTGTCACTTCCCACCAATCCATTCCTCATTTTCTAGAACAGGGTCAGTCTATTTTTCTCCTGTAATGATTCCCTGTCCAAGTCTGAGATCAGGAATGTGATACTGGTGCATTTCACTCACTCGTTCCTGTAGAATTGTGTAGCATGCCCCTGTATCACTTCAGTCTTATTTATACCTCTCACTATACTAAGAAGCCAACACATGCAACTTGCATATCCAGGACTGAGCAAACAAACGTTCGACAAGCTGTAACACTGATATTTTTATTGCAACGATTTGTCCTTAGAAGTCTGAGAATGCTGTTTGCTTTGAATGTTAACACGGGGAATCCCCATTGAAGATTCCTCCCCCTTGTATCTCCCCGTTGGACAATTTGATGGCAGAATTTAAAGTTTTGATTGGTGATGCACGTGGAATAGCGTTTCCTGATAATGGAATGAGACTCAATGATAGCTTTCCAAAGGGATTGGGAGAAAGCAGGGCAGAAATAAGGGGGGGGGGTTGCATTTGGGCATTAACTGAAGAGCTCTTCAATAGAGCTCGTACAGCGTTGATGGATCAAATGGCTTCCTTTTGTTTCAAATTACAGTAAAGATTTCACCCATTACTGCTGGATAAGGGCAAAGTGAGCCTTTAATGGTGAGATAGGGAGGACATGAGCCTGTATGAAGCTACCTTCAAACAAGTCAGAAAACATGAAGTTCATAGTGTGTAGGTAAACTCATCTTGCAGTGGAAACCCATTACCTTTAATGATTTTTATGCAAGCAATTGAGAATCCTTACAGTGTAGAAAAGAGGCCATTTGGCCCATTGACCCTCTCTCAAGCAACCCTTCCAGATCCCCACAACCCAGCATTTCCTGTGGCTAATCCATCCAATCCACACACGTGAACATTAGGGGCAATTTAGCATGGCCAATCCAGCTAACTTGCACATCTTTGGACTGTGGGAGGAAACCCACGCAGACAAAGGGAGAACACACAAACTCTACACAGACAGTTGTCCAAGGTTGGAATTGAACTCGGGTCCCTGGCGCTGTGAGGCGGGATGCTAACCACTGAGCCACTGTACGGCCTAGTTGTACATGTGAAACAAATAAATAAGCAACAATTCGATGTGAAGAGTTTATTTTATTTTCCCACAGCCCTGGCTTCAGATTTCAGTCAGCGATTGAGATGTCATTCTGCTTTTGGTATTCAAGCACCGAAGAAAATCCACTTCTTGTGCTCTCTCCTATCCAACTTATCCCTTGCCAGTTGGCTAGACATAAGAGCAAGTTCAGTCCCAAGGCGATTTTTTATGGGCCACAAGTATCTTTATTTTACCCTAATTTACTGGCTCTTGAGGTAATTTAGCCTTCAAAAATTGAAGGTCCCTTTTTTAATCGCCAAAGGTCCTGAGATTTAGTGGGTGAACTTTAGCCGTTCACAACAGCACTTTTGTCTTCTTTCTCAAAGAGGCAAAAGGGGATGAAAACACAATGTCTGTTGCCTGGTTATTCCCATTTCCAGTTCATTTCCTTGGCTCTGCACCAGCTCCTGTTGAGAGAAAAGCAAGGTTTTCATTCAGCCATGGGCCTCAAGGAATGCTGGTCATTAAGGCTTCTAAATTAGGCCATAAGACTCAAGAAGAGCAGGCTGTCATGCCTGTTCATTACAGAATCATAGAGTCATACAGCATGGAAACAGACCCTACAGTCCACACTGACCACGTTCCCAAACTAAACTAGTCCCACTTGCCTGTGCTTGGCCCATATACCTCCAAACTTTTCCTATTCATATACGTAATCAGATGTCTTTCAAACATTGTAACTGTACCCACATCCTCCACTTCCTCTGGCAGTTCATTCCAGACTCGAACCACTGTCTGTGTTAAAAAAGTTGCCCCTCATGTCCTTTTCAAATCATTCTCCTCTCACCTTAAAAATATGTCCCCTAGTTTTGACCTTCCCGCCCTAGGGAAAAGACCTTTGTCATTCACCTTATCGATGCCCCTCATGATTTTATAAACATCAATAAGGTCACCCCCTCAACCTCCAATGCTCAGTGAAAAAAGTCCCAGCCTATCCAGCATCTCCTTATAAATCAAACCCTCTAACCCTGGCAACGTCCTTGTATATCTTTTCTGAACACTTTCCAGTTTAATAATATCCTTCCTATAACAAGGCAACTAGAACTGCACACAGTACTCCAGAAGAGTCCTCACCAATGTCCTGTATAACCTAAATATGACGTCCCAACTCCTATACTCAAAGGTCTGAACAATGAAGGCAAGCGTGCTATATACCTTAACCACCCTGCCTACCTATGACACAAATTTCAGAGAATTCTGTACCTGAACCCCTAGGTCTCTCTGTTCTATGACACTACCCAGGCCTAGCATTAATTGCATTAGTCCTGTCATACAATCACACAGTCCATGTTTGTTTTACCAAAACACAATACCTCACATTTATCCAAATTAAACTCCATCTGCCACTCCTGAGCCCATTGACCCAATCGATCACGAACCCTTTGTAATCTCTTCTGTTTCTTGTCTCTGGTCAGGCAGCTATAGTTGGCATCTCAGTAGCATGGGCAAACTCATGTGTCACCAGTCCATGGCACTGGAACGTAGGTGTACCATGTCTAACATTTGACAGAAAGGCGAGACCTTTGCCAATGCAACACTGAGCAGTTGGGGACAAGAAAACCATGCCACGTAGTGGGCAGAGAAGGCTCGAGGAAAAGGCTAGAATGTTGCCACCCAATGTTTCCTGGGTTTTCAGGATTATCCTTATAGTGCGCTGCGTTTGCATTGAATCCTACTCCCTATCTGGGAATACATTGGGAATATTGGACATAGAGGTCAGTTTTTCAGACGTGTGCAGTGTCTGATTTCCCAATCCTTCCTGGCATCGAGTAGACAACTGTGAGTTGCAAGAATTGAGTGTGAAGACTGTAGGGTGGTCCCTGACAGAGTGGATACCCCTGACCACCTCACCCCTCCCCCCACCCACATTATTAATAATGAACCCAGAGTCTTAGGAGCAATTATAGGAGGATATTGATAAACATTCGCTGTTGGCCCAGGAAGGTCGCAGATACATGTGAGGATGTACATTTTGGCAGGAAGTATAGCATAGTTTAAGGAATTACTGTACACATATTGGCCATCACTAAGAACAGACAGCTCACAAGGGGACAGATGCATTACTATTTGGTTGCATATAGTTTACAAGTACGTAATAAAACAGTTTCTGTATGTAGGGAATTCTCTTCCTCCCTCAAAGACTATCCCCATCCCCACATTCGAGTATGTGACACCAGAATTGCAAGGAGATGACTCAAACACAGTATCAAGTGAGACATGTCTTCTGGTAACTCACTGTATTGAATTAGCTACAATTCTTAGGAATGGGTTACTCTCAGCAATCACGAGTTACAGTTGCAGCTACAATGAGTCTGTCCTGTCATAAATCCTCTATTCCAAGCTTAATATCCTAACTTCATATTTACAGCCAGTCCTCTGTTGATCTCAGCTGCTGTAGATCCTTTGGTGGATGGAACATTTCTCCAGACTATCTGCAGGAACAGATATGATCCCTGTTCCTGTTTGTCCCAGTTACTTGCTGCTGCCTTGGCCACCCATCTCCACATTCAGCAATGATCCAGATCTGTAGGAACATAGAGCATAGGAGCAGGAGGAGGCCATTTGGCCACTTCAACCTGCTCCGACATTCAATCTGATCATCCAACTCAGACCACCCCTCAGGATTTTACATGTTTTCATCAAGTCACCTCTTACACCTTTCTAAACTCCAGCAGACACAGGCCCATGTTGTCCAACCTTTCCTTAACCAATCCACTCATTTCAGCCATTGGTCAAGTAAATCTCCTCTGAACTGCCTCCAATACATTCACATCTTTTCTTAAGTAAGGAGACTAATATTGTGCGTCGGGCTCCAAATATCGCCTCACCAATGCCCTGTATAACTGATAATATGCTTCTCATTTATTCTTCCTGCCAAAATACTTATTTCACAATTTCCCCCATACACTCGTAGAATCCCTACACTGTGAAAGCAGACCATTCAGCCCATTGAGTCCACACCAACCCCTGGAAGAGCAGCCCACCCTAGACCCACCCCATCCCTGTAACCCTGCATTTGCCATGGCTAAGCCGCACATCCCAGAACACTACTGGCAATTTAGCATGGTCAATCCACCTAATCTTCACAGTTTTAGACTGTGGGAGGAAACTGGAGCACTCGGAGGAAACCCATATTCCCAATTCCTTCGCCTCTGCCGCATCTGCTCCCAGGATGAGGCATTCCACTCCCGCAAAAACATTTCAGTTGTCCTCGTTTTTCAAGGACCGTAACTTCCCCCCCTCAGTGGTCGAGAACGCCCTCAACCGTGTCTCCCACATCTCCCGCAACTCATCCCTCACATCCCGTCCACGCAATAAGAACCAAAAAAGAATCCCCCTCGTCCTCACGTACCACCCCACCAACCTCCGGATCCAACGCATCATCCTCCGACACTTC
>NC_063342.1:70505467-70519902 GCF_021869965.1 Rhincodon typus
CCCTCACTGGATCCCTATCCCCCACTCACTCTCACTGGATCCCCATCCCCCACTCACCCTCATTCCTCACTGGATCCCCACTCATCCTCACTGGATCCCCATCCCCCACTCACCCTCACTCTTCACTGGATCCCCACCCACCCCCCACTCACCCTCACTGGATCCCCACCCCCCACTCACCCTCACTGGATCCCTACCCCCCACTCACCCTCACTCCTCACTGGATCCCCATCCCCCACTCACCCTCACTCCTCACTGGATCCCCACTCACCCTCACTGGATCCCCATCCCCTATTCACCCTCACTTCTGAGTGGATCCCCACCCCTCCACTCACTCCTCACTGGATCCCCATCCCCCACCCCCTTACTCCTCACTGGAGCCCCACCCCCCACTCCCTCCTCACTGGATCCCCATCCCCCACCCCCCACTCACTCCTCACTGGATCCCCATCCCCCACCCACCCTCACTCCTCACGGATCCCCATCCCCAACTCTCACTCATCCTCACTGGATCCCAATTGCTTGTCCTTTCAGTATTGCAATTCACCCTCAATCCTCACTGGATCCTATTTTGAAGCCTCACAGGATTCCTTCTTGAATGCTTACAGGGTCCCATTCTCAATGCTTGCGGGTTAGCGTTATCAATCCTCTCAGAATCCCATTCCTAATCCTCACAGGATCCCATCACCAATTCACCTCTAATCCTCACAGAATCCCAATCCTCATAAAATCACATTGTTAATCTCCCCCACCCCAAATCCTCACAGGATGCCATTCCTAATTTACCACAATCCCCACAGGATCCCAATCTACACCAGATCCTATTTGGAATCCTCACAGAACCCCATTCCCAATTATCACAGGATCATATTCTGAATTCACCCCAATCTTCACAGGATTCCATCATAATCCTGATGGGATCCCATTACCAATCCTCAAAAGGTCCCATTCTGGATCCTCACAAGATCCAACTCCTAATTCTCATCAGATCCCAACCCTAGTCCTCACTAATGCTTATAGAATCCCAATCTCAATCGTCACAGGATTCCATTCCCAAACCACCCTCAACCCTGTAAGGATCCCAGTGCTAATTATAACAGGATCCCCTCTGAATCCTTGCAGGAAACCATTCTGAATTCACCTCTAATCATCACAGGATACCATTCCCAGTCCTCACAGGACCCCATTCCCAATTCACACTGAATCTTCTTAATGCTCACAGGATCCTGTTTCCTACCCTAATAGGATCCCCTCCTGAATCTTCACAAGATCCCAATCATAATCCACCCTGAATCCTCCCAGAATCTAATGTGGGGAAGTGTGAGGTCATGTGCTTTGGCAACAGGAATATAGGAGCAAATATTATTTAAATGGAGAATTCTCTACTCCAGAGGGCTGTGGAGACTCAGTCATGGAGATGGTTCAAGATAGAGATTGATAGATTGTGAGATATTCAAGCTATCAAGGGATTGGAGGGGGGAAGGCGCAAGAGAGAAGTGGGAGTGGTATTTTTAATTAGGTGTAACATTATGACTGTATTTAGGGAGGATATTCCTGGAAATACGTCCAGGGATGTTATTTGTGTGGAACAGCAAAATAAGAAAGGAATGATCACTTTTTGGAATTGTACTATAGACCCCCAAATAGTCAGCGGGAAGTTGAGAAACAAATTTGTAAGGAAATCTCAGATTTTGACTTTCTGAACATAGACTGGGACTGCCATAGTGTTAAGGGCTTAGATGGAGAGGAATTTATTAAATGTGTACAAGAAAATTTTCTGATTCAATATGTGGATGTACCTACTAGAGAAGGTGCAAAACGTGACCTACTGTTGGGAAATAAGGCAGGGCAGGTGACTGAAGTATCAGTGGGGGAACACTTTGAGGCCAGTGACCGTAATTCTATTAGTTTTAAAATAGTGATGGAAAAGGATAGACCAGATCTTAAAGTTAAAGTTCTACATTGGAGGAAGGCTAATTTTGAAAGTATTAGGCAGGAAAGTTCAAAAGTTGATTGGGGGCGGATGTTTGCAGGTAAAGGGACAGCAGGAAAATGGGTAGTCCTCAAAAATGAGATAACGAGAGTCCAGAGACAGTATGGTCCTGTTAGGGTGAAGGGCAAGGCTGGTCGGTGTTGGGAATGCTGGGTGTCCATATTACAGAGGAGGAGGTGCTGGATGTCTTAAAACACATAAAGGTGGATAAATCCCTGGGACCTGATCAGGTGTGATTAGAACATTGTGAGAAGCTAGGGAAGTGATTGCTGGGCCCCTTGCTGAGATATTTTTATCATTGATAGCCACAGGTGAGGTGCTGGAAGTCTGGAAGTTGGCTAATGTGGTGCCAATATTTAAGAAAGGTGGTAAGGAAAAACCAGGGATCTGTAGACCGGCAAGCCTGACATCGGTGGTAGGCAAGTTGTTGATGGGAATCCTGAGGGACAGAATTTACATGTATTTGGAAAGGCAAGGACTAATTATGGTTAGTCAACATGAATGTGCGTGGGAAATTGTGTCTCACTGACTTGATTGAGTTTTTTGAAGAAGTAACAAAGAGGATTGATGAGGGCAGAGCGGTGGATGTGATCTATGTGGATTTCAGTAAGGCGTTTGACAAGATTCTTCATGGTAGACTGGTTAGCAAGGTTAGATCACATGGAATACAGGGAGAACTAGCCATTTGGATACAGAACTGGCTCGAAGATAGAAGACAGAGGGTGGTGGTGGAGGGTTGCTTTTCAGACTGGAGGCCTGTGACCACCAGTGAGCCACAAGGATTGGTGCTGGGTCCACTGCTTTTTGCTATTTATATAAATGGTTTGGGTGTGGACGCAGGAGGTATGGTTAGTAAATTTGTAGATGACACCAAAATTGGAGGTGGAGTGGACAGCAAAGAAGGTTACCTCGAAGTACAACAGGATATTGATCAGATGGGCCAATGGGCCAAGGACTGGCAGACAGAGCTTAATTTAGATAAATGTGAGGTAATACATTTTGGAAAGGCAAATCAGAGCAGGACTTATACACTTAATGGTAATGTCCTGGGGAGCGTTGCTGAACAAAGAGACCTTGGAGTGCAGGTTCAGAGTTCCTTGAAAGTAGAGTCGCAGGTAGATAGGATAGTGTAGAAGGCATTTGGAGAGCTTGTCTTTATTGGTCAGTGCACTGAGTATAGGAGTTGGGAGGTCATGTTGCAGCTGTATAGAACATTGGTTAGGCCACTTTTGGAATACTGCATGCAGTTCTGGCCTCCCTGCTATAGGAAAAGATTTACAAGGATGTTGCCAGGGTTGGAGGGTTCGAGCTATAGGGAGAGGTTGATTAGTCTGGGACTATTTTCCCTGGAGCATCAGAGGCTGAGGGGTGACCCTATAGAGGTTTATAAAATCATGAGGGGCATGGATAGGGTGAATAGAAAAGATATTTTCCCTGGGGTGGAGGAGTCCAAAACTTGGGGGCATAGGTTTAAGGTGAGAGGGGAAAGATTTAAAAGGGACCTAAGGGGCAACTTTTTCACATAGAGGGTGATGCGTGTATGGAAATGAGTTGTCAGAGGAAGTGGTGGAGGCTGGTATAATTACAACATTTAAAAGGCATTTGGATGGGTCTATGAATAGGAAGGGTTTAGAGGGAAATGGGCCAAATGCTGGCAAATGGGACTAGATTAATTTAGGATTTCTGGTCAGCATGGACAAGTTCGACTGAAGGGTCTGTTTCTGTACTGTACATCTCTATGACTGTATATGGAGATAGTGTAGGAAGATGGTGTAGAACAGAAGTTCACCTGTGATCTGGTTAAATGGTGGTGCAAGCTCAAGGGGCTGAATAGCTTACTGCTGTTGCAATCTCCTGTGTTCTATTCCCTAACTTAAATATCTGCTCACTCCAGCAGCTGTATACCTTTACTGCACTGTGCACAATATACAGGGTGCAGAGAGTCTGTACAGCTCTTCTTAACAGCAACTTTCAAAACTGTGACTTGGACCTCATCACATTGCAAAGACATCAGATGCACTGATGTTCCTCCGTCTCCGTCACATATGTTCAGATGAGGCCAACTTCAACAAGGCAGCTTCCGAAATGACCACCTTCTTTCTCAACCGAGGATTCCCCAGCTCCGTTATCAACAGGGCCCTCAATCAGGTCCGATCCATCTCCCGCACTTCCGCCCTCACCCCTTCTCTTCCCTCCTGCAACAGCGATAGGGTTCCCCTTAGCCTCACCTACCATCCCGCCAGCATCCACATCCAGAAGATCATCAGACGCCATTTCTGCCACCTACAGCAAGCTGCCACCACTAGACACATATTCCCCTCCCCTCCCTTGTCCACCTTCCACAGGGACCGTTCCCTCTGGGACATCCTGGTCCACTGCTCCTTCACCCCCAACACCTCCCCTCAGCCCTACGGCACCTTCCCCTGTAACCGGCAAAGGTGCAACACCTGCCCATTTACCTCCTCCCTCCTCAGCATCCAAGGGCCCAAACATACCTTCCAGGTGAAGCAACACTTCTACGTTCTGCTCGCAAAAACGACCCTGAACTACCTGTTGTCTGCCACTTTAAGGCACCATCCTGCTCCCTGGCCAACATCTCTGTCTCCGGCTTGTTGCTGTGTTCTAGCGAAGCCCAACGCAAGCTGGAGGAGCAACGCCTTATTTTCTGCTTGGGGACCCTACAGCCCTTTGGACTCAATATTGAGTTCAATAATTTTAGGGCCTAAACTCTCCCATGTCCCAGCCCCCTACCCCACACACCAGGCCTTGTTACCACATAGCCTGCTACTACACACCCCTTGTTAGTCACTAACAATCCCCATTAACAACAACTCACCCTCTCAGCTTGATCGTTAGCAACTCCTTTGTCTGTCCAACTGTCTCTCTCTCTCATTGGGCTCTATCCTATCGTTTACTCCCTACCCCACCCACCTCCCTATTTTCTGCATATAAACTGACGTTTTCCAAGCCACCATCAGTTCTGAGGAAGGGTCACCGGACCCAAAACGTTAACTCTGTTTTTTCCTTCACAGATGCTGCCAGACCTGCTGAGCTTTTCCAGCAACTTTGTTTTTGATCAGGTGCACTGAGGTGCTTTGAGTTCCATGTTTAATGGCAACGGAACGAGTTTGTGAGGCCCAACAGTCTACTTCTATTGCCATGTCTGTGTCCTTTGACTAGGCAGATTTTTAAAAAATCTGATTACATTTTGGGACATTTTCCTACATAAAAGATAAGATATAAGTGCTTGAGAATAATCAGGTCTTCCCATTCTACTTATATACAGATTATCAATTGATGATAGATAGGACTATATCTGCAATAAATACTGATAATTGCATGTATAGTTTAAATTTAGATCAGGGTTTCTGAAGAATGATTTTAAAATGATCAATTTGTGAAGTGGGTGGCATGGTGGCTCAGTGGTTAGCACTGCTGCCTCACAGCGCCAGGGACCCAGGTTTGATTCCAGCCTTGGGTGACTGTCTGTGTGGAGTTTGCACATTCTCCCTGTGTCTATGTGGGTTTCCTCCCACAGTCCATAGATGTGCAGGTTAGGGTGGGTTGGTCATGCTAAATTGCCTGTAGTGTTCAGGGATGTGCAGGTTAGATGGATTAGTCATGGGAAATGCAGGTTTACAGGGATGGGGTGAGTCTGTGTGGACTCAATGGGCTGAATGGCCTACTTCCACACTGTAGGGATTCTATGAATGTAAGTTTATATCCTTTGCTATTGAATCAAACTAACTACAATTGAATCTGAACGTGAACTTTTTAGGAATACGACCTATACAAAAATTGGCCATCATCACATACATGTTTGACATAGACTAGACTGGCTATATATGAGCAATTCATGCATAAGGAACTAATTAGCAATCTGTTGTCTTTGCTCAGGATGAAATACTGCTGATGTTGCACAATATTAGGAGTTCTGTATCAAGAAATGCAGAAGAGTAGAATTTGGTATGTTGAAGTTCTGCACTTGCAGCCAGGTGTTATAGTTTGCGTTGTAGTGAGCACAAGGTTCAGATCAGTAACCAGCAACAGCTACCTGCAGTTCATTTGGAGATAACTTTGTGCAGTCTGCTGGCCTCATGTTGATATACTGGCTCGACACAGACAAGTTGTTTTCTTTGTGGAAGGGTGAGGCCGCTGTGCTAGCTGTTTACAACAGGCCAATCTCAAATAATTACTTCTGCATGAATTTAAGTAGTAATTGCATACAAATCCAGAAATGGTAGGACTGTTTATTTTTATTATCATTTCCTGGAATATGGGTGTAGTTAGCTAGGTCAGTATTTATTGCCTGTCCATAATTGCGTAGAGGGCAGATTTCCTTCCCCGAAGGGCATGAAAGAACCAGATGGGTTTTCTGTTTATTCACTCATGGGATGTGGGTGTCACTGGCTGGGCCAGCATTTATTGCCCGTCCCTAGTTGCCCCTAGAGAAGGCGTGGTGAGCTGCCTTCTTGAACCGCAGCAGCCTGTATGCTGTAGGTTGATCCCAATGCCCTCAGGGAGGGAATCCAGGATTTTTGGGAATTCCAGGATTTTGACCCAGTGACAGTGATTATATTTCCGAGTCAGGATGGTGAGTGGCTTGGAGGGGAACATGCAGGTGATGGTGCTCCCTTGTATCTGCTGCCCTCATCCTTCTAGATGGAAGTGGTTATGGGTTTGGAAGGTGCTGTCCAAGGGTCTTTAGTGAATTTCTGCAGTGCACCTTGTAGATGGTACACACTGCTGCTACTGAAGGTCAGTGGTGGAGGGAATGAGTGTTTTACATGATCAAGAATCTTTATGTTAAAAGTTGACCATTAGGCTAGCTTTTAATTCCAGATCTTTATTGAATTTGAATTTCACCATCTGACATGGTGGGATTTGGATCTATATTCCCAGAATATTAGTCGGGGGTTCAAGATTACTGGTGAAGTTACCATTATGCCACCGCCTCCTATTTTGTTTGGAAAGATGACCTGAAAAATCAGTAACTATTATGACAATTGAATAGACCAGTGAATTGGTAACTTTTGTTAAATGCAGATTGACATATTTTTATCTATTATCTACCAATCTTGAGTCTTAAAATGAACATCTCAAAATTAGAACGGAATTAACTTCTAAAGATTTGTTGATGAAGGCATTTAGATTCACTGTGGTAGCACTGGTCTCCATAGAGTGCAAAGACTTGCTTAGGTTATTTACTATACACCTTCTCTTTGAATCTGCTGAAATCTCTGTGTGTTGGTTTAGGGGGAGGTGATGGCCTAGTGGTATTACCACTGAACTGTTAATTCAGAGACCCAGATAATGCTCTGGGGACCTGAGTTTGAATCCCGCCATGGCAGATGGTGACATTTGAATTCAATAAACAGCTGGAATTAAGAATCTAATGATGGCCATGAATCCATTGTCAATTGTCAGGAAAAACCGATCTGGTTCACTAATGCCCTTTAGGGAAGGAAACTGCCATCCTTATCTGGTCTGGCCTACATGTGACTCCAGACCCACAGCAATGTGATTGAATCTGAACTACCCTCTGTGCAATTAGGGATGGGCAATAAATGCTGCCTGGCCAGCGATGCCCACATCCCATGAATGAATAAAGAAAAAAATTGACCATCTTGAAGGGTCAAGGTGAAAGATAATGTAATTAAACAGCTGCAGTGCCATCTTCGAAACACTCTAAAACTATTTGCCAAGCGTCCTTCAACAGCACTTTTCCACATTCCCTATCTTTCCTAATAGAAGGACAAAGGCAGCAGATGCATTGGGAGCATCTTATGATTTGCTAAGGTTATTTGTAAAGAAAAATTATACCAGAGCACAGGATGATGGCAGCTCAGATTCGCTTGTTCCAGACATAGGGAGAAGGTAGGAAATTAAGGCCAGCTATTCTTAATAAGCAGTCAAGTTAATTAGGACACATTAGCACAGATTTCTCAAAGGCAAGGCATGCTTAATCAACCAAATAGAATTTTCTGGGCATTTTCTGTGTTTTTGACAAGGCACCAAATAAAAGATTAATAGGGCTTCAATAACAAAAACTAAATCTGGACCCAAGAGGTGGAGTTGATCCTATTAAGTATCCAGTTCTTTACGTATAAATGATTAACATAGCCGTAAAAAGATTGTTTTTGTATTTTTAGTGCTAAGTGGTGTCATATTTTCGTTAGGACTGACGTTTCTATCAAAGTTTAAATGTGTACGTATTACACTCAATGGGCTAAATGACCTCATTCTGTGGCAAAAAAATGACTCTATAAATGAAAATATAATGTTCCCAGCTGGATTCAGAAGAGGTCAGAGGACACAAATCACAGAGTAAAAGGTTCATGCAGAGGGTGGTGCGTGTATGGAATGAGCTGCCAGAGGAAGTGGTGGCGGCTGGTACAATTACAACATTTTTAAGGAATCTGAATGGGTACATAAATATGAAGGGTTTAGAGGGATATGGACCAAATGCTGCCAAATGGGACTAGATTAATCTAGGATATCTGGTCAGCATGGACAAGTTGTACCAAAGGATCTGTTTCTGTGCTGTACAGCTCTATGATTCTACGCTGCAAATGACCTTCTGCAGGTGTATGGAATGGGAGCCCTCTGATTTAACCTGTACAGATAAATGATTTGGATGTGGGAATTGTGGCCCCATTGTAGAATCAATCCAAAAACTTCACCGGGAAGTACAACAGTATGAAGGATTTCAGTTGTGAAGAAAGACTTGTAAAGTCAGAGATTCTTTCAGTGGGGTTGAGAACGTTAAAAGAGAACCTGATGTTCATTGTCAGGATAGGTCCCTGGGCGAGGGCTCCCAAATTTGTTAGAGTTCTAGATAAGGTATGCCCAAATGGTTAGGTCCTCAGATGAGGGATGAACTGCCTCATCCCCCCGTGCGTCCCACCCCCCCCCCCCCCCTCCCCACCCCCCCCCCCCCATCCCCATTCTCAACCCCTTCCTTGGTTGATCACAACAAGATCAAATTAAAAATTATTCCATCCCTCATGGATACGTTTTCCCAGTCCAAACACATTTATGTCTTTGAGCCAATTTCAGTACTCTGAAACTCAATGACCAGACTGGCACACCAGCATTTTAGTACCTAGAGACCAGGGCTTGCAGTTGGTTTTTAACTGCCTTTGTTGTGTATACTTGGAAGAGTGAAATACAAACATGCCTTCCATCAATTGTCATAAAAACCATCTGGTTCACTAATGTCCTTTAGGGAGACAAATCTTCTGTTCTTACCTGGTCTGGCCAACATGTGACTCCAGACCCGCAGCAATGTGGTTTACTCCAACTCTCCTCCAAAATGGCTTCGGGAGCCACTCGATTCAAAGGCATTTAGAGATATGCAATAAATTCTGGTCTTACCAGTGATGCCCACGTTTGAAGAAAAACTGAAGGGAGAAGCAGAACAGCAGTCCCATTTTCTGTGGCAGTCCAGTCTGCACTGCCCAATGCCATTTTTAGATGCGGGATGTAGGGAAATGAGAGCCCACACTGATTCCAGCAATGGGAGATTGAAATCCTGAAGATCATTTGGTGATAAGATTGACGTGTTCAATTTAAGCAGTGGATAGTGGAAGAAAATCAAACCCTCCGTGTTTGGCTGACATGAAAATGATACGCAGTGGGAAGGGATAGGCTTCTGTTGTTAGAACACATGCTCCTGCATGAGTCACTGCTTCACAAGATAAAGGACAGAACTGGGGACTTCCATTTCAAAAAAAAACTTGGGCCTAGGGGAGGAATGGTGTGATTTTGACAGCAGGTGCTGGCATAACTACAGATTCATGTCACTGTGTGTAATGTTCTACTGTAGCTGGTCAACTTGGAAGACATAACTGACTGAGCACGTGGGTGGAATGGGGATGAGTGTGCAGGCATATGGAACCAGAGGAGGAGAAAAACACGCACTAAAATAGGCAGTATCGTAGAGAGTGAGGAAAGTTATCAGAAATTGCAGCAGGTTCTTGATCAGCTGGGGAAGTATGCCAAGAAATGGCAAATGGAGGTTAATATAGATAAATGTGAGGTGTTGCATTTTAGAATGTTAACTCAAGGTAGGAATTTCATGGTGAATGGTAGGGTCTTAAGGAGTGTATTGGAACAGAGGGACCTTGGAGATCAGGTGCACGGTTCTCTGAAAGTGAAGTCACAGGCAGACAGGGCGGTGAAGAAGGCTTTTGGCACACTGGCTTTCATCAGTCAGGGGATTGAGTATAGAAATTGGGAAGTTATGTTGTAGTTATACAGGACATTGGTGAGGCTGCACTTTGTGTTTAGTTTTGGTCACCTTGCTATAGGGAGGATGTTATTAAATTGGAAAGAGTGCAGAAAAAATTTACAAGGATGTTGCCAAGGGACTCAAGGGACTGAGTTATAGGGAGAGGTTGGACAAGCTAGGACTCTTTCCTTTAGACCACAGGAGACTGAGGATGGGATCTTATAGAAATGAATAAGATCATGAGAGGCATGGATAGTGTGAATGAACTCAGTCTTTTTCCCAGCGTTGGGGAATCGAGGACTAGAGGGCATCAGTTTAGGTAAGAGGGGTGAGAATACATGGGATCCTGAGGAGCAACTTTTTTACACAGAGGTTGGTACGCATATGGAATGAGCTGCCAGGAGAAGTGGTTGAGGTGGGTACGTTAACAACATTTAAAAGGCATTTGGACGAATACACGAATAGGAAAGGTTTAGAAGGATATGGGCTAAGTGCTGGCAGATGGGGTTAGTGTGGATGGATATTTTGGTCGCTATAGACCAATTTGGGCTGAAGGGCCTGCCTCCATGGTGTAGCACTCTATGACTCTATGAAAAGCTGCAGAAACTGGCCTCGTTGTAAAGTGGTGTGGGATCATATTCAATAATGACCGAGATCAGTGAGTGGCGAAAATGGCCTCTTTATTGAGTATTCGCAATAGCAGAATTCAAGGCAGTGATGGAATCCAAAGTACAGTAGCCTCTTTTAGACACCATTTTTACATAAATTAAACGTTTAGCACTATGGTGTCACATAATTGTCTGTATTGTACACAAGTTTGTGTGACATCTGTCCTGGGGAAGTAGGAGATGGTTTAAGCACTTGCTAAATGCTGGCTGTTACTCCTAGTGGGATTAGAATGTGTGTCCGGTCTGAGCTTGCATAATTAAGAGGTGTTAGCCCTTTTGTCTTTAAAGTTAATAATGTTAGTAAAAATACTAGACCTCTATGATCTAGATAAGTGAAAAATTATATGTATACTAAATAAAAGTATAGAGGATATTAAACTGATCTTCTGCAGCTGGGTCATGAGATTTCATTTACGATTGCCGGTTCTCACAGTTCTTACACAGTTTCACGGAAGCACTGTTTTGATAGTAAGTTTCTTAAAGGGTGTAGCAGCCCTATTCAATGTGTATTTAAGAAGTATCAATCTGTGCGCTAGTACAAGATGGTTGATCTAAATAAAAGTTAGAAATGGGTAGTGTATAAGGGAATTTCAAAGAGATAAGGAGCAGCAGACTGTAGGAAACTGTTCAATGTCCTGCAACCTATTCAGATCCCGAGAGATGGTTGCTAAGGGCTAATTAATCTTATAATCTTTCCATAGTTTCGAGTGAGTTATGGAGACACGATGGTGGGGATGACATTGTTCTGAGTAGGTTACTGTATTAACACTTATTCAGGGGTAGCCTTTCATACAGAAACAGGTCTAAATGCTGCTTGCAACATGGAGTTGATAAGAATTGAAAGGTGTAAAGAAACAGTAATGGGTTGGAAGGGATTTTTAATTTAGTTTATCTTGTAAGAGTAAAATGTGCTACAAAAATACAGTTTTGTAAATGAGTGAATGGAAATGTGGTATAGTAAACAGTGAGTGAGTTAGTAAAGAGAATCATAGTACAACAGTTCACACTGGCAACATTCCCAGGTTTAATCATAAAACAAGCAGGCAACATTTTCATTTTTTTTCCAGATGTTTTATTTCGCTTCCTGTACATGAATATGACATTCAAGGGTATGTGTTACAACATGACACAACACTGAAAACATCAAATAGTTAAGCCTCCACTTGGTATAAAGACAAAAGAGCAACATTGGGTTTGGAAAGAACATCTGATAATTCATCCATTGGTGGTAATGACTGATCACCTAAATGTCTAGGTTTACATTCTGGGGACATAAGTACAAATCTCACATTGGCAGCTGGTGAGATTTAGAATTAAATTTAATAAAAATCTGGAATGCAATGTTAGTAACAGTAACCATGAAGCTATTATCAATCATTCATAACAACCCTTCTAATTCACTAATGTCCTTTAAAAAAGGAAATCTGCTACCCCTGCCTGATCTGGCCTATATATGATTCCAGACCAATGACAATGTAGTTGGTTCAAAACTGCCCTCTGAAGAGGCCTTGCAAGACTCTCTCGGATCGAGACAATTAAGGGATGACAACACCCATCTCCCATGAAATAATGCATTTTAAAAATATATTGGAAAGTATTTGATCCAGTAGTATCTGCTTGAAAAACTTACACCTCAGTTCCTTTTTTAAATTTTTCCCTTCTCACCTTAAATCTATGCCCTATAGTTTTGGACTCTATCAGCCTCTGCCACCCCCTAGAAGCCCCAGCCTATTTAGCGTCTACCTATAACTCAAACTCTCCAGTCCTGGCAACATCCTTGTAAATCTTTTCTGCATCCTCTCAAGTTTAACAGCATCCTTCCTATAGAAGGGTGACGAGTTAGTAACATCTTCAGTGACTTTTCATCCTCTTTAGAGGAATCTGCAGACAGTGATCTAGCAATGCTTACATTGAAGGGCCTGGCAACAGCTGCAAAGAGGGATTCAGTAGATTCTACTTAGTGGGATCCAGCAATGTCCACATAGTGGGATCTGTTGACAGCTTCATTAATGTAGTGTAGTAACTCCTACGTGGGGACATTGAGTCACATCTACATAAGAGAGTTCCAGTGGTACTAACATAGGGGCACCCAGCAGCAACTACATCGAGTGATATAGAAACACTTACATAAGCTCAATGTCTGCAAAAAGTGGTAGGGTAACATCGACCTGGGGTAATATACAGCAAAAGAGAATGGTCTAGTAATTTAGTATCGTGAAACACACAATGTGGTTCAGAAATATCTACATAAGAGTGAAAGTTGTCTAGAGGTTTAGTAATGCCCACATGTACATAGGTTTTGAACTTATTTTCTTTCCCTCTGATTTTTGATTAATGTACGTTTGTACTCCTGGAACAATGGTTGGATATGTAGAAAAAATTTCTACTTCCAGTCTTCAATTAGCTGACTAAAAATGAGCTCAGATTCAATTTATTACACTTCCAAACTTATCACTCATTATTTCAGATTCCACTGGATGTCGGTAATCCCCATTCTGGCAAAGTGACAGGCGAATAAAATTTCTTTTCTTATATATATTTTTTAAAATGACGCAGGTGTCAGTTCATGTTTGTATTTTTTTATTTTCTACTTGTTCTTTCTTGTAGCAGTTAAATGCAGCCAGCACCAGTTGTCCTAAAAAGCAGCTGAAAGTTTCCGTTTTGGAGATAGCAGCCAACTCCAGGTAACTGAACACTTTGGTTATTATCAGAACTGAGAGATAAATCAAACAGAATGTTGTACAAGGGATTACCGGAGCAACAGACAATTGATGTTGTGGGTCAGATCAGTCCTTAGGCTTGATTAGACATCAGAGTTCCAAAGAAAAACAGGGAAATGGCAGTGCATAATTTTGCTTTTTATTGTATGTCTTTTGGTTTCTAACGGTATTAATCAATTCTAATTGGTACATTTTGTAAATGTAAAAGCGAAGACACGCAGAATGTAAGGAATATGGGTTAGGTGGGTGGTAAAGGCACTCTTATAATCAATGCCACACATTTATAAATGGTGCTGAAGATAAGGAGCTCCTGAAAGCAGACGTTTCCTGCTGTGGTTTGAGTACAATGACTTGCAACATGTTCCAAGCTGCAGCAGTAACGGCCATTTATTTTCAATTACTGTGAGCTCCCTAATTTTCAGCAAATATTAAACAAGGCTTCAATTGTCACTTAAATTCACAAGTGGACTCTTCTGTGCTCTGCAGAGACACAGAGAGAGAGTGCGTGTGTATGTGTGTGTGTGTGGGAGAGGGAGAGTTTGTATGTGTGTGTGTGTGGGAGAGGGAGAGTTTGTATGTGTATGTGTGTGTGTGGGAGAGGGAGAATCTGTATGTGTGTGTGTCTGGGAGAGGGAGAGTCTGTATGTGTGTGTGTGTGTCTGGGAGAGGGAGAGTGTGTGTGTGTGTGTGTCTGGGAGAGGGAGAGTGTGTGTGTGTGTCTGGGAGAGGGTGTGTGTGTGTGTGTGTGTCTGGGAGAGGGAGAGTGTGTGTGTGTGTCTGGGAGAGGGAGTGTGTGTGTGTCTGTCTGGGAGAGGGAGAGT
>NC_063342.1:70519912-70562649 GCF_021869965.1 Rhincodon typus
TGTGTGTGTGTGGGAGAGGGAGAGTCTGTATACGTGTGTGTGTGTCTGGGAGAGGGGGAGAGTGCGTGCATGCGGGTGCCTGTGAGAAGGAGAGAGTGAGTGTACACGCGCGCTCGCCTGAGAGAGGGAGAGATTGATGGTGCGCGCGCCTGGGAGAGGGAGAGAGTGAGTTTGCGCGTGCCTGGGAGAGGGAGGGATTGAGTGTGTGTGCGCGCACCTGGGAGAGGGGGAGAGTTTGTGCGTGCACGCGCCTGGGAGAGGGAGATAGTGAGTGTACGCGCGCGCTTGCGTGTTTGTGGGAGTGTGTGCGCGTGTGTGGGAGTGTATGCGTGAGAGTGTGTGTGGGAGAGTGCGCGTGCGTGATGGAGAATGAGTGTGTCTGCACCCACATGCATATCTGTGGGAGTGTGTGTGTTTATGTGCGTGCATGCGTGTGAGATCGTGCATGCATGTAGAAGAGTGTGTGTGAGATCGCGCATGCGTGTAGAAGAGTGTGTGTGATCGTGGGCGTGTGCACGTGAGAGAGAGTGTGCATTTGTGTGCGCGCGTGTGTGGGGGAGAGCGTGTGTCTTTGCGTGCGTGTGTGGGAGTGTGTGTGTTTGTGTGCAAGAGAAAGAAGAGAGAGTGTGTGTGCACGAGAGAGTGTCCGCGTGCGCGATTGTACGTGTGTGTGAGTTCATGCATACGTGTGTGTATGTGTGCGAGTGTGAGTGCGTGAGTGAGTATGTGGGAGAGTGTGTGCTCCTGTCCCATGTGCGTGCCCGCATGAATCTGTGGGGTGAATTTTTATTTGCAGATACATTCTATTTTGTTCAAAAAGCACACAATTTAAAGACAGTCAGTCAGTCAATGTGGTGGTTTAAAAATTCCTATTTAGAGGCAAAATCAGTCTGAGTCCAAACCAAAACACAAACAGATTCTAAACAAGGGCTCACACCTAACATGCATTGTCTAACCTAAAATGTCACCTCTTCTTTACACTGATAAAACCTTTAGTTCTCTCAGGACCGTGACTTGAAAGGATTTTGGGGATTTACATATACATATTAATCACTTAAAACCTTCTCACTGATTAAAGATTTAACAGCATCTTAGGTTTGTTTAATATATCATCATCAGTGGTGTGACCCTTTGATCTTTTACTTTTAAATTCTGTTTGTGATACTACCTCTCGCTAACACCTGAAGCAGGAGTGAGAATCCGAAAGCTTGTGTTTTCAAATAAACCTGTTGGACTATAACCTGATGTTGTGTGTTTTCTGACCATTTCAAATGCAGCATGGTGAGTGGCTTACATGGTTACATGCAGATCGTGGCGTTTGTGCAATATCTGTCCTCGTCCTTCCCGATGGCAAAGGTCTTGCGTTTGGAAGGTGCTGTTGAAGGAGCCTTGGTAAGTCGCTGCAGTGCAACTTGTAACCGTACCCCCTGCTGCCACTGTGCGTTTCGCTTTTGTTTTTGTTTCTTTTCTTTTTTTTTCTCTCTCCTTTTTTCTCCTCTTCTATTTTATTTTCTCTTTCCTCCTTGAAGAGCTCGGTTGCAGCGTCAGCTTCAGCAGCAGTGAGTAGGCCCCGCAACAGTGCGGACCCCCATGGCGGTGGCGTCAGAGGAGAGCTTGGGTTTCCCAGCAGCTTCTGCATCGTCGGGGCTGTTCCACGCCGACCCATAGCTGCTGCGGTGGAGGGTTCCCAGTGGCGTCTGCATCATGGAGGCCTCGGTGGAGGTGAGTTTGGGCCCAATACCAGACCTGGTAGCATCAGCAGTGGCTTCCTTCTTAATATCCTTCTCTACAATAAATTCCATCCACCATTTACTTGTCTACTGTGTTGCCCTATCAACGTCCTGTTAAAATTGATTTGTATCGTTCTCACTGTCTGCCAATCTTTCCCATTCAGGTAGCATCAGCACATTTTTTGAAATTTAACTCTGTATTTCAATACTCGATTTGAGTATACATCAAAAGAAACGTTGCCCAGCACAAACCCCTGGGGAATGTCACTGCATACCAGTCTCCAGTGTGAATAAGAACTATTTATCACAACCTGCTGCTTTCTGTTCTTAAGCCAATAATTTATCCAGGCTGACACTGAGCTTTCTGTTCTATAAATTTGTTAATTTGTAATTTTGTTAACCAGCCTTTAATGTGGTACTTTGTGAAAGATCCCAATTTTGAGGCTAATCTCCCATGCCCCCGCACCAGCCGTAGTTTTGAAGCCTCCTCTGACTCTGTGCGCGTGGAAAGTACAGTCAGGTTCCTCCTTATTCATTTTGGAGCGCCCGTTCTTCAGAGCTAGCTTGAACAGAATACCGCATGTGCCAAACCGCGGTCTATTAGAATGCCATTGGGGTCCTCATAGCTTAACACAGGCCCCCAATTCGAGTGCATTCAATTTAAAATGGCAGCCAGTGTGTGAGAGAGCTGGAGCAGAGATAGTCAGTAACTCCAAATTGTTTAAACTGACTGCCCTTTCCCACTGGGTAAGTGGGTTGAAACTCTCCCCATGGGGTTGACATTCTGAAGAACTCAGAACAGTTGAAAATGGATAGATTAATTAACAGAATCGCATCCACGCAAGGTTCATTAGACCATTTCTGGGATGAGATTAAATTGGATCTGTAAACTCTGGCTGTTAGGCAAATAGGAATTGATCTCATTAATGTGTGCACGATTCTGAAGAGGCTTGGCAGGGTAGACATTGAGAGGTTATTTCCTCTGGTAGGGAATCTGGGACCTGGGCACAGTCTCAGGATGAGGAATCAGTTACTTAGCACTGAGGTGAGTGAAAATTTCTTCACTCAAGGGTTGTGTAACTTTAGAATTCACTACCCTCAGGGTTGTGAATGCTTATTCGTGGAAAGTATTCAAGGCTGAGATTGGCAGATTTTTGATGACTTGCAATCAAGGCAATGGACAGAAAATCATAGTTGATGTCAAAATCAGCCATGATCCTGTTGAATGACGGCACTGACAGACCAGGACATTGGTCCCCTCCTACTCACTCTGTGTGTGTTTGTATATGTATGCGTAATGTATTAGGTTGACTCTTTTTAATTCCCTTGTGGGATATGGTATCATGGCCTGCATCAGTATTTTTTAATTCATTCACAGGGTATGGGGAGTATTCCATTACACTACTGACTCGTGCCTTGTAAACAGTGGACAGGATTTAGGGAGTCAGGAGGTGAGTTACTCACTGCAGTATTTTTAGCTTCTAACCTCCTCTTGTAGCCACTATGTTTATATGGCTGGCCCAGTTCAGTTTCTGGTTAACAGTAACCCCCTAAATGTTGATACTGAGGAATTCAACTGTAGTAACGTCATTGAATGTTATGGGATGATGATTTGATTCCATCTGGTTGAAAGTGGTCATTGGTTGGCATGTGTGTGGCACGAGTCACACCTGGCTCTCCACTTCTTCCAGCCCATTCTCTCAAAGGTGTGAAGTTTACTCAACACATCAAAACCCTCAAAACTCAAAAAAAGGGTGTAAAACCAAATTGAAAGAGATTCACTTTCAAATACAGCTTAACTAAAAATAAGCAGGCTTTGTTCAAAATGGATTTTATACAACATTTTATGCTACTGAGAAATGGGCATATAAATTTATCTCCGTCTACTTTTTGAAGGCAGGACTCGAATTAGAAGAGATTGCATCTGGCAGTGTCCTTGTGAAAACACAGACATCATCTGGCCTGTGTTCAAGCAGTTATTGACAACGTGCCTGGCTTGCTGACTGAAATCACAAGGTCACATTACTTGTAATGGCAAACTAATCTGTATTCAAAATAGCTATCGCTGTAAAGTACAGGAAAACCTTTTTCATCTTTCCTATTCCCCTCCAAACCCCAGACAAGGAACAAAAGGAAAACGAGCTTTTATCTTACTAAAACTGAGGCCACGTTCATAAAACTGTTCAGAAATCCAAGCATAATTGATATGAGTGTTTGGGATATCTACTTGGAATTCGAGTGGTGTGTCTAATGTGTGCCTATCTCAGGAAAAATAAAATGATTTCCAAAGCATGTATAAATCCAACTGCCTTCCTCCTGTTTCCCTGAAGGTATTCATCCCCTTTGCTACTGCTTAAGCGAACTTTACAGGATGTAAGTAGAAGCAAAATGCAGATGCTGGAAATATGAAGCAGATGCTGGAAATCCGAAACAAACCAGAGAATGCTGGAGAAACAGAGTAAGTCTAGCAGCATCTGCGGAGAGAGAAACGGAGTTAACAGTTGGAGTCCATCCCAAAACTTCTTCAAAGCACTTTCCATTTCCATTCGCAGATCTTTAATCTTCTTTTGCAGCAGCGGCTGCATTTCAGAAGTACCCATGGACTGGGAAGCATTTTGGGATGGCCCCCGGGTTGTGCATGACGCTATACACATGCAATTTTTTCCTTCCCTTTCTCTGTGAACTCCAGTGCTACATTACCAGGGTAAAGTTATGAATTGAGGAAGGACATTTCAGGTGGGCATTTCCCCTGCGTTGAAAATTCTATTGACAAATATTGGTCAATATTTGCTGTTGGCTTTGTTGAGCAATGGTGCACACATTAGCTGGCTGACTGGTCCCGAATGCAGTGTTCAGAGCTGGGTGTGTCACTCTCTATATGCATGAAGCAGCACCTTTGATCAAGTAGTGATTCCCATCTTTGAGTTCAACAGTTCACTGAATGAGCTAAATGGAATCTCAGTAAATTTCATGGTATCTACATATTCTTTGTTCTGATATGATTTGGTGCAACTTCCATTTACTGCTGCCTCATTGATGGTACAAAATTAATCCAATGTAAGGGATGTTCCACTTTTCACACTGAACCAATCTTGTGCACTTTGCAGCTCAGATTTAGCCCTGGTTTAAGCTCCCTTTATGCAGCCCAAAGTGTGCATTAAACCCGATGGAAAGTGACTCTTCAGGATCGAAGATGCCTTGTTTCCTCTCCAGTTCAATGGGTCCTGAGATGGCTCCTGGGTCCAATGTGTGATTAGCAGACTCTGCTATTTGAGGGGTCATTGGAGGGTTTGGGTGCTCCTTCCCACACCTTGATGTCGTCTCTATATCTTGCCAACTGAGTATGTCACAGCCTTCTCCATTTTGATCAGCCATAGGCCAGGAGCTCCCATGAGGCAGTGGGGATGTTTGATCTCCTCAGGGATCCTTTGCAGATAACTCTAAAGTATTTCCCATGTCCCCCTGAGGGTTTTCTGCTGCAGCTGAGTTCTGAGTAAAGCGATTTGCCTCACGATTCTGGTTACAAGCACTTTGCGTCCATCCCAGATTTGGAGTATTAATGCTTCAGTGCCTGGGGAGGGGACACTGCTGGTGGGCCAGCTTCTTGCTACTGGAGTTGGAGGATCTTGTGGGAGTACCACCGGGGTGCTCTGAGGTGCCTGCTGGAGGATATTCCAAGCCTCCAAACTATTTAAGAGGATGGGGATTATTGGTTGCCCAGTAAACCATGACCATAGCCATTGTCCCAGGGTGACAATTCCACTTCCCATGCCAGCTGCCATTTCTTTTGCCGAACTGTTTCATCTCATCTGTGCTGAATTGTCTTAATTTTATTCCAAAATCCCAGTAACTCATTATGTGTGAGTGTTTAACCGAGAGATGGAGGCAGTGGAAGGAGTTTGTCACACTGCCATTCATAACCGCGCCTTGTTCATTTAAACTGAAGCCTCTGACATCTTTAGTTTGTGACTGAAAGCCTGGTTTTACTTATCATCAGACATTACTCGGATGGTAACTCAGTTCAAGGGATACCTCTTTATCAACCCAGTTGATAACTTCTCAGTATTGTTTTAAAAGTTCACACAAACGCTGTGTTGTACTACAGAACAAAGAGCTAGAAATTATAATTGAAGACCATCTGTTAGATTAAAGACACCATCCTGATAACACTTTCCACATCTAATTTGATCGCCTGTTGCATGAAGAGTTGCCGTGTAGTGGGAAAGGCAATTTAGCGCACTGTCTGGTCTGCATTGAAAGGAATGTTTTTCACATCAGTTAGACGAGGCTAATTAAGTAACTGTCAATGGACAAACAAAAACCTGGCTATCCCAACAGCCCAGAGCACTGTGATCCAGCTGAACTACCCAGTCTTGGTAGATCCACTGATAACAAGCTGCAGCAGGTTTGAGACAAGCGATCAAGTTGTCGCACTTGATCTTCCTGAGAGCTGCAATGATCATTTTTGATCCCTGAGCTGTGTAGAGCTGGTTGATCTAGATCAGGGGCAATGGTGGGGTGTGAGGTGAGGCAAGCTGAGCTTGAGGCAAGAGGGATAATGGGCCAAAATTATCCTTGGCAGTGATTCATACTGGAGAATACTGGTCAGGTTGGGCAGGATTCTTTGATATTCAATGACATCCATCATTACCCAGCCAATTAATGGGAAAATCAGTTTGAAGGAGTAAATGCTGAGGTTCTGTTGACACATATCAGAGAGATTTTCAATGATCAGTCCACTTCCATTAATTATTGGTTAATTGGTGTAGAAAGCTAGATGTCTTGGGATCTTCCCATGCCCCCTTCTTGCGATCTCCCTCAGCAATCCCACCTCCTTCCTGACTGCCCCTCAGCTTCAGCTTCCCCCATCAATTCTCCTAGACAATGAACCATCTGAATCAATTCCAGTCTCCAGTCCTCCCTTAGTGTGACTATCTTCTCCATCTGCCAGCCCATCGTTCAGGGTTTCCAGACCGAATTATCGTCCCTTAACCCATTGGCAGAGAGTTCTCAGAACAGTATGTCTTTGGCAGGAAATAGATTGTCTGCAGCGAAGTGGAATTCTACACCTTTTAGCAGCTTGTCCAACTAATTTTATTGGGACGTTAGCCCAGAACAAACTTGGCAAACTTACTAGAACTTGCAAACTGGACAACAAAAAAGTATTTCAATGGCACTGGGCCTTAGTGTTTTGAGCAGGTTTTCTATCTGGGTGGTACTAATGGTCAGCACTACATTTTAGGACTGTGTAACATTGCTGTGGTTTGTCCTGAGGGGAGTTTGTGACAACCCATTAATGTATGACCGCTAAAGCCTGCTGTCTCACACAATTGCATTTCATATTAATGTTGCTCAAATCTGGACTAACACTTGTTAAATCACAATTACCTGAATACAAAGGAATCAGAAATAAAGAACTAGCAGATCATTCTGGACTTCATGACCAATCTAGATTTAGATGCATCAAACTCCAGAAACATTGCCTTTAAAATGTCATTTCACATACTTGCCAGAAGTTCATAGAATCGTACAGATTTGGCCCTTTGGCCCATCAGGTCACTACTGCCAAAAATATGCTAAATCCACACTGGTCCCACCTTCCAGCACTGGCCTATAGCCACAAATGTTATGACACTCAAGTGCTCATTCAAGTACTTTTTAATGGTTGTGAGGTTTCCTGCCTCATCTACCCTCCCAGGCAATGCATCCCAGACCCCAAACACACTCTGGGTGAAAACCTTTTTCCTCAAATCCCCTCCAAACCTTATAATTTTGAAGGCAGAAGGTTTGGAGGGGATTTGACGAAAAAGGTTTTTCACCCAGAGGGTTGTTGGGGTCTGTATCCTTGCTATTGACTCCTCAACTGAAGGGAACAGCTGCTTTCTATTTACCCTGCCCATGCTCCTCATAATCTTATACACCTCTATCAGGTCCTCCCTCAACCTTCTCTGCTCCAACTTGAGCTTATCCCAGCCACTCTGAATAGCTGAAATGCTCCATCTCAGGCAACATCTCCATGAATCTACTCTGCACCTTCCTATAGTGCGGTGACCAGGACTGCACACTCCAGCTGTGGCTTAACCAAAGTTCTGTGAAGCTTTGACATTACCTCCCTGCTCTTATAATCTAATATGATAAAGGCAAGCATCCTGTATGCCTTCTTAACTACCCTATTAAATTGTCAAGCCACCTTCAGGGAACTGTGGACAAGCAGCCAAGATCCTTATGTTCCTAGTGTCTTGCCAGTCACTGAGTATTCCCTTGTCTTGATCCTTTTTCCAAAGTGCATCACCTCAAATTTACCAGGGTTAAATTCCATCTGCATTGATCTGCCCATCTGACCAATCCATTTATATCCTCCTCGCTGCCAACCACCCGACCAATCTTAGCCGAACCTGCTTATCATCCCTCTCACATTGTCATCTATATAATTTATGAATATTACAAACAAGTTGCTGAGATAACTGTTCTTAATGCAGGTATCAGTTGTAACTTATTGGTTTACTGTTGAGTGTTTTCCTATGCCTGTTTGCCTTTAGCCCCTGTACAAACACATGGAGTTTTGGACACCTTTTAGTCCATAGAATCAGTCCTGAGTTTCACGCTGCTTGCTTACCTTGCATGTAAATGCATATAAAAACAATGTAATTGTTGAGGCAGTTCAGAGAAGGTCTACCAGAGTAGTAACTGGATTGAGAAGGTTGTCGTATGAGGGGAGGTGGACAGGCTAGGCTTGGATTTGTTAGACTTTAGTTGAGTAAGAGGCAACTTGATTGAAACACACAAGATCCTGAGGTGTCGTGACAGGGTAAACATAGAAACATAGAAGATAGGAGCAGGAGCAGGAAGAGGCCATTGGGCCCTTCGAGCTTGCTCTGCCATTCTTCACAATTATGGCTGATCATCTAACTCAATAGCCTAATCCTGCTTTCTCCCCATAACCTTTGATCCCATTCACCCTAAGTGTTATATCTAGTCGCCTCTTGAATGGCATCAACTACTTCCTGTGGTAATGAATTCCACAGCATCACCACTGTTTGGGTGAAGAAATGTCTCCTCATGTTCATCCTAAGTTGTCTACCCCAGATCCTCAGACTGTGACCCCTGGTTCTGGACACACCCACCATTAGGAACATCCTCCCTGCATCTATCCTGTCCAGTCCTGTTAGAATTTTATAAGTCTTTAAGAGATCCCCCCTCATTCATCTGAACTCCAGCGAAAACAATCGTAACCTGGTCAATCTCTCCTCATACGTCAGATCCGCCATCCCCGGAATCAGCCTGGTAAACCTTCACTGCCTTCCCTCGAGAGCAAAAACATCCTCCTCTGAAAAGGAGACCAAAATTGCACACAATGTTCCAGGTGTTGTCTCACCAAGGCCCTGTATAACTGCAACAACACATGTCTGCTCCTGTACTCGAAACCTTTCGCAATGAGGATGTAGAAAAGATATTTCCTCTTGTGGGAGAATCGAGAACTTGGGATCTCTGTTTAGAAATCAAGTGTTTCCCATTTTAAACAAAGATTAAGTGAAGAAGTTTCTGAAGCTTGAGAATCTTTGGAACGCTGCTCCTGAAAGGATAGTGGAAGCAAAGTCCTTGAATATTTTTAAGGCAGAGCTAGATAGATAGTAAGCAAGGGTTAGAAAGGTCAGGTGTGGGCAGTAATGTGGATTTGAGGTTACAATCAGATCGGCCATGATCTTATTGAAAGGATGGCACTGGTTAGAGGGGCTGAGTGGTCTGCTCCTGATCATATGTTCTTGTGCCAGCTGAATTGACAGGGAATGAGGTGGCAAATCTATTTGAGTTCCAAAGTGACACATGTCTGACTAGTACAGAACTGAGCATGTAATCCAGGTCTGCCTGAGATTTTGTCACATTAACTGAGCAACTCGGGCAACGTTTTATTTATTTCTTTTTCTGTACCCTTAATCCTCTCTTTCAGGCAGACTTTCAAGTAGTTCAGCTGTGGTGAAACTGCCTTCACTGCACCAGACTGTGGATTGTATTTATTGCAATTTTCCAATCAACGGTCAACAGTATTAACGGTGACAGATTGGAGTTTATTCTTTTGTATTTATCTGGTAATTTATTTTTCAGACCGGGTAAATGTAACACTAGGACTGAGACATTAAACCTGTTGATTCTTGTCTGTTTTCTTCATTCAGCTATAGCCCAGTGATTTACTTTGAACGTGTTGCTGAGTGTCTGTTAGATTATCAGCCTATGGGACAAGGGCTGGCAGACAGACAGAAATGACAGGATACACAGACACTTAAAGACTCCTGCCTGGTCAGCAATTCACATACTAGAACTCCCCTTTCCCAGAGCCGGCCTCCGCCGTGCTGAGTAGTGGTTGGTAGAACAGAATGTCAAAACACTTGGCATCTCAGGAAGACTCAGTGCCAATTATTTATTGAAAAGTATAAATGATCTCTTAAGAACCTCTTCAGAGAAGCTCTTCATGTGTATAAATGAATGAGAGCCTTTTGACATAAAATGAACTCTTCTTTATAAATATATAGACACGTGGCAACAATGGTTCCATTAATGAGTGTGAGTTGATATGATTCCATTATACGGCAGCTAACCGACCTGAAGTATTTGAATTCATATCACCATTGCTATAGTTTACCCATGTTGGTGTAACACTGCTGTGCTTCATTCAATAGATGCATTATGGAAATGTTAAGTATTTGTGCATAACCTTTGCTGTGTTTGCCAACTCTTCTAGATTTTGCGCTCCCGTCCTGTTGCTTATAAATTTTTTGACTCTCATACTCTTTGCATTGTTGTGGAACAGAAAGAGGCTATTTGGCCCAGCCAGTTCATGCTATCTCTCTGAAGAGCAATCCGGTCAGTTTCTCTGCCCTACAGTATCCGTGTAGCTCTGAAGGTTTATTTCCCTCAAGTTTCCATCCAGTTTCATTCTAAATTCATTGATTGGCTTTGTTTCTCTACCACACCACCCTCTCCATCCATAAAATTCAGTGAACCCCAGCTCATTATTACTCTTTACCTAGCATGAGTCTCGTGCCTAAATGTTAAAGCAATGGGAGTGGGTTTTCCTTGTTTCCCTTATCCAAACCTGTCACAATTTTGTACATCTCCTTATAGTTTCTCCTCAATCTCCTTTGCTCCCAGGAGAACAACCCCAGCTTCTCTCAACCTAACCTTGTAGCTAAAATACCTCATCTCTGGGTCATTCTGGTAAACGTTCTCCTCACCACCTTCTCAAAGACCCTCACATCCTTCCTAAAATGTGTTGATTAGAATTGGACATGATACTCTAGATGTTGCCCAATCAGAAGCTTTATGAAGGTTTAGCATAACTTTCTGGCTTTTTGACTCAATGTCTTTATTTGTTTGTTTATTTATTGTCTGTCTATCTATCTCGTTTATGGGATGTGGGCATCACTTGCTGGCCATTCTTAGTTGGCCTTGACAAAGTGGTGGTGAGCTGCCTTGAACCAATGCATTCCCTGTGCTGTAGGTAGACCCATGAATCCCCAGACCCCAGATGCTTTGACGAATGCTCTCATGATGTCCTGTCAGCTTCAAAACATTCTACGAACATGCATCCCTCACCTCCCAAACCCAAGTCCATCTGTCCATGCACATTCTTTAGAACCATCGTTGAATCTATCTTGCCCGACCCTAGTCCCTCTGCCAAAATCCATCACCTCACACTTCTCTGTCTTAAATTCTGTCCACCATTTGCCTATTAATGGCATTTTACAATTGATTTGTATCATTCTCACTGTTTGCCAATCTTCCCATTCAAGTACTATTAGCATACTTAGAAATTTTACTCCGTCTTCCATTATCCAAATACATGAAATAAAAGAAAACATTGACCCCAGTACTGACCCTTAAGGGCACGTCATTGCCAACCAGTCTTCAGTGTGAATAGGGACCACTTATCACAACCTGCTGCTTTCTGTTCTTTAGCCAACAATTTATCTAGGCTGACACTGAGCCTCCTGTTCCATGAGTTGTAATTTTGTTAACCAGCCTTTAGTGTGGTACTCTGTGAAAATTCCCAATTTTGTGTCTAATCTCCCATGCCTCCTCTGACTCTGTGCGCGTGGGAAGTTCAGCTAGGTTCCACCAGGTTTATTTTAGATGGTCTGTTCTTCAGAGCCAGCTTGAACAGAATGCCACAAGTGCCAAACTGTGTTCTGTTAGAATGCCATTGGTGTCTTCATAGCTTAACATGGGCCCCTGGTCTGAGTATTCATTTAAAATGGCAGCCAGTCAGAGAAAGCAGGAGCAGGGATAGTCCAGACATCCCTAAAGTGTTTCCTGTGGCCCTGTGTGAGTTTCCAGCCTCAACTGAGTTCTGAGTAAAGCAGTTGCCTCGGGATTCCAGTTTCAGGTACACACACTTCATGTCTTACCCAGACTTGGGGTAGTTACTCCCTCAAGATGACACTTCCCATGCCATCTATCATTGTCTTATGATGAACTATTTCAGACCATTTGTGCTGAAGTAGCTTAATTTTATTTCAAAGTCCCAGTAACTCATTCCATGTGAGTGTTTAGCTGAGAGGTAAAGGCAGCGGAAGGGTATTGTCACACTGCCCATTCAATACCGAGCCTTGTTCATTTAAACTGAAGCTACTTTGTGCCTAAAAGCCTGGTTACAGCAGACATCACTTGAACCTCTTTATCAACCAAGTCGATAACAATTGATTTAAAAGTTCAGACATTTTTATTCGTTCATGCAATGTGGTGTCTCTAGCTAAGCCAATATTTATTGCCTAGAAGACAGGTAAGAGTTAACCACATTGCTGTGGATCTTGAGTCATATATAGGCCAGATGAGGCAAGGATGGCAGATTTCCTTCCATGAAGAGCACTAGTGAACCAGAAGGGTTTTACAACAATTGAGAGATTAGAAGGATGCCATTAGGCGGGCTTTCCATTCTAAAAAATTATTGGATTCAAATTTCACTACCTAACGTGGTGGGACTCAAACCCATGCCTCCGCAATGTCCTTTGATCCAGGAAGAACAATACCAGCTTCTCCAACCTGAACTTGTCACTAGAATTCCTGAGCCCAGGAACCATTCTGCTAAATTTCCACTGAAGCTTCTCAAGGACTCTCAAATACTTCCTATAATGTGCTGACCACGTTGGATGTAATACTGTAACCAAGGGGCACAGTTTAAGAATAAAAGGTCTTCCTCTCAGATGTTAGTCTATGGTTTTCTCTTCCCCAGAAAGCAGTGGGGACTGGGTTATTGAATTTCCTCAGGGGTGAGTTAGATTTTTAATAGGATACGGGCAACAAGTACAGACAGGAAAGTCTGAGACCACAACCAGATCCGCCATGTTCTTAGTGAACGGCCGAACAGACCACAGCTGCCCCGAAGTCATATGTTTCATTGTAAACGTGGCCTAACCAGAGCTTTATAAAACTTCAACATAACTTCCCTGCTTTTGATATCTCTATTTATAAAACCCCAAACTCCCCTAAACTTCACAGTCTCAGTATGTCCTACCACCTTCAAAGATCGTGCGCATTTACCCCAATGTGCCAGTGTCCCTGCACACTCTGTAGACTTGTCTGCTAGCCGAGCTATGGGCTCTTACAGTCAATAAGTAGCATTCTCAATGTTTGCTATATCTCTGAGTTTGGTGTCATCAACATGATTTGAAACTCTCGATCAGTGGTTATAATCCTGACCCTGATGGAACACTGCCATTTGCCACTCCCCAGTCTGTGACTCGCTGTGCTCTGTCAACCTTTTATCAAAACTGCAATTGACTGTCTTCATCCCATCAGTGGGGTTTTTGTTAACCAGCCTTTTATGTAACATGTTTCTGAAAATCTACACTGAAAGTATCAAGTCCATTCACTTCATTAATTTTCTTTGTGAATTTTTTAATTCTTTGGGAAAAGTCAATCAAATTAACCAAACACAACCTGGTTTTGACAAATACGTGCTGGCTTTCTTTACATGTGGGTCTACCTATAGCATAGGGACTGCAGCGGTTCAACAAGGCAACTCTCCACCACCAACTCAAGGGCAACTAGGGACAGGCAATAAATGCTGGCCCAGAATCCCATAAATAAATTTTAAAAGTTAACTCCCACCAGGTATCTATTGAATTATGTTTTTCTGACAGTTTGTTCATAAACCTCACCCACAAAGTGATACTGAGCTGACCGGCCTGCTGATCAGAACTGTTCTCCCTTTGTTGGATAAGGGGGCCACATTTGCCATTCTCCAAACCTCTGGCACCGCCAGCACATCCAGAAATCAAGCAAGATTATGCCAAGTCTTTCTGCTATCTCTGTCCCTCACTTCCTTTAACAACCTGGGATGAAGCCATGTGCACCTGGTGATGTAGACCCTGCAATCTTTGCCTTTTCTAAGACATCTTTAACCAACTTTCATTCCATTAGAAATAATTATTTTTGTGTTGGAAAAGCCTTACCCCATGAACATCCTTACCATTGTCTACACTTAGGATGTCACTGTGAATAATCTTTAATTGAGTCACCTTTTTAACATCATTTCTGTTCTTATTGATGTGAATCCTTTTTGGTTTTTGCAGGTGTGATGATGGCTTTGGCCATGGAATGGTTTTAAAACACTGAGCTTTTAGCACAAGCTGAATGGATGAAGCTCTTAAAAGCTCCTTGAAAGTGGAGTCACAGGTAGACAGGGTGGTGAAGAAAGCTTTCGGCATGCTTGCTTTTATTAGTCAGAGCATTGAGCATAGGAGTTGGGATGTCTTGTTGCAACTGTACGAAATGTTGGTGAGGCCAAATTTGGAGTACTGCATGCGGTTCTGGTCACTGTACTGTAGAAAGGATGTTATTAAACTAGAAGGAGTGCAGAAAAGAATCGCTAGGATGCTACCTGGACAGGGCGGTTTGAGTTGTAAGGAGAGATTGGATAGTCTGGGCCTTTTTCCCCTGGAAGGCTGAGGGGTGGCCTTATAGAGGTACATAAAATCATGAGAGACATAGATAAGGTAGATAGCCGACAGCTTTTCCCCGTGGTAAGGGAGCGTAAAACTAGGCAGCATGAGTTTAAGGGGAGAAATACAAAAGGGTCCAGAGGGACAGTTTTTTCATACAGAGGGTGGTGAGTATCTGGAACAGGCTGCCAGGGGTAGTGGTGGAAGGTCGTACAATTTTGCCATTTTAAGAAATATTTGGACAGATAGATGGATGAAATAGGTATGGAGGAAAATGGACCAAATGCAGGAAAATGGGACTAGATTAATTGTGAAAATTGGGTGCATGGACAAGTTGGGTCAAAGGGCCTGTTTCCATGCTGTAGACCTCTATGACTCTCATTGGCATGCATTAATTTTGTGAGTGTGGGCACAGTCACCCTGCTGGTGAGATTGCTCAATCAGCAAATTGCTCTCTAGGGAACATGAGTCCTGAGTGTACCTGGGAGGGCCTTATTTTTAAGTGCTGATGCAATAGAGGAGCCTCATTGCTCGTGTTGGTAAATTACTGGATACCATGATTTGCTATTTAATAAAATGACTGAATGTAGATTGTCCGGCAGCTAGTTTGTGCGTTCACACGGTTGACTCAGTGGAATATTGAATACAGGCCCATTGTGCCTGCTGGCATGTAAACACCAAGTCCACTCTAATTGCATTTGCATTCAAACTTCCTTATCATGTAATTATTCAATTTCCTCTTAAATTATGTTAGTTCTACTTGTTGCCTCAAAGGCTTCTTTTAGTAAAACATTCCTTGTCATATAATAAGCTGATATGTGAACTATTTCTTCTTATTTCTGCTTTAATCCTTCAGTGACAATCCTCAATCACCAAGCCCGGTTTACTGAATTGTCCACAACTGTAAGAATTGTACTCCTAACCATCTCACCATCTTTCTAGTGTAGAAATGCTGTTAGATTCCTCCTTAACTGTCTCCCTTCCAATTTTTCTTCATTACTTTGACCATCATTGTCCCTCATGAACCTATCACTGTCTCTAACATATTTCTCCAAAGGTGACATTAGCTCCACATGAGGGATCTCCTAATGAAAGTGTCAGGCTTTTTATTGTAGAAATTCTGCCTTTCAGGTCATGATGTCACCTTATTGTCTACTGCGACTTGATCCTGTCCCTTACACAGTGCTGTCAGCTAAATGGGGAAGCTCCACACAAACTGGAGGAACGGCATCTCTTATAATTTGACACTTTACAACCTCCTGAACCCTTGAAGTTGAGCTTGACAACTTCAGACCATAAACTCTGTTCTCCATTTTTATTCTTTTTCCCCTCAAGTACCAGTTTGTATGTTGTTTTCCTGTTCTTGCTTCAGTCAGAGCTGACATTTGCAATTTGTTGTGCGATGAGGCAGACTTGAAAAGGGAGTCTAAGGTGAAGAAACCCTTAGGAGGCAGTGACCATACTATGATATAATTTACTTTACGATTTGAGAGGAAGAAAATAGAATCAGAGGTAACGGTATTACAGCTGAATAAAGGCGACTGCAGAGGTATGAGGGAGGAGCTGGGCAGAATTGACTGGAAGAGGAGCCTAGCAGGAAAGACCGTGGAACAGCAATGGCAGGAGTTTCTGGGAGTAATTCAGGAGACACAGCAAAAATTCATCCCTAGGAAAAAGATGGTACAGGGAGGATGAGGCAACCATGGCTGACTAAGGAAGTCAGGGATAACATAAAAGCAAAAGAGAAAGCATATAATGTGGGAAACCAGAGGCTGGGAAAGCTTACAAAGACCAACAGAGAGCAACAAAAAAAAAATAAGGAGGGAGAAGATTAAATATGAGGGTAAGCTAGCCAGTAATATAAAGGAGGACGGTAAAAGTTTCTCTAGATATATAAAGGGCGAAAGAAAGACATTGGATTGCTGGAAAATGATGCTGGAGAGATAGTAGTGGGGAACAAGGAAATGGCTGAGGAACTGAATAATTACTTTGCATCAGTCTTCATAGTGGAAGGCACGAGTAATATCCCAAAAATTCGAGAGAGTCAGGGGGCAGAGCTGAGTATGGTGGCCACCATCAAGGAGAAGATGCTAGAAAAACTGAATGGCTTGAAGGTGGATAAATCACCAGGACCAGATGGACTACATCCCAGAGTTCTTAAGGAGATAGTTGAAGAGGTAGTGGAGACACTAGTGGTGATCTTTCAGGAATCGCTAGAATCAGGGAGGGTCCCAGAGGACTGGAAGATTGCTAACATGACACTCCTGTACAAAAAGGGAGTAAGGCAAAAGACTGAAAATTACAGGCTGATTAGCCTAACCTCGGTCACAGATAAGATTTTGGAGTCCATTTTGAAGGATGAGATTTCTGAATTCTTGGAAGTGTATGGTAAAATAGAGCAAAGTCAGCATGGTTTCAGCAAGGGGAGGTCATGCCTGACAAATCTGTTAGAAATGTTTGAGGAACTAATGAGCAGGCCAGACCAAGGAGAGCCAATGGATGTTATCCACCTGGACTTCAAGAAGGCCTTCGATAAGGTGCCACACAGGAGGCTACTGAGTAAGATAAAGACCCACGGTGTTAGAGGCAAGGTGCTAGCATGAATAGAAGATTGGCTGTCTGGCAGAAAGCCGAGAGTGGGGATAAAAGGGTCTTTCTCAGGATAGCAGCCGGTGACAAGTGATGTTCCACAAGGGTCAGTGTTGGGACCACAACTTTTCACTTTATACATTAATGATCTAGATGAAGGAACTGAGGGCATTCTGGCTAAGTTTGCAGATGATACAAAGATAGGTAGAGGGACAGGTAGTATTGAGGATGCGGGGAGGCTGCAGAACGATTTGGACAGGTTGGGAGAGTGGGCAAAGAAGTGGCAGATGGAGTACAACGTGGAAAAGTGTGAGGTCATGCACTTTGGTAAGAAGAATAAAAGCATGGAATATTTTCTAAATGGGGAGAAAATTCAGAAGTCTAAAGTGCAAAGAGACTCGGATTTCTAGTCCAGGATTCCCTCAAGGTAAACTTCCAGGTTGAGTCAGTAGTCAGGAAGGCAAATGCAACTTTGGCATTTATTTTGAGAGGACTTGGATATAAAAGCAGGGATGAACTTCTGAACCTCTATAAGGCTCTGGTCAGGCCACATTTGGAGTATTGTGCACAGTTTTGGGACCCATATCTCAGGAAAGATTTACTGCCCCTGGAGTGGGTTCAGAGGAGGTTCACGAGAACGATCCCAGGAATGGAAGTCTTAACAAATGAGGAACGTTTGAGGACTCTGGGACTATACGCAATGGAGTTCAGAAGGATGAGACTTACAGAATACTGAATGGCGTGGACAGAGTGGATGTTGGGAAAATGTTTCCATTGGCAGGAGAGACTAGGGCATGAGGGCACAGCCTTAGAGTAAAGGAAAGACCTTTTAGAACGGAAATAAGGAGAAACTTCTTCAGCTAGAGAGTGGTGAATCTATGGAATTCACTGTCACAGAAGGATATGGAGACCAGGTCATTGGATATATTTAAGATGGAGATAGATAGGTTCTTGATTGTCAAGGGGATCAAGGGTTACAGGGAGAAAGCAGGAGAATGGGGTTGAGAAACTTATCGGCTATGTTTGAAAGGTGGAGCAGGCTCAATGGGCCGAATGGCCTAATTTCTGCTCCTATATATTATGGTCTTAATTGTTCTGCTATTAACACCTAGTCTGGTCCAATACTTTGTTTCTTCAGTACAACCATTACTGTTCTCTTTGCCTTTTGTTCAACAACACCTTTGACCTTTAATCTCCCTTACCCTCCAACCTTTCCTTGGCTACTACCATGCACTTTTGTTCCACTTACCTCCCACTGCACATGTACTCACTTAATGTTATAAGTAGAGATCCTCATCAGTGAGAGTGGGAAGTGCCAGAGTACTGGAGAATTGCAAACATTTAGTTCAGGGATGTTATGGCACACCTTTGGGTAGGTGGAACTTGAATCCTAACCCTCCTGATCCTCAGGCAGAGACATTACCCCTGCACCAAGACCCTCTTTACAAACCTCATGGCCTTGTTCAAAAAACATTGTTGAGGAAAACACAGCAATTACAGACCAGGCAGTTGAACTTCAGTAGTGGGAAACTTCTGGAAACAAGTATTTGAGATAGAATTAATGGTCACATGTGGATTAAATTTGGGGAGCCAACGTGGGGTTTATTAAGGGCAAATTGTGTAATAACTTTTGCTGATATAATTTATTCTATTCACTCATGCGATGTGGACATCATTGGCTGGGTCCAGCATTTATTGCCCGTCCCTTGGTGCCCTCAAAGGTGGGGGTGAGCTGCCTTCTTGAACCACTGCAGTCTATGTGCTGTGGGTTGACCCACAATGCCCTTAGGGAGGGAATTCCAGGCTTTTGACCCAGCGACAGTGAAGGAACGGTGATAGCTGGTGAGTGGCTCGGAGGGGAACTTGAAGGTGGTGGTGTTCCCATGTATCTGCTGCCCCTGTCCTTCTAAACAGAAGTGATCATGGGTTTGGAAGGTGCTGTCTGAGGATCTTTAGTGAAAGTCTACAGTGCTTCTTGTGGATAGTACACACTGCTGCTACTGAGCGTCGGTGGTGGGGGGAGTGGATGCTTGTGGATGTAGTGCCAATCAAGCGGGCTGCTTTGTCCTGGATGGTACCAAGCTTCTTGAGTGTTGTTGGGGCTGCCCCCATCCAGACAAGTGGGGAGTATTCCATCACACTCCTGACTTGTGCCTTGTAGATGGTGGACAGGCTTTAGAGAGTTAGGAGGTGAGTTACTTGCCACAGTATTCCTAGCTTCTGACCTGCTCTTGTAGCCATTGTGTTTAAATGATGAGCCCAGTTCACTTTCTGATCAATGGTAACCCCCAGGATATTGATAGTGGGGGATTCAATGACACAATTGAATGTCGAGGGACAGTGGTTAGATTGTCTCTTATTTGAGATGGTCATTGCCTGGCATTTGTGTGATACAAATGTTACTTGTCAACCCAGGCCTGGACTGAGCTCCACCAACCACAACCATCTTCCTACGTGCCAGTGGAGAGTTTTCACCCGATACCGATTGATTCTAGGTTTGCTCGGACTCCTTGGTGTCTCACTCAGGCGAATGCAGCCGTGATGTCAAGAGCTGTGACTCTCACCCCACCTTTTTGAAGGGGTAACCCAAGAGGGTCGGTGAGGGTAACGCTGCTAATGTGGTGTACATTGATTTTCAAAAAGCATTTGCTATAGTGTCTCACAACAGTCTTGGGAAAAATTATAGCTCATGGAATAAAAGGGACATTAGCAACGTGGATCCAAAATTGGCTGAGTGATAGGAAATCATGATGTGGCTTTTGGTGTGCAGGGGATAATTTCCGAGTTTGCAGATAACATGAACATTGTGAAATATGAGTGTCAAAGAAACACTGACTCATTGGTGAAGTGGACACTTAGATGGCAGATGCAGTTCAATGCAGAGAAGTGGAAATGATGTGTTTTGACAGGAAGAACATGGGGCGATACTATAATATAAAGGGTGCTACCCTGAACCAGGTGTAGGAGCAGTGAGACCAGGGTACATATGTGCACAAATCATTGAAGGTGACAGGTCTGTCTGTCACTCAGGACAGATGGAGAACACAGTTAATAAAACATACAGTATCCTTCCCCAGTGGTCCTGTAGTTAGGTGTTCTTATCACCATGTCCTGGGATCAATTCCCAAATGGAGTATTTTAACATGGGTATGGTTTGTCCTGGTTAAATTTATCAACAATTTTTTCTCTCTCTCTGTGTCTGTTTCTCTTTCTGCATCTCTGTGTGTGTGTCTCTCTCTCTTCTCTCTCCCTCTCTCCCTCCCTCCCTCTGTCCGTAACCCCCGCCCCTCTCTATCTCTCTTTTGAGCCTGTGGTGACTTTCACTTTCATACATTATCTTAGACTTCCCTGATAGGGACATAGTGTACAGGAGCAAGGAGGTGATGTTGATTTTGTATAAGACCTCAGCTGGAGTATTGTGTCCAGTTCTGGGAGCCACATCGTGGGAAGGATGTGAGCGCATTGCAGAGGATGCAGTAAGGTTTACAAGAATGTTTCCATAGATGAGAAACCTCAGGTATGAGGATAAATTGAAGAAGTTGTGTCTTTTCTCCTTGGAAATTTGATCAACATTTTCTAAAACGTGAGCAGGTCGGGTAGAGTAGAGAGGTACAAGCTGTTCCCGCTTGTAAAAGGATCAAGAACGAGAGGGCATTTCTAAAGTGATTTGCAAAATAAGTAAATGCAAGGTGAGAAAAAAATCTTTTATCACCCAGCGAGTGGTTTGGGTCTGGATTGCACTGCCTGGAAGGGTGGTGGAGGCAGGGTGAGTTGTCCTAATATTTTGTATTGCTGAAGGTGTGACCTGGTATCATTATAATAAGAGAAACAGTACATCTGGGACTTAAGTGAATGGTACAAACAATTGTAAATCATCTCGTCACTTAATGAAGGGGTGTGAAATAATCTGTAGAAGGAATATGAATTAGAGTGGGCAAATTCTATGTTAGTTCAGGCACTGAAAATGAAACAGAGAGAGCGAAAATAATATTGGGTTAAGAGAAAAACAGAGGCTCACAACAGACAAAGGAAATAGAAATCAAAATTCATTGAAGTTTTAGCAAAGATTTGTAGCTCAGATTGTGGGTGAGGTTGTTGACTTGCTCGCCAAACAATGAACGAAAACAAGCCAGCTTGGCGAGCAAGTCAACAATCTCACAAAATTCATTAAATTTGACATCTTAAACCTTTCTACAGTTTTAAACTGATGGGATGGTATCCGTGAGAGAGGGGCCGATAAGCAATGATTAATAATGATCACATGGTGAAACGATTTTGTAACAGCGAGATGCAATTTCTCTGTCAAGTTGAATTTAGTGTCTACCAACGCAAATACAGCAACTTCAGCATCTTCAGTACATTTCAAAGGATAAAACTAATGGTGGACTATCCCAATCCAGACAGTAGTTGTATGCCAAGTCCTCACCCAAAGTTGCTTTGCTACTTGCAGATCAAATAAAGGCAAGTGCCATTAGCCTCGCTACTATTTTGGCAATAACGTGTAGCCGAATGTAAGTCTGATGTACTCACTGGGTGAAAATAGTCTTTGTTTAAGTTTTTGACATGTTTGTTTTGACTGATGCTTAATAATTTTCCACACTAAGAGGCCTACTTTAATTATGTTGAACATAACAGTAGTTTATAATTTCACTATAATAAGTGCCAGCTATAGAGGCTACATGATCCCATTCGCAATGTTTTAACTCTGCCTGGCTTATTTCACAAGGAATCCTCATCTCTCTTAATAGTCCCAGGTAAAGATCAAGGCAGTAATAGTGAATCCTGACCCCGGGGGTAATCAGAGTCGATAAGGAAGAGTAATAGCGTCAGTAATCAGCTTCTGTAACCTACTAGCAGGCAGAAAGAGAGAGAGACAGACAGACAGACAGAAGCATTGGCATTAACATCAAACCATTCAACCTTATTGTCGGTTTAAAAGCTCCAAAGGCATGTACATGTATGAGGGCTTGGAATGAGCTGGCACAAGTCAAAGCGTGTGCTGAGGTTGGCACAGTTGATTTAAGGATACAAACCTGACAGATTGCATGCCATTACTGGCCAAGTGCAACCAGAGACAGACAGACAATTGAAGGTGCTGCCCTAAAGATGCAGACATTGGGGGTCGTGAGGAGAATGGTGTTGGTTTAACCATAACCATGCTGAATGGGAGAGCAGGCTTCAAGGGGCTGAATGGCTTATTTGTGTGTTTCAGGTAGCGAGCACATGAATGTGACAGACAGGGTGGTGTGTATTTCTCAATGCAGCCAGCATTGACCAACCAGGAGGGTTTTACACTGGCAAGGGGCTGGATGTCACTTCCTGTTTTAGCTTCTACCACCCCCCCCCCCAAACATCCCTTCATCAAGAAATGAAGGAGAGGAACTGACTGCTGCCGATGTGGCGACCGGGGGCCATCTGTACTTCTGCCATTTTTACAGTGCAGCGTACCACACTGCAAAACCCAACCAGGCAACCACAAACCACAGCCCAACAGGAGAAGATAACTGCTCAGAAACTGGGGCACTGTCACCCGCAGGTGGTAGGAGGACTGCTCTGAGATGTGGCAGACTGAGGGCTATACATGTGATGAAGTAAATGGGAAAGGAGCTCAAAGGAAAGTTAGTTCTAATAGAACATAGATCAGTACAGGCCCTGCAGCCCACGATGTTGTGCCGACCTATTATCCTACTAAGATCAAACTACCCTGCATACCCTACATTTTACTATCATCCATGTGCCTATCCAAGAGTCGCTTGAATGTCCCTAATGTATCTGACTCCACTACCACCGCCGGCAACGCATTCCACATGCCCACCACTCTCTTTGTGAAGAACCTACCTCTGACATCTCCCCTATACCTTCCTCCAATCACCTTAAATTTATGCCCCCTTGGAATAGTCATTTCCACCCTGGGGGAAAACGTCTCTGGCTATCTATGCCTCTCATCATCTTGTACACAATGGAAGAGCGTTGTGCAGTAGCAGCAGGTACACAGTACTATTGGCCAGGCACACTGTTCCACAGATCAAAAACATGACTCTCTCAGGCTGAAGACATTACACCAAGAGAGATTGAATCATAAAGAATGGAGGCATGGGTTAACTAATTTGGTTGGTTACTAATGTATTAGTGGTTAAAATGTAAGGACCCAAATCTTAAACAGAACCCAGATATTCTTGGTGAGTTTCCTTTCCAGCAACACAAACTGGGAACACCATCAGTGCAATGTTGCGCTGAATACTTGGAACTATCACAGGCCCCCATAAACCAGCAGGTCTCCTGTCACATGCCTTACACAAGATGAATTGAGACACGGTTTGCTCGATTGTGAAGATAATGATTCAATATTCTGCTGTCAAAGCTGTTACTTTATTTTTGGGGAGACAAACTCAAGCCTCAGATCAATGCAAAGTTGCTGAGGGAGTTGTGAATCATCAGCACCCAGAGTTTAATGACCTCTATGTCTGATCAGAACCAGGATGAAACGATTGCCTTTCCTTGTCTTTCTCAATCTGTCAGCTCTGTTAAAGCAGAATTTGCAGATGCTGCCAGCTGTGGCACTTTGTCTGTCGAGAACTTTCACTGCATTGTTTGAAATGGACTTTAGATTTAAGGAAGATGGTCAGTAGTGATTTGCATTGGAAATAGAGGTTGCTTTGAATAAATTTGCCTGGAACATGGCAGAATGTACGTTAGCAAACATTGTGTTAGATACCAGCGGAACCTGTCTCACACAGAAATAGAGTGTAATGCAAATGTGCTGTCAATGGCACAGCATTTGTGGAGAAAGAGTTATTGTTTTAGGTACATGAACTTCTTTCAGATCTGGGATTCTGTCTCTGCAGCTACTGCTGAGCTTATTTTCCAACATTTTTCTGTTTTGTATTCAAATGTCCAACATTTGCAGTGTTCCGCTTTTTGATGAGTCATTTTGAGGCATTGTTTTGCTTTTCAGTTATAAATGTGAAACAAAAGCAATTGGGAGAACAATGTTCCAAGGTCTGACAGATGTCAGATGTACCTTGGAAGGATGCCTTATCTTTATTCTAAGTGGATGCCTCATTAGCCGACAATTTTCACTTTATTGCACTGAACCAATCTTGGATTTCACCCAACCTGAATCTGGAGCTCAGCTTTCAAAGTTAACAACACACCTCAACTGTCCCAAGACGGTCTCAAAGGCTAGGAATACTGTACAGATGAGTAACTCACTTTCTGACTCCCCAAAGCCTGTCTATTATCTACAAGGCAGTGTGATGGAATATTCCCCACTTGCCTGGAGGGTGCAGCTCCAACAACACTCAAGAAGCTTGACACCATCCAGGACAAAGCAGCCGGCTTGATTGGCACTATTAGCACCCTCTGCCATGATGTTCAGTAGCAGCAGTGTGTACCATCTACTGCAGTAATTCACCAAGGCTCCTTTAGACAGCACCTTCCAAACCCATGATACTTCCATCTAGAAGGACAAGGGCAGCAGCTACATGGAAAAGCCACCCCCTGTGAGTTCCCCTCCAAGCCACTCACCATCCCGACTTTGAAGGAACAGTGATATATTTCCATGTCGCTGGGTCAAAATCCTGGAACTCCTACCCTAACGTTACTGTGGGTCAACCTATAGCACACGGAGTGCAGCGGTTAAATAAGATAGCTCACTACCACCTTTTCTAGGGGCAACTAGGGACGGTCAGAATATGCTGCTCCAGCCAGCAACACTCCTATCTCATGAATGAATTATTTAAAAAGTTGCTACCTTACTGCCTGTTTTCACAGTTCCTGAACTTGACATGTGCTCTACCCAATGCTTAGTTGCGACTCAGTGAATCTGCTTTCTAGAGATACAGCTGTAAACTCTTGGTGCAATTTCAAAGTTTCTCTGTTACCATGTTTTAAAAGAGTGTAGTATATATCCTAGAGCTTTTTGGGGTCTGGAAAGGGGTACTTTAAGATGTTCACTGCTTAGTGCGGTCAGGTTTTGGAGCATGATCAATTTAGGCAAGGATTTTCGTTTGTGTTTTGGCATCATTATTGGAGAATGGCCCAGACCAGACAGACAGATTAGGACAATTCCAGCGTCATTATAGTTTTAATGAAGAAATGGGTCAAACAACACATTATATTCAGCATGAACATAAAACCTCATTGTAAAATAGTCTTGCCTAAAGAACTGTGAAATGAAATGGTTAGGATGCATTGTGAAATACTTATGTTCTAAGTACACTGAACTGCTGGCCTAGAGCATTGCTTGGCTCTTGTCAAGCTGAGAAGTTAATGACCCTATTTAGTAAAGAGTCTGTGCATGCCTCAGTACACACATTGCAGCAAATCTCAGGAACTATTCATATAAATGATGAGGCCAAGAAGGGAGTTTTCTGTGCTCCGCAGAAATTGGCCTCAAAGTGGAAAATCAGTGGGGAACCCAATGGGGATGATTCCTAGATATGGTCCTGTCTGTGGGTGAGGGGGTGGGCAGCCATTGACAACCGTGCCCCCATTCCATGAGAGCTGACAATCAAGATAACAAAGGTCTCAATCAAGTTCAGTGGTGCCCAGGCCTCTGCCCATCTGTCCATTACATTCAGAGGCCAACGGCCTTTCAAAGGCAGTCTCTTGGCAGGAGATCACAGTGACTTCAGCATCAGATTCTCCAGTGGAAGTCCGTATTGGAGAGATGCACTGAACCTTCTACAAAGGGTATCATTGTAGCTGAACACATGGAGGACCTTTGTGGTTCTGGTCCTTATTCTTTGGTGAGCACCTGCAGTTTAAGGTGGTGGTGAAGTCTCCCAGTTACTCAGCAGTTTTCATCCCTCCTAGGACCACTCTTCCCTTCAGGCACCCCCATGCCCCTCCTTGCTTTGCCTCACACACGTTTTGTCATCCTTCAAAACTGGCATCATCCATTCTTCATGGGAACTGCTTTGGCATCATTCAGCTCTCTCAAATGGTTGTCTAATCCATATTCTCCCCTTCCTCTCTTGTGTGTTTTCCTCACATTCCCAGACCCAGCTCCATGCCCATCTGTCCTTCAACTCTCTTTACAAATTAATTCAGTTGGCTATAACTGGATAACCTCATGAATATTGTCCTTCTGGCTGTCTAATCATCCCTTTTACTTGCTTCACCGCATGCCTGTAGCAATTGACACTCTTGGCCATGCAATTCTCAATCCCCTGCCCTTCACAGGACTGCTACCTACAGGATTCCTCCAAATCTGAACAGTCCAACCCATTACCAGCAATGCCTTCTCTTGCTGCCACCTCTGCAGACCCCCATAGAACTAATAATGGTCACCCCATGCCCCACTTCCTGCAACGCCTTGGTAGCACCGCCTGCAGACACAGGGTCCACCCTATCCACCTAATATGTGATCACCATCATGCTGTCAGATTGCTGTGTGGTGGCAAGGGACGAGTGACTCAGAACCTATTCCAAACAAACTTTGCGAAGACTGAAGCTACTCTCTTTGGCCGTTGCCAGGAAGTGCCCATTACTAGTCTCATCCCCACCTACTGCTTGATTAAGACCATGTAAAACTTCATTATCCTGTACAACTCCAAACTCCAGAGCCATCCCTAAATGTTCTCATTTCCTCCACACTCTACCCGTTGCTGCTGAAACTTGGTCAGCCCTTTCTCTGCTTCTTTTAGTCCAATTTTCTCTGACAGTTTGTTTTCAAAACCATGTCACAGTCACTTCCCATCTTCTCCAAAGTTCTGCCCCCATTTGGTCCCATTTTCCTGTCACCTTGTTCTCGTTGACTTTTGCTGTCATTGAAGCTTCCAATATAAAGAGTGTTTGACCTTGTCTACACGCCTCTCAGTGGCCTTGCTTCAGTTTCTCTCTGTAACTTCACCTAACCTTTGCATTAGTTTTCTGATTTCATCCTCTCCCAATGGCCCACTTGCCAGACTATCCTCCAGCATCCCTCTCCTTCGTGTGCTTTCCCCCCACCATTGGACATAGGAGTGTTGATCCCTGTTCTCTGGAACACTGTCAAGCTGCATCCACAGGAAGTGTGTTGGGACATTTCCTCCATCAGTGTTGCTTTTTAAGAACAGGCAGCAGTTTCCACAGGACTTAAAGAAACAGGCTGAGTTAGCATTGGCCTTACAGACTAGGGGGCAAGGCCAAGGGGTGGCCACTATGTGAAAATTCATGTTAAAATGTGAAATTGTTCCAATAGCCATTTCCTGTGATCTGAATTCCCACAGACATAATCCATAACACCTCCAGCAGTTCTCTAGTTATTCCCAGTTCCCATTCTATCGCCCATTTTTCTCCAAATGCTTATTTAATTTTCTCTTCAAGAGAGAGAAATTGTTTTGAAACTATTTACACTACCATTTCAGGCAGTACATTTCAGATCGACCCCACCACCCTCCCAATTCCCTTCAGTTTGAGTCCCCTCGCCACTGACTGGCCTGCCATTATTTCTTCACAATTTTGAACATTTCTTTCAAATCCCACCTTAACTAAAGAGAACAACTCTCTTCCTGACTCCCCAAAGTCCCTTATCCCTGGTGCCGTTCTAATAAATCTCTTCCAAACTCTTGCGTAATGAGCTCGCAACGTGAAAACCAATATTCAACTCCTGGTTAAAATCAGTAAACAAAACTTCCAACAGAAGAAAAACACTGAGGTTTGCTGTTGTGAACTTTGCTCCACACCTGTTGTTTTCCAAAGAAGGAGTGGTGGATAATATTCTCATTTCCTTGTAGTCGATTAGATGTAGCTTCAGAACTACTTCCATTACTCTTTCAGGCATATATTTGAGACAAACTCTGAGCATAAATAGAAATAGAGCATAAAAGAGGTGGCATGGTGGCTCACAGCACCTGGGACCTGGGTTCGATTCCACCCTCGGGCAACAGTCTGTGTGGAGTTTGCATGTCTCCTCTGTGTCTGCGTGGATTTCTTCTGGGTGCTCCAATTTTCTCCCACAGTCCAAATATGTGCAGGTTAAGTGGATTGGCAGTGCTAAATTGCTCATAGTGTTCAGGGATGTGTAGGTTAGGTGGATTAGCCACGGGAAATGCAGGGTTACAGGGATAGGGTAGGGGTGGGTCTGAGTGGAATGCTGCTCAGACGGCCAGTGTGGACTCGATGAGCCAAATGGCTTCTACACTATAGGGATTCTATGATTGAGCACTTAGAACAGGCCATTGTGTGCTCCGTGCTGTAGGACTGTATGGCTCTTTATTGGAATCCTGCCCTTTGGAAAGTTACCGTTGAATCTGCTTCCACCATATTCTCAGGCAGTGGATAATGCAGATTGTAGTACTTGTTCTTGTAGCAACGTCAGTTTACTGAGGCTCCAAAACCATTGGTTACTATGAGTACCTTTTCCCATCGTCTCTTAACCTCGCCTGAACTCAGGAAGACAACCCCAGCCTCTCCAAATAACTGAAGTCCCTCATCACTGGTACTCTCAGGGAAATCTCTTCTGTATCCCGACCAAGGATACCATGGGAAAAGGTGCAATGTTGGAACAACAAAATTAAAAGGGATGAAAGGAAATATCTCGTACAATCAAAGGACTTAGTTGTAATAACTGTGGACAGTGAGGCCATAGTACTACAGTAACTCACCTTCAGCTGGACATGTGAACAGGACTGGATTACATTTGAAGCTCATTAAAAGTGAAAGTTGATGCTTATAGTAACTGGAAACATAGCTAGAAACTTTCACTGTTAGCTGAAATAGGCAGTTACTGTATATAGTAAAAACTGAGAAGTGTACAGTTAATAGTGGCCTTGTATTTACTGTAGATGTGTAATATATATTTGGAATCATTACAGTAGCAGGTGAAGCAATAGAGTTACTGTACACAGTGACTCACAACATTAACACGGGAAAGAATTTGATGGAGCCAGGGTCATCAAGAGAATAAATCACCAATCAACTGCTTAAGAAAACAGACCAAAAGCAAATAGACAATAATCATTAACATTTCACAAGAAGCAGAAAGTGTAGACTATAAACACAGCGTGAATGAAATTAATGGAAAATCTGCAGATTGGGCTAAAGAGAGAACACCACCCTGGGACAAAGCAAAGGGGCAAAATGGAACTGGTTGTGAGCAGCAACGTATAGGCCAAATCTCCCAGTATATTGCTTTATTATTCTGTGCCGTGTTTATTAGTAATGCCTAGTTTCTTTCAGAAAGTGCTATCATTCTCTCAACCTTACCTGAGCCAGAATGGCTTGCCAGGATCCTTCAAAAAACAGGAAGCTACCAGCCTCAGAGGTGACTGGTGTCACAAACTTTAGGAACACAGCAGGTGTCATTCCTCAGGGAGAAGGGGGCTTGGTGATGATAACAGACATGAACTAAGTTGACAGCATTCCTGGGTGTAGACAAAACATCGGGATCTGGGGCTACCCTAAATGACTGACTGTTAATTGCAGTCAGACCCTCTGGGAGAAAGTCAAAGGACTCTGTATGGGGAACTCCCAAGGTCTGTCATGTGTTACAGCATTTACAGTGTTAATGGTCATCAGTGAAAACAGGTTCGAGTCACAGGAACTGGGAAGATGCCATTGTGAGAACTATTTTCAACAAAATGGTTCACTGCACCTCAGTAAGTACGTTGGGTTTTTGATGAAAAGATCATATTAGATATTAAAGCCATTTCTGCACATTAAAGACATTAAGAGATGTGATGATGGAGTGGGAAAATGGCATCAATTTAGAAAAGCCAGCCATGATCTAGTTGAATAACAGGCTTGATGGGCTGAATGGCCTACTTCTGCTCCTATTTCCTACGAAACAGATTGAGCAAATTTGAGGATTAGCCTTATGAATGGAGATTAATAATCCTTTCAGAGAGAGAAGTGGATGCTATGGAGCTCTGCAGCTGGATTTTCACAATAGTGACTTAGTCCAGGGCTGTTAGTAAGAGCTCAAGGTTCAGGGTGTGCTTGGTAGAACTGGCTTGCGGATAAGACTTTGGGAGAGAAATTAGCAGCTACTAGTTAGATTGGTGGCTGGAAAGACACGCTGAGTAGCACCACATGTTTCGAATATAAATGGTCTGTAGTTGGGAGAGAATGCTGCCACCAATCCTTCTTTTTACTCTGAATAAATAAACAACATTTAAAAAAACAAATCTGTAACAGCTTAGCCTCTGATAGAACACTCTAACTCTAAATTTTCTAATATCTTTTTTCTGGGGTAATCCTCCTCTCTGCCCTTTTAAACAATCCTTTTTAACAGGTTAGACAGCTCCTGGTAGAGCACTGTAACAAAAATAAAATCAAACCATCAGCAGGAACTTTTGTAAAACTGAAAAAGAAATTTACCAAAATCAAATCAAAATGACTTTGTTTGGGCTGATGATTACCCCAGCCCCAGCTGGTGGAATCCTCCTTTCTACTCCTTCTCTGAAATAAACTTCAAACAGTCCCTGGGAGGGGCTGTAACAAAACACAACCAAATGATTCATAGAAATGTACAGAACCAGGATGGAAACCGAAAGAACTGTGGATGCTGTAAATCAGGCACAAAAACAAAGTTGCTGGAAAACCTCAGCAGGTCTGGCAGCATCTGTGAAGGGAAAAACAGAGTCAACGTTTCGGGCCCGGTGACCCTTCCTCAGAAAGACTTCTGAGGAAGGGTCACCAGACCTGAAACGTTAACTTTGTTTTTTCCTTTACAGATGCTGCCAGGCCTTTTAGAACCAGAATGGAAACCTAATCCTCCTTTCTAGATATTTTCAAAGCAACTGTTCAGAGAGGCTATTACCCACCTCTGGAGCAGGTGGGACTGAACCTGGACCTGATGTAGGGACACTACCGCTGCCCCACAAGAGTTCTCTAATCTACCTTTCTATGCTGAGCCTGAAGACCTAATTAACAAAGATCACTACTGTGCCTTCATGTGTGAGGGCTCTTACACAAGTTGGTCAGTTTATTGCATGACAGTACTAAATACAAGTTACATTGACTCACTACAAGCAGAATAACAAAGAACAAGAACCAGAGATGGCTCTGTCACTTCTCCACCCAAAGACAGAGACATGTCGTTAGGTTGAGTTGAGCTTAATGCCTCGTCATGATTTACCTCTTTCAGAGCTGCTCTCTGTTACAACAAGTGTCCCAGGAACTGGAGTTGAACCATCCAATTCTGATCTAACCAAATTGGTGGAATTGACAAATTCAGTAGGAGCTATTCAGGTAGTTAGTGAGGCTGGGTTGGGCAGAGGGGCTGTAGTGACATGGCTGCAGGTTTGGTTGCAAATTTCAGTGCAGTTGTGAGATGTTATACAATGGGAGAATACCTACTCAGCATTGGATTATCTCAGCGTGAACGGAGAGAGAGATGCTGAAGTGGTCTTTATTCCTTAATTCATTCACAGGATGAGGGCATCGCTGGCCAGGCAGCATTTATTGCCCATCCCTAATTGCCTAGAGGGCAGTTCAGTCATTAATGGGATGTGGGCATCACTGGCTAGGCTAACATTTATTACCCATCTCTAAGAGTCAACCACATTGCTGTGGATCTGGAGTCACATGTTGGCCAGACCAGGTAAGGATGGCAGTTGCCTTCCCTAAAGGGCATTAGTGAACCAGATGGGTTTTTCCCCAACAATTGGCAACAGATTCATGGCCATCATTAGACTCTTAAATCCAGATGTTTTTATTGAATTCAAATCCCATCATCTGCAGGATTTGAACCCAGGTCCCCAGAACATTACCTGGGTCTCTGGATTAACAATTCAGTGATAATACCACTAGGCCATTGTCTCCCCTTGGTAACAAATTCCATGCTGATCAAAGCCAATGTTTCCCCCATATTGGATTGGCCATTGCTGCCCTGACAATCTCCAGGATGATGGTATTCTCAGATCAAATCCTCTTTCCCACCCCCAACACACCATGCCTTTTGGAAGCCCAAGAATAGCCCCAGGACAGAATGTGGTTTAGCGACACTGTGACAAAACAAGACACCAGTAAGAATGGACACGCAGCCACTCGCTCGCACATTCAGCTCAGATAGTGATGCGGTGTGCATTTTAGAAGCAAGGCTAAGAGCTGGAGCCTATGCTGGACAAGGCCAGCCTGCAGCCAACAGGTGCCCACTTGCTGAAGGATGAAGTTCAGCTGCAGAGGGTAGAGTAGGAGGCTGACAGCAGAGATGGCACAGTGGCAGGGAACAGAAAAAAACTTGGCAGGTAGGCACAAACTCAGGGTCATACCTGAAAATGAATGGTCACCCAATCTATCGTTACTCTTTCTAATGTCTTTTGTAAAATTAATTTGTGGGATACAGGTCTTACTGATAAGGCCAGCATTTGTCATCCACCCCTAAGTGCCCTTCAACTGAGAGGCTTACATTGCCCTTTCAGAGGGCAGTTGAGAGCCAATCACATTGCTGTGGGTCTGGAGACACACGTAAACCAGACTCAGTAAGGATGGCAGATTTCTTTCCCTAAATGGATATTAGTGAAACAATGGAATTTATACGACAATTGTTGGTGGGGAGGGGGGTGATGAGGAGGAGAATGATGATGAATATTAATTAATAGTCAATCTTCCTATTTCCTCAGCTGAGAAGTCACCATCCCCACCACAAAGCCCCTGTCCAACACACAGTGGCTGGTAGGACCTTTGATTGTGTCCATTCTCTTTCTCAGATTGTTGCTGTTGATGCTTTCCCCTTTCTCTCCCAGAGCCATGAAAATGACCCTTTTATCTTCGCAGAAAAGGAGGTGGTGTTTGGTCCATTGAGTGTACTTTTTTTTCTCCCCCCTTAATTCATTCACGGGATGAGGGCGTCGCTGGCCAGGCAGCATTTATTGCCCAGAGGCCAGTTAAGAGTCAACCACATTGCTGTGGGTCTGGAGTCACATGTAGGCCAGACCAAGTAAGGATAGCAGTTTCCTTCCCTAAAGGACATTAGTGAACCAGATGGATTTTTCCCAACAATTGACAATGGATTCATGGTCATCATTAGAAGATTAATAGGAGATATTTTTATTGAATTCAAATTCCTCTGCCATGGTGGGATTTAAACCCTGGTCCCCAGAACATTAGCTGGGTCTCTGGATTAACAGTCCAGCGACAATACCACTAGGCCATCGCCTCCCCATGGCTCTAAATGGAACACTTCGGTCAGTCCTCTTCTCCCGTGTCCCTTCAGCCTCCAGTTTATCTCCTTCAAGACCTGACTCAATTTCCTCTCAAAATCATTAATATTTCTAAGCTGCTGCATATAGAATTTTCTCCTCATACCTCCCCCACCCAACACCTTCAATTCATGTCTCCTAATCCTTGTACCAGATAGTGGGAACAGTTTTTATTCCCCCTTATTTCTTCCGTATCCAAGCCATTAATAATCTTGCGTACCTCCATCAAATCACCCCTCAATCTATGGGTGACCAGAACTAGGCACAATACTCTAGTTGTGGCCTAACCAGAGCTTTAGAAAAGTCCAGCATCACTTTACACTCAATGAATTTGTTAATGAAGTCTACCCATCCCATATGTTTTACTAACCACTCTCTCTCAATGTGTCCTGGCACCATTGAAGGCCTAAGCACATGTACCCCATCCTTGGACAATTCTGGCACTTTCAATGTGATGCAACTACCAAACACCTCTTTCTCTCCGCTTTCAGCATTCCAAAGTGACCATTCATAGAACAATACAGGCCCTTCGGCCCACAATGTTGTGCCGAACTTTTGCCCTAAACCTAAGGTCTATCTAACCTCCACCCCTACGTTATACTAGCATCCATATGCCTATCTAATAGCCGCTTAAATGCCCCTAATGAGGCCGACTCCACTACCCTCTCTGGCAATGCATTCCACGTCCCTACCACTCTCCGAGTAAAGAACCTACCTCCACTCATTTTAAAACTATGCCCCCTCGGAATAGCTACCTCCACCCTAGGAAAAAATCTCTGGCTATTCACTCTATCTATGTTCTCTCTATCAAGTCACCTCTCATCCTTCGTCGTTCTAAAGAGAAAAGCCCTAGCTCTCTCAACCTTTCCTCGTAAGACCTTCCCTCCATTCCAGGCAACATCCTGGTAAATCTCCTCTGCACCTTTTCCAATGCCTCCACATCTTTCCTGTAATGAGGCAACCAGAACTGGACACAATACTCCAGATGTGGCCGAACCAGGCTTTTGTATAGCTGGAGTATAACTTCACGGCTCTTGAATTCAATCCCTCTATTAATGAAAGCTAACACACCATACGCCTTCTTAACAACTCTATCCACTTGGGTGGCAGCTTTCAGGGAACTGTGAACATGAACCCCAAGATCCCTCGCTCCTCCACACTGCCAAGAATCATTCCGTTAACCCTGTATTCAGTTTTCAAATTTGTCCTTCCAAAATGAATCACCTCACACTCTTCAGGGTTAAACTCCATTCCTTCTGAAAAATGCTGGATCTCTCCCTAATCACTTCAATACCTCCTGCCCTCTGCAGGAAACCTTCCCCACACAGGCACTGGAGATGCACCACCTGCCCTTTTACCTTCTTGACATCCAAAGTCTCAAACACTCCTCCCAGGGGGAAATTGAGATTTACTTGTCATTTTTCTCCATCTGGTCTAGTGGATTTACTGGGTACCATGTAATCTCCTGTAAACTACGTAACCACTTAGTGGAACATCTCACCTCAGGTCACAAGTATGAGCCTGAGCTTCTGGTTACCTGTTACTTTAATTCTCTATTTCTCTCTGACCTCTGCCTCCTACACTGTTCCAGTGAAATTGAATATAAACTGGAGAAAACATGACCCCATCATTCAAATTAGGCACTTTACAGCCTTCAGGAGGCAATATTGAACTGAATAATTTTAAGAGTGAAATCTCTGCTCATGGCATATCTTAGACATCAATTATTGGTGGCAGTTGTGGGTTTACACATTTACACTTTCTCTCAACATTTATTGCAAAAGGACTGGATTATAAAAGTGAAGAAATTTTGTTACAATTACATAAAGCATTGGGGAGACCACACCTGAAGTCGTGTCCAGTTTTGGTCTCCTTACTTAAGGATGTTATAGCACTGGAGGCAGTTCCAAGGAGATTCACCAGATTGAATCCAGGGATGGAAGGGCTGACATGCGAAGAGTGATTGAATAACTTGGGCGTGTACTTGCTGGAGTTTAGAAGAATTGAGGAGGTCTGACTGAGGTAGATAAAACACGAGGGGGGATGGATAAGGTGAACATTGAACAGATGTTCTCCCTTGTAGGACAGTCTCAAACATGAGGTCATAGATGTCGAGAGAGAGGTTCAAAACTGAGAGGAGGAGAAACTACTTCTCTCAGAGGGTTGGGAATCTGTGGAACATACTGCCCCAGACTGCGGTGGAGACAGAATCAATCAATTGATCGATCGATCGATTCAAGAAAAAAGATGTGTTGCTGATGAAATGCAGGATAAAGGGCTATTAGCAGGGCCTAGGAGCAGGCAGGACAGGGGAGTTGAAACCAGGATGAGATCAGCCATGATCATGGTAAATGGCAGAGTGGGATCGAAAGGCTGTATTGCCTACTCCCACTCCTAATTCCTATGTCACAATTTCTTTTGTTTCTTTCCTTGTGCCAAATCATCCACTTCTGTTTTGCACCATCATCCCATTTGTCTTTTAATCTCTCCTTCCTTTCTGTTCTTTATCCTTCACCACCCACCCTTCACATTATTAAATGAAAGTTTAATGCAGTTTCTCTCTCTACTGAGCAAGTCAGGCAGCATGTTTTTTTTTTAATAGCATGTTCCTCTTTTCAGATTTGCAGAACATGCAATCTTGCACTTTTGGATAGAAAAAGGACAATGGATTTGCCTCCAGAAAGGCTTGGTGCATCAGCAAATTATCAAAGTCTGTATCCGATATTAAGGAGCACAGTGAGCCTGTCACCACAGGGCTTTTCTCAATAAGTCCATTCTTTCTAGCATGGAAGTGGTTTAAGTGTCCATTGGAACGCTCATCAACCCAAATGAGACACAGAGTCCAGTGAGCAATGACTCAGCTTCAAGTGCAGCCCAAACAGACAGTTCCCAATGTCTGAGCATGCAGTGTGTCATTTTTAGGGGTTTGTGATCACACTTATCTAATATAGGCAGTCAGCAATTTGCAAGTGACTTTTCTGAAAGTTTGTTTGTTCAGCAGCAGTTTATCTAATTATCAGATATGCATCATATCAGAAGAAAGTTTATACCGTGTTAATTGGAGATGGATCGCTGATAGCAGAGGACAAACAGACCATCAGGGCAGCCTCCTGCTCTCTGAGGCATTAGGGAACTCTTCCCTTAGTCTTCCTCTTAGTCTGTGCTCTCTTCTATCTGCCTGGTGAAGACTATTCTCTGGTAACCGCACGATGAGAACACCAAGAGAGAAATCCTCTCCTCCAAATCACATTTTTAGGGGACAGGTTTTTATTGTGTGTCGATCGATCTGCTGAACCCTTTTGGCCAATGGCTATTGGATAGCCTCTTATGACATTGTATGATCATTGTTCGCCCTACCCAACTAAGAATGAATCCTTACTTACTGTTGAAGACCACACGCTGGTGTCAAACACACACACACGCACCCTATTAGTTATTGACACTAGTTCAACGGGCATTGTTACCTTTTTGTATTTCTTTGTTTTTATATGGTAGAATTTTGGCAAGTTAATTACTATTGAAATAGCTTTTAAATTAAATCTCATGCTACACTGTAAATACTTGGAAAATTCAGAGTTTTTTTTTAAGAGAGGGATCCCAGTATTCATGAAGGCTGTACTTGCTGTACAAAAACTCTCACAGCTGAACTCCTGCCTCTAGATACCTTAGCACAGAGGAGTTTCCAGGATCCCCCCGGAAACCTGTGCAGCAGTAGATAGCTGAGGTGCCAGGATAGGGAAGCGGCAGTAGCTTGGTGGCTCTATTCATCAGGGTGCAAAGAGGTGCAATGTCGGTCTGTAAGCAGTCGCTGGAAATGGAAACTGAGAGGTCAAGAAAGGGGAGGGAGGTGTCTCAGACAGATCAAGTTAATTTGAGGGCGGGGTGGAAGTTGTTAGCAGAGTCGATGAACTGCTCCAGTTTAGCCTGGGTGCAGTGAACCTGCTGAGGTAAAGGTAGGTGAATTGCCCTCTTTGCACCCTGATGAATAGAGCCACCTGCTAACAGCCAAGCGTCACCCCCTTTCAGCAATTTGTGCTGCACTATATCTCCTGTTCATTCTCCCAGCAGTCACACTGCATTCCTAGAGAAAAACTGCACATGTCTGGGAGCAACTGTTTGAAGCCAGGACAACGTCCTTCTTCCCTGCTGTCCATTTTCTGCAGTGGTCAGCAACTTTACAGGACTCCAGAAAGTACACACTTTTACAATCACAAAAACAGCCAGCAGAAATCCATCAGAAACTAATTTTAAAAGTAGTCTATGATAAGAAAGGCAGTCCATGATCCCTTTAAATAGCCCTGGTTTGTATGGCCCTTCCAGCATCTGATAGGCTGCTTAACAGTCAGCAATTAAGAGCAATCATGAGCTGAAGCTTCAAGGTGGCAGCACTGGTGTCAGAGACAAAATAAACCTGCAGATATTGGAATCCAAGGTAGACAAACAGGAGGCTGGAAGAACACAGCAGGCCATCTGGAGAAGGAGAAGTCAACATTTCAGGTATTACCCTTCTTCAGAACTGGATGTGGGGGTAGGGGGACTTGCAGATAAGGGGGGGGGGGGGGGGGGTATATGTTAATTAAATACTTTTGACAGTATGCATCAAGTTAAATTGCACCAAACCTATATTTTGAAAACATTGTAAGGTCGCAGGGAGGCATTAATTTGTCAAATCAAAAGCTGAAGAAATCGCAGAACCTGAATGAGTGGTTTCATACATTCAATCGAGCAAATCTTATCAGGTCCATCTCAACCGTCAATGGCCAGTGTGTGAAAAGACAGTGTAAAACTACAATTACCTTACCTCCACCCACAAATAGCTGCATTGTGGCAGCAAAGTGCTGAAAACAGTGATAGAACAATCAGTGGCAATTGTACTGTCACACAGCAACTTAGCCCCCTTTAATTTGACATATGTCAGCCTGCACAATTTTAATCAAAGTGACATTTTCACCGAAAAAAAAAATTCTCATTTAGCAGTGTGATTGTCAGTGCCCAAGAAGGTACTGTCTAGATTCAGATACATGGCTTTTGATGAATGCCAAAGTATATTCCTGCTACTAAAAATTTGTTTCAAATAATTTAAATACGTCTTGCCACAGTTTGCAATATAAAAAAGTGTAAAGACACATAACAATTCAATCAATACTTGTTATTTACCAACTTGAGTTTATTGAAAGTTTCGAAGTTGTGCCGCAATCGAGTATAACTGAATGTGTTACAACTGTTTCAGAACATGCATCAGAACATAAGCAACACTATTACTGTTAATGTGAAATCCATAGCAGGAATTAGAGCTTCTAACAGAGGTTTTGGGTCTGGAGTGTTTAATTGTCAAAACACACTCTTTGTTGGTGTTACAAATGCTGTACTACTGGCGAGTACAATGTTGTTGAAGGTATTCAACAGTTAGAAGCAACAAACATACCTAGGCTGATGAATCCATTGGTTCTGGATCCTAAAGAATCTAACCAGACCATTACAGTATAGATTTGACAGACCAATGGACCAGTGAACCAACAGATAAGGTCTATGAAGCATCAAAAAGAATCAATTCCACCGGAGCCCATAGATTCTCATCTCTTAGTGCTTCCTCTGACCGAGAGACCATTTCTATCACTGCAACTACTGTGTAGCATCTGCCACTACTTAGTGTTGATAGACATAAGAAATGGGACCAGTGGACCACTTACTTTCTATAATTACCAGTCACGTACCATTAACTTACAAAAAAAAAATTCTTCCAGCCCTGCTATGTCTTAGGACAGCATAATTGTTCACAAATGCCATTTCTGTTCAACAGCATAAAAAATGTCCAAATGCAATTGGATCAGTGAAACAGCAAGTTTTCAATCTGTACAACCTAATAGATACAGCTCTATATTACACAATACTTACACTACGTACACAATATACATTAGAGGAACAACCCTATGGATTGTCCAAAATTTTGAGTCACATCTAACTTGAAAAAAATCTACACCTCTCCAGCTCTTGGAAAAGCAGTGTAAACATAGCAATCTTGTCAATTTAAGGTCCAAGGTGACAGTTCTACAGTTCAAGTTAAATACTGTTCAGCTTTGCCTTCATACTCCCGTTTTGTCTTCATAACTCATTTAGAAATCAAAGTGGTCTACAGCAGTGTAAAGGAGGGCACTGCCCTCTCAGACTCTCCAGTCAGTATCTGATTGCCTCTGATCCACTTCTTCCTCAACCTTGTCGGGAAGCAGTTACATTGGTGCACACACACATACACACGCATGCACACACACAGGTGTGCTGAATGAAAGAAAACTGCATGCATTTTCACAGCATGAGCAATGATCGGTAACCAGCACTCAGATCTGCATGGCTGCTTTTCTTCTCCTGTGCATATAACCACTCTCTTTGAGAGAACAAGGTTTTCATTCCACACCCTCAAAGCAAACTCCTTTAGCCAAAGACGACTGTCTTAATACTGAAGAGAGTTTCTTTCTGAATTTATACAACTCTAGTTCCCATAACCAATTTGGAATTGTTGGTGTGTGATGAAATATTACATGATGATTGATATGACAGTTTATTTCTCTTCTCTGCAAAGCCCGATGGCCCATTGGATTGTACAGCCAGGCCTTTTAAGCTGATGATCCCCCATTTGGTGGTGTGGGTTGAGTAGATTGTCCTGATTGAGACACTGGCGGGGAACAGCCAGTTGTTTGGAGCTGTGCCTGAAACTGTGCTAACTGCTCAGGGCTAGCCAGAGTCTTCAGCAGGTTGTTTTCCTGTTCCAACTGAGAATTTCTCTCCACCAGTTCTTTGATCTGTTCCTTAAGGACCTCCACCTCCTCCCTCACAGCGTACATCAAGTGACTCTTCACGAGATCCTGCAAAAGTATATACAAGAGAATTATATCTAAATACTGAACAGCATTTTTCAAAGCTTTTCTATTTATTCATCTGTATAAAATAATAGTTCATTAAACTTTTTTGCTGCCTCCTTCATCGGATACTTTATTTATATATTAATACAATCCCACCGTATAGAAACATCTCTGTGGGGAAGCCACAGAAGTAGGTTTTTCATGAGGCTATTGCAATTGTACTGAATTCTCACCGAAGGCACTAGTTTCCCCTTACTGTGTCCCTTCACTATACATCATTTGGCAGTAAAAAGCAGTATTGCACACCTGAACAGCTGCAGTTCGACAAAATAAAGGAGACACAGGCCAACTTAAAAGGCACACAAGACTGCACTGTCGTTAAAAACAACTCTGGATAAGAGTCTGTTCTGCACTGCTTAATTAAGAGTGGGTGCGCTCTGACTCAAGCTTTGACCTTGGATATCCAAGATGATCACGGAATGAGCAATGTTTGCATAGGAAAATATGTACATTCTGCATCCTTCATTTTGTAGATTAATTCAAATTTCTCAATCATGGTTTCAAGTTAATCTCTGTTACAATGCAAAATGATATGCTTGCCATTTTAAAGGTCCATAGCTTAAAATTCGGAAACCACTTGCACACTGCTGTAATCTGCACTTTGAAACAATTCCCTGTACAGTACCTCAGACTTCATTAGTCCCTAACATGCATCTTTCTCGGTTTCCTTTCCTTATGATCTGTCCAAGTTTTACAGAACACACCTCGGACACCTCGACATTTTGAATTTTGCCACAATTCTCTTTCCTCCTCTCATTCAAATCTGCTAACAACCTCCTTCCCTTCTTCACAAGTTCCATCTTTGTAATCAATTGCCCTTATTCCAAAACTTCCATTCTACTCAAGTCCTTGAGCATGTTAACATGTTTCAACTCCCTGCCCATTGTTTTACCCGCAGCTCTGTGGCTGAACCCACCCAATCTGGTTTAGTTATCCCACTAAAATAACCTTCATAGTCACCAGTAATATCCCACATCATTGACAATGGTGAATTAGACAACCTCGCCCTTCTCAACCACTAAAGGCATTGATACAGTTGACCACCTCAACTCCGATCACTACCTTGCTGTCCGACTGGACCAGGAAACAGCCCTTCCAACTCAAATTCTTTCCATCCACAAGACCTCCCACTTAAGCCTTCACAACACCAGCCATCTCTGCATGTGCCTCACTGCATCCCGCTGAAGCCCCCATTGATGCATTTACTGCCTATAGACCTGACAATTCCAATATGCTCCTGGCTGACCTCCACAACCTTTGTAAAATTAAGTCAGCACACAATTTTGTTGCTTGAATTCTGCACCAAGTCCCACTCAGTCATAACCCTGCACATGGCTGACAAACACTTATACCTGCTAGACAAATACCTGGAATGAGGAAATGGGGATGGGGGGGGTCTTACGAGGCAAGATTGGACAGGATAGGATTCCATCCTCTGCAGTTCAGAAGAGTAAGAGGTAAATTGATTAAAGCATATATAATCCCAAGGGACCTTGTCAGGGTCGATGTGGAGAGGATGTTTTATTTTAAGTGAGAATCTAGAAGTAGGGGTCATTATTTAAAAATCAGGGGTCACCAATTTAAAACAGATTTTAGGAGAAATCTTCTCTCTCAGAAGACGAAGAGTCTTTGGAATGCTCTGAAAAGATGATGTAAGCAGAGTCCTTAAATATTTTCAAGGTTGAAGTGGATACTGATTCTTGTTAAGCAAGGGGTTGAAAAGGTCATTGGGTTAAGGTGGGATTGGCAGTTATAGTCAGGTTAGCCTTGGCAAAGCAGGCTCAAAGGGCTGAATGGCTTATTTCTGCTTTTGATTTATGAAGTTTATTGGTTTCTTCTGATTCTTCATACCTAGTCCATCTCTATTTTTGTAATGTTGTCTAATCTCACAACTACTGGGAATCTCCAGTGTTCTTTCAATTCAGGCCCCGTACTAGCTTTTGATCACTTTGCCTTGCCTTCAGCCAAGGTCCAGAATTTCCTCACTGACTGCACCACATTCTCCTCCTTCAAAACTACCAATAATCAAGATGTACTCGAACTTTAACATCGAGATTTGGAAATGCACCTAGAGACAATGTACTAAAAGTGCCACATAATGAATTGTTTATCAAGAGCAATTACCTTCATTTATCTATTTTCTGGCTAGCAAGCAATAAATATTCCAGATACAGGTCAGCACGATTACCAGGATGCAGAGAGCTCGTCAGACTCTTAAGTGCTCCCCGTGGACTGACAGACAGGCTGGGAACTGCATTCACACTGCATCTTTCTCACCTCTGCCTGTACCTTCTCTCCTCCCTCCAATATCCTATCGCACCCCCCATTCTCCCTCTTTCTCTATTCCTATCCCCTCCCACACTCAGTGTCCTGTTTCCCCCCAACTCTCGATCCAATACACTGTTTCTCTCTCTTTCTATTCCTATCCCCCCC
>NC_063342.1:70562749-70563346 GCF_021869965.1 Rhincodon typus
CTGTACAGTGTTTCTCTCTCTATTCCTACCCCCGCCTTATCCTGTACAGTGTTTCTCTCTCTATTCCTACCCCCGCCTTATCCTGTACACTGATTTTCTCTCTCTCTATTCCTATCCCCCTCTGCCTCTCTGCTCCTTCCGCTCCTGACAACTGCTGACGTCAGCGGGCCCCGCAAGCCGCGCCACGTCACGGGCCAGCGGCCAATGGGAGGCCGAGTTATTTTTAGCCCAGGGTTTAAGGTTCTGCGATCGCCTGGCAACAGGCGGAAGAGCAGCGGGGAGCGGCAGCGGGGAGCAGCGTGCACTCACTCACTCTTACCCAGGCTAGGGCCATCCACACACACCCCACCGCTTAGAAATAAAAAGCTTCAGACGCAACCCCTCATCATTCAGAAGTTTAAAAACAAATGCGCCGAAACTATTCCATACACCCGCCCCCATTAAAAAAAACCCGCCCACCATAAACATTCCCCTGGGATGGTACTGAGTCTGTTTATTACCAGCACAAACTGATCATAAAACATTCAGATCGAGCTAGTCCATAATCTCGTACCGCACGACTACAATCTCGATAATAACACTGGCACTGAGAGGTGA
>NC_063342.1:70563846-70571642 GCF_021869965.1 Rhincodon typus
GATGAAGGGTCTAGGCCCGAAACGTCAGCCTTCCTGCTCCTATGATGCTGCTTGGCCTGCTGTGTTCATCCAGCTGTACACCTTGTAATCAGAGGAGCAGGAAAAGTGACGTTTCGGGTCGGGACCCTTTTTCAGAAATGGGGAGGTGGGGAATGGAGCTCAGAAATAAATAGAGGAGGGGTGGGGCTGGGGAAGGTAGATGTGATGATGATAGGTGAGTGCAGGTAGGCAGTGGTGGGGATTGGTCAGTGAGGTAGGAGGAGCGGATAGGTGGGAGATAAGATGGACAGGTCAAGGAGCCGTGGATGAGAGGGAGGATGGGTGGGCCTGGGGAAAAGGTAGGTGGGGTGGATGCAGGTAGGGGGTAGTGGGGTTTGGTTGGTGGGAAGGGTGGGGCGGATAGGTGGGAGAGAAGATGGACAGGTTGTATCACGTCAAGGAGGCGGGGATAAAAGGGAGGGTTAGTCATGGGATGTGGCCAGGGTTGGGGATATTTTGAAACTAGTAAAGGGCACATTGAGACCATTTGGTTGTAGGCTCCCGAGGTAGAATATGAGGTGCTGTTACTCCAGTTTCCGGTTGGTGTCATTGTGACACTGGAGGAGGCCCAGGATGGACATGTCGTTCAGGGAGTGGAGGGGGGATTTGAAATGGTTTGGACTGGAAGGTGTTGTCGTTTGTCACAAGCAGAGTGCAAGTGCTCTACAAAGCTGTCTCCGAGCCTCTGTTTGGTCTCACCAATGCAGAGGAGGCCATAATGGAAGCAGCGGATGCAGTAGACCAAGTTGGAGGATGTGCAGGTGAACATCTGTCTGATGTGAAAGATTTTTTTGGTTCCTTGGATGGAGGTGAGGGGGGAGGTGTATGGGCAGGTGTAGCACTTCCTGCTGTTGCAGGGAAAGGTGCTGGTCGTGATGCGGCTAGTGGGGAGTGTGGAGCGGACAATGGAGTCGCGGAGAGACCGGTCCCTACGAAAAGCAGATAGGGGTGGGGAGGGAAATATATCCTTTGTTGTGGGGTCAGATTGCAGGTGGTGGAAGTGGCAGAGAATGATACGTTGAATCTGGAGGTTAGTGGGGTGATACATGAGGATAAGTGGGATTCTGTCTTTGTATTTGTTGGGGGTGGGGGAATGTGAGGGCTGAAGTGCGGGAAATGCAAGAGATGCGGTCAAGAACATTTTCGATCACTGAAGGTGGGGGGGGTTGCGGTCCTTGAAATAAGAGGACATCTGGGATGTTTGGGAGTGGGATCGCCACATCTTAGGAGCAGACAAGGCGGAGGCAGAGGAATTGGGAATAGGGGAGTAGGTGGGTGAGAGGAGGTGTAGCCTAGATAGATGTGGCAGTTGGTGGGCTTGAAATAGACATCGGTTTTGTGGCGGTCACCAGAATGGAGACAGACAGGTCCAGGAAGAAGAGAGGTGTCAGAGATGGTCCAGGTAAACTTGAGGTTAGGGGTGAAAGGTGTTAGTAAAGTGGATGAACTGTTCAAGCTCCTCGTGGGAATGTGAGGCAGCACGGATACAGTCATCCATGTAGCAGAGGGAAGAGGTGGGGGATAGTGCCACTGCCATTTCTGAAGAAGGGTCCCGACACAAAATGTCAATTTTCCTGCTCCTCTGATGCTGACTGGCCTGCTGTGCTCCTCTAGCTCCACACTGTGTTATCTCTGACTCCAGTATCGGCAGTTCTTACTATCTCTTAGATTACAGGAGGATGTAGACGTGCCAAATGGAATTCAATGGATAAATGTGAGATGATGCACTTGGGCAGAACAAAGAAGCCAAGGGAATACTTGACAAATGGTAGGACCCATTGAAGCACTGAGAATCAGGACTTTGGTGTGCATGTCCACCAGTCCTTTAAGGTAGTGGGACAGGTGGATAAAGTCATTTGATTTGATGTATTATTGTCACATGTACCAACATTCAGTGAAAAGTATTGTTTTGCATGCTAACTTGACAAATCATACTTTACATAGGTACATCAAGGTAATAGAACAGAATACAAATTATAGTGTTACGGTTACAGAGAAGTTGTAGAGAAAGATCAACTCTAATTATTGAGAGGTCCGTTCAGAAGTTTGATAACAGAGGGAAAGAAGCTGTTCTTAAATCTATTGGTATGTTGTTTTCAAACTTTTGTTTTTTCTTCCGGACGGAAGAGAGTATAACTGGGCTGGAAGGGATCTTTGATTATGTTGGCTGCCTTTACGAGGCAGCGGGAAGTATCGACGGAGTCAATGGAAGGAAGGCTGGTTTGCGAGAAGGATTTGGCTGAAGTGCTTAAGAAGACAAACAGGATACTTGCCTTTATTAGCTGAGGCATAGGGTTTAAGAGCAGGAAGGTTATATAAAATGGAACTATATAAAATGTTGGTTAGGCCACGGAGTATTGTGTGCAGTTCTGGACTCCACATTATAGGAGGAATTTGATAGCACTGGAGAGGGTGCAGAGAAGATTAACCAGGATGTTGCCTGGGTTGGAGAGTTTCAGTGATGAAGAGAGATTGGACAGACTGGGGTTGTTTTCCTCAGAGTAGAGGAGACTGAGGGAACATGAGTGAGATGTATAAAATCATGAGGAGCATAGATAGGGTAGACAGGAAGAAACTTTTCCCCTTGATGAAGGGATTAATGACATAGGAGGACATAGATTTAAGGTAAGAGGCAGAAGGTTTAAAGGAGATGTGAGGAAAAAGTTTTCACCACAGGGTGATGGGAATCTGGAACTCACTCTGTAAGGGTGGGAGAGGCAGAAGCCCTCATAACTTTGAAATATTTAGATGTGCACTTGTGATGCCAAGGCAATGCGCTGGAAAATGGAATTAGAATCACTAGGTGCTTGATTTTGACCTGTACAGACTCAATGGGCAGAAGGTCCTTTTTCTGAGCTGTAGACCTTTATGACTCTAAGTAATGTGAACTATTATCATCAAGACATACCAAATTTATGAGGGTGTAACAATTTATTTTTGGAGAAAAGAGCATTGATTGGTTAGTAAGTCAGTGTGATGGATTAAGGTATTGCCACAATGAATGCACCAGGGTGATTGTTCCCTGTGCTTTTGTTTAATTCACAAAGTCAAAATGCCTGGATATGTTCCATTTGCCTGTGAAGATATGTAGCTTCCAGCAAGCATATGTGAGCCCATTGTTGTGAGCCTGACCCATGAATGTAAACTGATAATTCTTAGCACAATTGGAATTGTTCAGTAAGTGTTTCCTTTATACTTAGTGTTCATCATTCTGAATCACGCTCGAATTGCAAATTGAAACACAGCCAATTATTTTTCAAACCTAAGGGTTCCAAACACATCCATCGAAGATGAAATATCATTGAGATTGAAGGATGATATTTACATTTCAGAATGCGCTAAAATTAATCTTGCAACGTGAAGGGAGTTTCTATAAAGGCAAAGGATATTGTAAATTAAAATGTTTTACAACATTGCTGAAAGTTATGGCTGTATTATTTTGTTTTGAATTAGCACTCTCAGTGTCGTAATTTAAAATTCATTACTCTTCTCTCTATTCAGGTTTCAGTTGTGGAAATTATGTGCTTAGAAAGAAGTGATTCACGATAGAGCAAGTGTTTGAATTAGGATGGTAGAAGTGGTCCTCATTGACTTTTCTGACGTTCACTATGATTACATTGAGAAGTGGCTGCATAGTGCGGTGAATATCATCAGCACATGCAATTTAACAGAGTCTTCATATGTGTTCATGACGTATAGCCAGGACAACACCGACATTGTGAATAATGACATCCAGAAATACTTGCACCAATTGTCAAATCAGGTTGAAATGCCGAAAGCCAACCTTGAGGTGTTGGTACAGGCCAGTTTTGCTGCTATCTTATACACAGTCAAACAGAAGATTGACAAACAGAGCCTCAGCAACATTCAGGTGATTGTATCCACAGGAAGGAAAGCCGCATTCGAGGTCTATGTGCAACAACTTTTCACAGCAACTTATAAATTCACATTTGAGACTCTTGTAATTGGGAGTGAAGGTGAAATAAAACTACAGTTACCAGGAACTTGCGTGCTCATGAGCCAACAAAGAGATGACATTTGGAAGGACATCTGGATGTTCATGGCACAACTCAAAGGAGTTATGGGGGAGATTGTCATTCTCAAATCTCTGCTGATCCCAGGTATATGTTTATAAATATGTTGATACTGAATATAAAAATGCTACTCAGACTACCTGCCATTTTCAGAGCTCACCACCAACATGTTGTTGTAACATTTTCAATTGTCACATAGAATCACATCATAGAATCCCATTCGGCCCATCAGGTCTACACTGACCCTCTGAGGAACATCCCACCCAGAACCAACACCCCCTACCCTACCCCTGTAACCCCACATCTCCCATGTCTAATCCATCTGCACATCCCTGGACACTGTGGGAAATTTAGTACTGCCAGTCCACCTAACCCGCACATCTTTGGCCTGGAGCTGGAGAAGGTGGTTTCATGAATGTGACTACCGTTGCCTCAGCAGTATTGGTTACAAGTACTGGATTGGAAGTGAAAAGAAAAACAAAAAAATCTGCAGATGCTGGAAATCAGAAACAGAAACAGAAATTGCTGGAAAATTTCAGCAGGTCTAGCAGCATCAGTGGAGAGAAATCAGATTTACTGTTTCAGGTCCAGTGACCCTTCTTCAGAACTGCAGTATTGGAAGGATGTGGAGGTTTTGGAAAGGATGCAGAAGAGGTTTACCAGGACGTTCCCTGGGTTAGAGTGTTTTAGCTATAAGAGCTTGGATAAACTTGGATTGTTTTTGGTAGAGTGTCAGAGGCTGAGAGGCAACCTTATAGAGGTATATAAAATTATGAGGCATGGATAGTATGGATACTTAGAGTCTGTTTTCCAGGGCAGAAATGTCAAATGCTAGCGGGTGTAGGTTTAAGGTGAGGGGGAGAAACTTTCAAGGAGATGTGCAAGGAATGTTTTTTACACAGAGGGTGGTAGATGTTTAGAATGCACTACCGGGGGAGGTGGTAGAAGCAGGTACTAAAGCAATGCTTATAAGGCATTTAGACAGACACTCAAACGGGAAGAAGAAAGAGGGAAATGGACCATGTGCAGGCAGATGGGATTAGTTTAGAAGGCATCATGGTCGGCAGAAGGGCCTTTCCTATCCTGTACTGTTCAACCTTCTATCTTCTTGCATCTTTTGTATATTCTGAGCATCCTGTATATCTAGCTCCTCTCCATGTGGAAATTGACAGTTTTTAACAAGATGCAGTGAGGCTATTGTACCTCTTTCCATAAGCCCCCTTGGAGTTTAGAACAGGCAACGGGCCTGAGGTTGTGTGGAAGGGAGTCCACCCCATTGAACAGTTCAAAAAGGCCGCACAATCTAGCTGCCATTGTCCCCTCTGAATCCCACACCTTCAGTTTAACCTAGACCCTAGGCCCGAAACGTCAGCCTTTCTGCTCCTATGCTGCTGCTTGGCCTGCTGTGTTCATCCAGCCCTGCACCTTATTGTCTCGGATTCTCCAGCATCTGCAGTTCCTACTATCTCTGATTCAACCTACTGTTAGAGTTGTGATTGGCAGACATGCTGGGAGTTGTAGGTATGGGCTCCTAGGTTTTGGCACTGCACCCAAGGCGGAGTTGGAAAATAGAAATGTCCTGTACCCACAGAGGGGAAGGAGCCCCTCTGGATTCACGGTCAAAAAACGGGATAGACCTGATAGGAATGGAGGGGTAATAGGGCCTGGATGCAGTTCAGTGATCTCACAGGAGTGAACAAAGTAAATGAATACATGTTCAAAGATGACAAGGTCCACCATTGACTTTCATACTGCTGTAATCACCCCTCCTCCCTCACCCAACCATCAACAATTCCCAGCAAACAGGCCTCATACCTGATATCCCCATGTTATACCTTGTCCTCACACACGGAGCACTGCAGCATGCCTCTCACCCAACGTCTCTTGGGGCCGCATGCGTTGGCGGCTATTCAACCACACCAGCCGCATCAGCACAGCACACTGTCACAGCTGCTCCTCTCTTACCAGGCACGTCTGCCTGGGCAAGACCATAAGACATAGGAGCAGAATTAGACCTTTCAGCCCATTGAATCTGCTCCACCATTCGATCGTGGCTGATATGGCATGCTGCATACAACATAGTTGGAGAGACACTGATTCCTGGGTCCTGAAGCCCCAGGAGAAAACCAAACTCCACTCGTCATCCTGGGGTACCCATTCCTGAGGCAGTGGGGGAACACAGAAACTGCCTAAGATGACAGTATCCTCAGATGTAAGTCTCTGTATTAAAATCCCTCTTGCCCCATTCTCTTTCTCCTGATTTGCAAGGGTCCAGATGGTTTAAGCAGAGACCTGTTTCCTACACGACGACCTTTGACCCTTTCTCTTTTCAGATACTCAAGAAAGGCAGAATGATAAGGCACAAAAGATAATGACAAGGACACCCACCATTGATCTATCATGTTCTCAGCCATCAGCTCAGATACTGACTCTGCATTCATCCTTGATGGTGGCATTGTGGCAGGATGCACGTGTTAACATCATGGCCACCATGGTCTCCATCTTGGACTAAAGACAACAACAACTTGCTCAAAGGCTGAGGTCACACACAAGGCCCCACACCTGGCATATCCTGAGATGACTAATTTCAGGCATGTATTATCTGGTTTCTAAATCTCATTTAAAATTTGACAGATTTATTTCTTCATGGCTTTACGACCAGAACGGGTGGTATATCCTACCTACCAGGCCTAAGTTCCTTAAACCTCTTCAGTAGCTGGAAACGGAGAGACCCAAAAGCTGTGGTTACAGAGAATATCCGACGCTTGAGTATGAGTGCAGGATTTAACCCTCAAATGTACTACCTCGCAAAGGTAACACTTCTGCTTTCTGAATAGAGAGTTACTGTGGTCACTAGTGAACAGTGTGTTCTCATAATATTTGAGGAAGTGGAGAAATGTTTTTAATATGATGGGCCCTTTTTTTTGACATTAGTGGGGGTGGATTTGTAGGGATTGGAATGAGGTCAACCAGGTGGATCTCACAGACTATGGGTTCCCTGATTGGGGCTGTTAATCTGGTCCAATCTGTCAGCCAGGGCTCCCTGATATCAACAGTAGTGTCAGAGATTTTGTTGACTCTCCGAGCTGGCTCTGAGGGAGCTGGATCAGTGTCAAGGACTTTCCATGTGTAAATAAAGGGTAACTTGGTGACGAGATACTGGCCTCGGTGGAGTTATTTCAGATTCCTGATTCTGACAGATCATACAATCCCAACAGTTCATCCTCCCAGAGTTCCCATTCAGGCTGATTATCCAGGAACTCCTGGCAGACATGGACATGACATGTTTGAATTGAAAACAAGGATGAGAATGATAAAATTGAGATGCTGCTAGACTGGGAGCTGAGGTGGCTCAACGACGGGTGAATGGGACTTCAGATGAGTTACGATTGAGGGAAGTAAAGATTTGGCAGAAGATAACTGTTAACATGTTTGTTGTTACACACCTCCCTGTAGTTCCAGAGTCTGGTGCTTGCTGTCAATATTCACATAGTCACATGCAGTAGCACTTAGTCCAGTACTTTCAAACTTTATCCCATTCCAACCCCATTCCGACCTTGGAAATTACCATGGCTATTGCAGAAAATACGGAGGCATGGGATTGAGGGTGATTTAGCGGTTTGGATCAGAAATTGGCTAGCTGTAAGAAGACAGAGGGTGGTGGTTGATGGGAAATGTTCATCCTGGAGTTCAGTTACTAGTGGTGTACCTCAAGGATCTGTT
>NC_063342.1:70571742-70588164 GCF_021869965.1 Rhincodon typus
CTCTATTTGCCAGGCTTAAGGAACACTTACTGTTCACTGTTCTTGCTGCTGCCTCTGTCGTTGCTGTTTGGTTAAAAAACAAGAAAAGTGTAATATAATAAAAATGGAGAAAAATTGCTTTGTAACCTTAGGGAGTATCTGTGTGGAATATTAGATAACGAGAAAACAAGCTAGGGAATAGAGTAGAACATAAATTGTTAGTTGAGACTTACTGAGGTGTTTTTTTCTGAAATATAAAGTTTTCAGTGGAGATTATAAAGACAGTCAAATCTCAGTAGAAACAAGCTCATGGAATGATTTCAAGATAGTTTTCTAGATCAGTGTCAGATGTTATGTGTCAAGTTGGGAATAGGCAATTTTGGATCTAGCATTGTACGATTAGAAATGCTTCATAAATAACCTTGTAGTGAATGAAACTCTCGGGAGCAGTGATCACAATATTTTCCATTTGGAGTGATCACAATATCCTTAATTTCATATTGAGCTTGAGAGAGACTTAGTTAAGTCTGAAATTATATATGTACAGATGAAACTACGAGAGGTATACTGGCGAAGGTAAATTGGGGATACAGATTAGAAGATATGATGGGATCTAAACACAAGCAGATATTTAAAGAAGTAGAGATAACAAGTAGAGATAACTTGGAAGAAGGATCCAGACCCGAAAGGTCAGCTTTCCTGCTGCTCTGATGCTGCCTGGCCTGCTGTGTTCCTCCAGTTCCATACTGTGTTATATCTGACTCCAACATTGGTCGTTCTTACTATCTCTGAGTGATTGCCAGCAGTTTTTGTTTTCATTGCAAATGACATACACTGGTTTGACTCATCTTGTACACTTCAAAACAGAGCTCCAGTAGAACCAGTACCTTCATTTCCAAGTATTCCTGGTTTATCTCTCTGGAAATCTGAACACTGGAGTCCTAAAAGTGAAACTCCACACTTTGTTATATTTGCTGGCGATCACAGTGGATCAGGCAGCTTCCATGGAGAGAGAGCAAGCTAACATTTCAAGTTCAGATGACTATTCACCAGAGCTGACATGAAGTGTGGAGGGCCAGCATTTATGGAATAGTTGAAGAAGGTAGCAGATGGAGTGATAGGGGAGAAAGGATTTTGATAGTTCAGATCAGAATGTGAGAATGGCAGAACAATGGTGTGTCTAATTGCCAGACTGGAAATAACACCGTCCCACTGGGATGGGGCGAGGGGAGAGAGGACATGGAGACAGAGAATGGAATAAGTCAAACTGAAAAAATGGGAAGGAATGGGAGTGGGTTCACAATTTTGGTGTTGAACTCAATATTGAGCCCAGAAGGTTGTAAAGTGCCCAGTCTGAAGATGAGATGTTGATCCTTCAGTTTTCACTGGAGCATTACAGTATGCTGAGGACAGACGAATGGGTGTGCAAGTAGGGCGCTGTGTTAAAATAACCAGCTACAGGAAGGTTAGGGTCATGCTTGTGCACTGACTGGAGGTGTTCTGCAAAGCGGTCACCCATCCTGTATTTGGTTTCTCCAGTGTAGAGTAGGCCACATTGGGTGTAGCGAATACAACAGACCAAATTGGAGGAGGTACAAGTGATTTCACCTGGAAAGACTGTTTAGACCCTTGGATGGTGAGCAGGAAGGAGGTGAAGGGGTAGGTGTTGCATCTTCTGTGGTTACATGGGAAGGTTGCAAGTTTTACTGTTTTTTTTCCTTCACTGTATTTAACGAGATGATGTTAATATGATGGATAAGGGAGAGGTGCACTCTACAAAATGTCGAACTCTTCCTTTCTTAAGGGTTTTACTGGAACGCGGAGGGATTCTCTCTGAAAACATCAGTGATGACTTCACAGGCAGTAGATATGGAGAAGTGACTGTCTGCACAGTCTGTCACCCAGACACTTTTTTCTCCCATATTCGGGATGGGAGCAACTTTGGAACTCAAATTGGATTCATCTCTGTTCAGGACTAGTTGCCCCATCCTAAACAGGTAATTGGCCATCGAGTCATACAGCACAGAAGAGCCCCTTTGGCCCATTGAGCCTGCACTGACCTATCTACACCAACCCTACTTTCCAGCACTGGGCCTTGAATGTTATGACATTTCAACTGATCATCATTTCGAAGGTTGTGAGGTTTCCCACTTCAACTATCCTCCCAGATAGTGCATTCCAGACCCCCACCAGCCTCTGGGAGTAAAAAAACTTATTTTTTTCTCCTCAGCACCAACATAACCTCCCTGTTCTTATAATCCATGCCAAGACCGGTAAAGGCAGTTGTCCCAAATGTCTTCTCAACTACCCTATTTACCTGCCCTGTCACCTTCAGGGATCTGCGGATAAACACCCCAAGATCCCTCTGTTCCTCTGAGCTTCCTACTGACTTCCCACGCATTTGGTACTTCCTTGTCTTGTTCCTTCTTCCAAAATGCATCACATCAAATTTATCAGGGTTAAATTCCATTGGGTATCTTGTTGTGTGATCAAACAAGGCTGATGCTGGAGGTTTGTTTTCCAGAGTCTTCCGTGTTTCAGAGTCAATGGGTGCACAGAAAGAAGTACCTTTCCCTGGTCATTGGCCGATAGCTCAACACTGAACTCAGCAGGGCCACTGAATATCCTCGCCACCAATGAGAAATGTTTGTTCATGCAAAGACACTGCTGTAGGTTGACTTTTGAAATCATGTTTGTGAGATGAATGCACATTTTCCTTTGCAGGGGTTTGACTTTCTACAGAAGAAGAAAGAACAGTATCTATCCATGTTGTGTCTTTCAAGCCCTCAGGTCTTGATAGCAGGCTAAGTATTTTTGAAGTGTTGGCGCTGTTGTAATAGACTTTTACACATGTCCTAGCTGGTAAAGAAACTTAAAATAAAAGTCCTCAAACCTGCCCTCTGTGCCTTTTGTGATCAGATTGATTCTTGCAATATAAAGGAGACCTCACCTCAAGTATCCAACTTGTTGGTTCTAAAGGATAGGTTCTTATCAAGCCTTCAGTTATCATCAGCAGACAGCAGGAGGCTGTTTGTTCAGGAATGAAGTATGTGCCTGATTTTGTAACTCCTGTCTACCTGGTCACGATCAATGAACATAGGAGGGTAAGAAAGCAGTCAGTCAAAATGTAAAACTCACAATCATTTTCGGCTGCAGTTCCCTCAAAATTCCTTCAGCTTAAGTGCTACCATGTCAGGTTTATGCTTCAAAGATAAATGTGAACCTGAAAGGGATTCACTCCCAGAAGATGCATGGGAACTGGAAATGTGGATTTAGGCTCACTAACTAAGACCGGACAACAGAAATGTGGTTCTTACACACTGTACCTATATGACAGAGGTTCAGCCCTGGAAGTGATGAGTTTATAATATTGCTTATCCTTAATCAGTTGGGTATTATGGCTGTCATGACCTCCCTGCTCCATATCATGGTGAGACATGCTGCTTTGATATTGTGAATCATGAGGAAACTGTGTTCATTTTGATTATGTATTAAGGTAAATGAAGGCAGTCTGTTGGTTAACAATTGGGTTATTGCTTTGAAGTCAAGCTTGAAGGTTTTTCAAGCAGAGAGACCAGCAAACAGATGTGTGCAGGATCAATATAGTCTCCCACCACTCCTCAGAGAGATACATTATGGGTCATGTGCTGGTGTGATTAGGTGTTACACGGTAACATATTCTCCTGATCACAGGAAGGGGGAGTGATGGGTGGCAGTCACCCTGAAGAACTAGCTATTCTCACAGTGATCTTGGTAACAATGTGCAGGTATCAGGAGGTTAGACTGTGTGTGTCCTGGAAGGAAAAAAACACTTTTGTTATATGTCAGCTTTGTGAAATTTCACAGAATGTTTATGCCACCCATTGTAGCAAGACCTCTCACTGTATCTTACCAAATTCTTCTCAATAACTACCTATGGTGCCCCTCTTGCCCGATTCTAGGATCCTAGTCCTATCCTGCCACTCACCATACCTGGAACCCCTCCTCAGTGCTGGGAAATCCTGGAATCATTTACATTCCTGGCACTATCGCTTAAAAGTCCATTGTGTACCCGGGCAAACACAGTCAGTCCAGAGCTGCCCTCCGTGGCTCCTGACATTTGACCCAGACATGGCAGACAAGGAATAATGTGTGCCCTGTTCTGTGGGTAGGGACCTGGACATCCTGCTGGGCAGGGTGATGCCAACTCAAGACTTCCACCTCCCTGGGACCAGTCTCAAGATTGCAGAATATCACACACTTGCTCTGTCTACTACCATGCCCACCTCCAACACCAACACCACTAACCCTGCATGCCCTCTGCATTGCCCAATTACTCACTCAGGGCAAATCCCAGCCCCATACAGCACTACAGCTGTGCCACTCAGGAAGTTCTTTCCACACGCGAACCACCCTCTGTGTAAAAAAATTTGCCTCTCATGTCTTTTTTTAAATCTCTCTCCTCTCAGCTTAAAAATGTGCCCGAAAGTCTTGAAATCCCCCATTCTAGGGTAAAGACAATTACCATTACTCTAGCTATACCTCTCATTATTTTATACACTCTATCAGGTCACCCCTCAACCTCCTACGTGCCAGTGAAAGAGGTCCCAGCCTATCCAGCCTTTCTGTATAAATCAAACCTTCCAGACCCAGCAACATCCTGGTAAATCTCTTCTGAACCCCCTCTAGCTTAATAATATTCTTCCTATAACTGGGAGACCAGAACTGAACACAATATTTCCAGGAGAGGCTTAACCAATGTCCTGTACAACCTCAACATGACATCCCAACTACTATACTCAAAGCACTGAGCTGCTTGAAGAGGTTTTTGAAAGTGGGATGATGGGGTTAGGGAGAGCATCCCAGAGAGTTGGGTGAACAGTGCACCAAGGCCAGTGAAGACCAGAAAAGGAATATGTGCAGATTGCCAATTTTTGAGAGATTGGAACTCACCAACATCTCAGAGGCTGCTGTCTTATTTGAGAGAGAGAGAGACGACTTCTTGTAAGTGTAACCTGAGGGTCACCGTTGCCTTAGACAGGGGCAAAATTGAAAAGGCACAACCTTCACAGAGAGCTCAGTGAGTCCCAGGATTGAATCCATGAGCATCACACTGCATTGGCCTCGCAGCCGACTGAGCTAACGGAGCCCTAGCTGTGTCTCATGGATGGAAGAGTTTACAAAGGAGTATAGAGAAGTTTATAACAGGATGAGAATTTTGAAATGGATGTTCTGGTGCACGAAGAGTTTGATGAGGGCAAGGATAGTTGAGTGTGACTTTGAATTGGATAGAAATGCAACAAGTCCAGAAATGAGTTGGAGTTTAGATTGGAGGTTACTACTGAGAATTGAGGAAGCATATCTGAAGTAAGACGCTTAGTGGCTGAGAAATAAGAACATGAGGACATCAGCAGTATGGCCAATGGGATGGGGATGCAGATGGACAGCCACAGCAATGAATGTAGACATCCATAGTGATCAATTGGTTCAGAGCATCAACGTACAGCACTGTGCTGGCCCAGAGCCATGGAAAGGGGCAAAAACATAAAGCAATTGACCAGGATTGGAAAGGAAGCTTTTGGTTTTGCGGTACTGAGCTGGACAACGTTCCAGTTCATTGAACTCTTAATTTGTGCAGTACAGTACCATTGACAGCTTGGGCATCAACTCTATCTCCCATTTTGGTTTAAAACTACACCTTTTATGATCATTTAGTGTTTGGTTTCGATGCAAACTGTTTTTCTCACACCCGCCCCCCCAACCCCACCCCACCACCTATCATGAAGCCGACCACAGTCAACCCTTCTCGGTTCCTCTCTCAAAATGTTCCTGTTTTATTTTGTGTCGTGCTGGTGGCTTTGGTGTCAAGTTCTTGCTTCCTAATGGTGAAGTCGTCATTTTTACAGAAATGCTGGTTGATTATAGATGTTCTTTCCCACTGTCTCCTGCCCAAGTGGACAATATTGTCTGGGTCTGAATGACTGACTAACTGACTGACTGACTGAACACCTCTGGCTTCAATGACTGGGCTCATCTTCACAGTCCCTCAATTCTGGCCAGGCCCAGCAACAGCACAAAAACTCTGCTTATCCTATTGAGGCTGTAGCAGAGCTGTGCCTACCTGTGTCCAACTGTGTCTACCTGTTTACCTGCATCCACCCTGAGTCCACCTCCATTTCCCTGTGTCTACCTGTGTTTACCAGTGTCCACCCACATCTACCTGTGTTAACCTAGTTACCTGCGTCTACTTTCCTTTATCTGTGTTGACTTCCATCTGTGTTTACCTGTTTCTACTTGCATCTACCTGCATCTGTATCTGCCTGCCTCTACTGTGGTAACCTGTGTCTACCTGCCTCTACTTGTGGTAACCTGTGTCTACCTGCGTCTACCTGTGTCTGCCTGCCTCTACCTGTTGTTCCCTATGTATACCTGCCTGTACTTGTGTCTGCCTGTGGTTACCTGTATATACCTGCCTGTACCTGCGGTTGTCTGCCTCTACTTGTAATTACCTGCATGTACCTGTATCCACCTGTGGATCTTCCCACAGATACTGCCTGACACACTCACTTTCTGTTCTTATTTCAGATGCCAACATCCGCAGTATTTTACTTCTATATAAGATGCATGACTAATCAGCTTCAGTTAAAGGATGAATGTCAGTAAAGTCAAATCCCCCATCAACTTGGAATGATGGGACTCTTTATATCAACCTGAGCAGGAAGGTGAGGTCTCAAAGTGGGCTTCCCAACAATTCATCACCCTTCAAACCACACTCCAGTACCAAACTAGATTATGTGTTGATGCCTGAGCGTAGGGTTTAACCCATGACCTTTTGTGCAGTTCCTGGGAACATGGGTGAAAATCCTGAATTTAATTCAATTTTTTAAAATGTGGAATTAAGAGTCTAATGATGACCATGAATCCATTGTCGATTGTTGGGGAAAAACCCATCTGGCTCACTAATGCCCTTTGGGGAAGGAAACTGCCATCCTTACCTGCTCTGGCCCAAATGTGACTCCAGATCCACAGCAATGTGGTTGACCCTCAAAGGCCCTCTGAAATGGCCTAGTAAGCCATTCAGTTGTATGAAATCCTATGAAATCTCAACAAAGAAATGAAACCAGACAGATCAACCTAGACACTGGAAAAGACAATGGCAGAAACGGTCCTGTTGACCCTGCAAAGCCCTCCTTCCTAACATCTGGGGGTTAGTGCCAAAATTCGGAGAGCTGTCTCACAGACTAGTCAAGCAACAGCGTGACATAGTCATACTTACAGAATCATACCTTACAGACAATGTCCCAGACACCACCGTCACCATCCCTGGATATGTCCCGTCCCACCAGCAGGACAGACCCAGCCAAGATAGCAGCATAGTGGGATACAGATGGGAGGGAGTTGCCCTGGGAGTCCTCAAGATCAGAAGTGGGGCTATTCACCGATGACTGCATAATGTTCAGTACAAGTCACAACCTCAGATACTGAAGCAGTCCATGTTCAAATGCAACAGGTTTTGGACAATATTCCAGCTTGGGCTAACAGATAGCAAGTAATATTTGTGCCTCACAAATGCCAGGCAAAACCATCTCCAGTAAGAGACAATCTAAAACTGCCCATTGTCATTCAATGGTGCTACCAACACTGAATGCCTAATTATCAACATCATGGGGGTTACCATTGACCAGAAGCTCAACTGGACTCACCACATAAACACAATGGCTATAAGAGCAGGTCAAATGCTAGGAATACTGCAGCGAGTAACTCACATCCTGACTCCTCAAAGCCTGTTCACTGTCTACAAGGCACAAGTCAGGAGTGTGATGGAATGGACGAGTGCAGCCCCAACAACACTCAAGAAGCTTGACACCATCCAGGACAAAGCTGCCCACTTGATTGGTGCCACATCCATAAACATCCACTCCCTCCACCACCGATGCTCAGTAGCAGCAGTGTGTACCATCCACAAGATGCACTGTAGAAATTCACAAAAGATCCTCAGACAGCACCTTCCAAACCCACGACCACTTCCATCTAGAAGGACAAGGGCAGCAGATACATGGGGACATTGCTCCCTGCACGTTTTCCTCTAAGCCACTCGCCATCCTGACTTGTAAATATATCACCGTTCCTTCAGTGTCACTGGGTCTAAATGCTGGAATTCCTTCCCTACGGGCATTGTGGGTAAACCTACAGCACATGGACTGCAGTGATTCAGGAAGGCAGCTCAACGCCACCTTCTCAATGGCATGTAGGATCAGGCAATAAATGCTGGGCCCAGCAAGTGACACCCACATCCCATGAGTGAATAAAAAATAATCAAAAGCCAAACTGAATAATTACAATGCAGCAGAATGCCAGGACTCCTGGAGAATATTCCGTTCCTCTGCAAATGCCCAGGGGCATTTCATAATCACAATAATCCCTGAACATGCAGATTGAAGTATTACATAATAGACTTGGCAAAGGATGGAAAATTACTGCAAGTGGTATTCCCGGTTAATATTCAAAACAAGTGATAAACTAAATCTGCCATCTTTCTCTGCTCAGACAAATCAGGTACAATGTTGACAGAATGGCCAGAACATGAAACAGTCATTTATTCCCACAGCAAGGAGAAATGTTAAATGATCAGTTTCCTGGTCATTGTCAGGCATTGTTAATCAAGCTGATAGACACAGGGATAGTGGGAACTGCCGATGCTGGAGAATCTCAGATAACAAGGTGTAGAGCTGGATGAACACAGCAGGCCAAGCAGCATCAGAGGAGCAGGAAGGCTGACGTTTCGGGTCTGGACCCTTCTTCAGAAAAAACCTTTTCTTTGAAGAAGGATCCAGACCCGAAACGTCAGCTTTCCTGCTCCTCGGATGCTGCTTGACCTGCTGTGTTCATCCAGCTCTACATCTTGTTATCTTATGATAGACACAGGAATGCTTCAAACCATAGAGATTTATCATGCAGAGGAGACCATTCAGCCTGGCATATCTGTGCTAGTTGAAAAACAAATATCCAGACTGGTTCAGAATTACAAACTCCCCATCCAGTCAGTTATGGTACATCATGTACGTACCAAAGTGGTTTTTTTATGACTTCAAGAGTATTTCTGCTGCTAACTCTTTTAGTCAGTTGAATTTCGGATCAACATTGCTATCTTCACAGAAACATTTCTCCACAACTCCTTTCTAATCCTCTCCTACTTATTAGAAATCTCCCCAAATATTGACCTCCTTGCTAAAGAATGTATGTCTTTCCTATCCATTTCTATCCAAACCCTAAAAAATTTGGTCAGTGCATTGAGTATAGGAGTTGGGATTGGAGTCAACACAGTGTGGAGCTAGAGGAATACAGCAGGCCAGGCAGCATCGGAGGAGCAGGAAAGCTGACGCTTCGGGTCAGGACCCTTCTTCATAATCAGTTCTGATGAAGTGTCCCAACCCGAAATGTCGACTCTCCTGCTCCTCCGATGCTGCCTGACCTGCTGTGTTCTTCCAGCTCCACACTGTGTTGACTGTCTCCAGCATCTGCAGTTCTTGCTATCTCATAGGGGTTGGGATGTCATGTTGTGGCTGTATAGGACATTGGTGAGGCCACTTTTGGAATACTGCATTCAGTACTGGTCTCCCTACAATAGGAAAGATGCTGTTAAACTTGGAAGCGTGCAGAAAAGATTTATGAGGATGTTGTCGGGGTTGGAGGGTTTGAGCTATAGGGAGAGGCTGAATAAGCTGGAGCTATTTTCCCTGGAGCGTTGGAGGCTGAGGAGTGACCTTATAGAGGTCTATAAAATCATGAGGGTCATGGATAGGGTAAATACACAAGGTCTTTTCCCCAGGGTAGAGGAGTCCAAAACTAGAGGGCATAGGTTTAAGTGAGAAGGGAAAGATTTAAAAGGGACCTAAGGGGCAATATATGGAACTAGATGCCAGAGGAAGTGGTGGAGGCTGATACTATTACAACAACATTTAAAAACATCTGGATAGGTATATGAATAGGAAGGGTTTAGTGGGATAAGGGCCAAATGCTGGCAAATGGGACTGAATTAATTTAGGATATCTGGTAGGCATGAACAAGTTGGACCGAATGATCTGTTTCCATGCTGTACAATTCTACGATTCTATGTAAAGATGGCAGATTTTCTTCCCTAAAGGACATTAGTGAACTGAACGGCTTTATGGCAATCAATGACAGTCTTGTGATAATCATCACTACATTAGCCATCCGTTTAAGATAGAGATTTAAGTTTATTTTAAACTCACATAAAGTCCGGAACTTTCCCCCTTAAAGGGCACCAACATTTGAAGCAAAGTTTTTGTATTTTTTTAATTTGAAGGTGTCAATAAATTCTTAATAGTAAATGGCTGAAATTTATCAAAGTTGGCAGGAATTTGAAGTAATCAGATCAGCCCTAATTTTATGGAATAGCAGAGCAGGTTTAATCGCTCCTGCTCCTAATTTGTATGTTTACATTAAGTTTTCAATTCACAGTTGATTAATTGAATTTAAATTCCACCAGCTACCACGTGGGTTTTGAATCCATGCAGCTAAAGCATTGAATCATTAAATTAGTGTGCCATTACCACAACTGCACCTCTTCCCCTGTGATGACCACTGTCATAAATTACAGTGTCATGTGACTCAGTTTTCCAGTGACAAATTTACAAAACAAATTCAAAGATGTGCCAACAACGTTCTTGAGAGGCATCAGAGTACTGTTCATTCAGCAAATTCATTGCTGTTTTTACTGTGGGATAGCTATGATCATTAAGTCTCCAATGTTTCAATGCTGGATACAGCAAAGTGAAACAAGAAGTCTCTATTAAATGTGGCCTGAACCTTCATTGCTGTAAAGAGAACAAGCTCAGCTTCTATCGTCTCTCTAAATAATGAAAATCGCTCATCCCTGGCAACATTTTAGCAAAACTCCACTGCCTTGCCAAGTATCCCTGCAAGCATCTGCAACTCACACAGTCTCCCAACTTGGAAATGTATCCTTTGTTCTCACTGGGTTAAAATCCAGAACTCCATCTTCGCATTCCTGTACGAGTGCCCATGTCAGATGGATTGCTTTGGTTCAATGAAGTGACTCACCACCATATTCTCAAGGCCAGTTAAGGTTTGGGAAATAAATGCCAGTGTTTCTACTGATGGCCGCAACCCATGAACAAATAAAAAGAATGCACTTAAGCCAATACTCTTTCAGCTTGAATGAACATTTTCTTCCATTCATAACTTCAATGAGCTCCCACCAGAAAGAAGCAAGCATTTCACCCTTATTTGACATAGCAGACATATTGAATAAATACATTGCCTCAGTATTATAGTACAACAGATGGATAGCATGCAGCAAGAACTGACAAAATGAATAGTGGATCAGGAACAGGGACCGAATAAAGATTAAAGTAAGGCATCCAGAATAGGACTGAATTCTCCAGTAGAGATCAAATGGTAAGTTCAGTCTGTAGTTAAACTGATATTTGCATTTTTCAGCTGATCATTTGCTCCACCTTCTGCACAGCAATCTCGTGACTTGCTGGGAGTAAGTTAACTTGCTGCCCTTTCTTGAGCAGCTGCTTCCAAACACATTATACATGACACTCTTCATTTTGAATGTTAAGAATATGTTATGATCAGGAAGAGAGTAATGAATCAGCTCATCTCTTAACAACAACCCTGGTTGCCGCAAAGATTCATGTTCTTTTTAGCATGAGATTATACCTCTTGTCTAATAAAAATGTTAATACCTAATGTATACTGTAACAGTAACAAGTAAAAGGAAGAGAAATTTTATTATCTGCTGACCCCCAGAACAATGATAAAAAATGTCAAGCATACACACCCACAGTACAGAGGTAAGAAGAGATGGTGTCCAGCACAAAACAAAATAAATAAATGTACTGTTTAAAGTCTTTAAGGTGTTCTTGGAGCATACGGTTTTAATGTGGCACCACAGTTTGTTTAATTGATGGCTTGTATCCTCAGTGATGGCAAATACTTCAATTGTTCCTTGTGTTCTCAATATTCTGATATTCCTATTTAATCAGTTCTGTCACTGGGCAGTCTATGTTTTTGAGGGGTGGGGAAAATGAGAGAGCTTCCTCCAGCTAATTCCAGAATTAAGTCAAAACTCTATCCCCTCCCTTTCTGCCAAAAATAATTCCTTGAAACACATATATAACAGTGTGGAGCTGGAGGAACACAGCAGGCCAGGCAGCATCAGAGGAGCAGGAAAGCTGATGTTTCGGGTCAGAACCCTTCTTCAGAAATGGGGAGGGGGGGAAGGGAAATGAGTGGAGAGGAGGGATGGGACTGGGGAAGATAAGTGGGATGGTGATAGGTGAGTGCAGGTAGGCAGTGGTGGGGATTGGTCAGTGAGGTGGGAGGAGCGGATAGGTGGGAGAGAAGATGGACAGGTTGTGTCAGGTCAAGGAGACAGGGATGAGAGGGAGGATTGGTCATGGGATGAGGCCAGAGGTGGGGAGATTTTGAAACTGGTAAGGTCTATATTGAGGCCATTGGGCTGTAAGCTCCCGAGGTGGAATATGAGGTGCTGTTACTCCAGTTTCCGGGTGGTGTCATTGTGACACTGGAGGAGGCCCAGGATGAACGTATCGCCCAGGGAGTGGGAGGGGGAGTCAAAATGGCTGGCAACAGGAAGGTGTTGTTGATTGTCGCGTACGGAGCGCAGATGCTGTACAAAGCAGTCTCCGAGCCTTCGCTTGGTCTCACCAATGTAGAGGAGGCCACATCAGGAGCAGCAGGTGCAATAGACCACATTGACGGATGTGCAGGTGAGCCGCTGTCTAATGTGGAAGGTTTGTTTTGTGCCTTGAATGGAGGTGAGGGGGGGATGTGTGGGGGCAGGTGTAGCACTTTTCATTGGGAGAATGATGCTGAATCCGGTCATGAACCATTTTAACTCCCCCTCCCACTCCCTAGGTGATATGTCCATCCTGGGCCTCCTCCAGTGTCACAATGACACCACCCGCAAAGTGGAGGAGTAACACCTTATATTCCACCTGGGAGCCTACAGCCCGATGGCCTAAACATGGATTTTGCCAGTTTCAAAATCTCCCCAGCCCCGGCCTCATCCCATGTCCAACCTCCGCTCTCGTCCCTGCCTCCTTGACCTGACACAACCTGTCTATCTTCTCTCCCACCTATCCGCTCCTCCCACCTCACTGACCAATCCCCACCACCTGCACTCACCTATCACCATCCCACCTACCTTCCCCAGCCCCTCCCCTCCTCTCCTCTCTCTATTTATTTCTGAGCTCCCTTCCCCCTCTCCCATTTCTGAAGAAGGGTCCCGACCTGAAACATCAACTTTCCTGCTCCTCTGATGCTGCCTGGCCTGCTGTATTCCTCCAGCTCCACACTGTGTTATCTCTGACTCCAGCATCTGCAGTTCTTACTATCTCTGATTTAAGTAATCCGTTGCTTTCTTCATTCCTCCTGTCGAAGTAAACAACTTCACATTTTCCCACATCATGCTCCCACTCACTTAACCCATCTATATCCATCTCGGACCTCCCTATGTCTTCTTCACAGCACGCCTTTTTACCTATTCTGGTGTCATCTGCAAACTGCGCTACCACACACTCACTCCCTTCATTTAAGTCTTTGTTGTAAATTGTCTGAAGTCGAGGTCCCAAACCCTTGTAGGATTTCACTTGTCCCATCCCACCACTCAGACAAAAACCTGTTTATGCATGCTGTCTGTTTTCTGCCAGATGTAAAGCAATACAGATAGGTGCAGAGTTACTGTAAGTACACAGACGGCGAACTCCAAAGTTTCCACAAACAGCCCTCCGGTATAATCCAGTACTGGGGAACACATCAGGGACATAGTGCAGCATAACACCAAGTGATTATTCCAATTGCTAATTCCATTGGGATTTTGATACGTAACACTCTGAACATGTAGCTGCTTTCCATAATAATAATGGAAATTTCCCTCTTTCCCAAAGGTAAAAAACCTACAGAAAGTAGTAAAGTCAGATTGAGCTGATTTGGAAATATGATCAGCGCCCTGTAACGAGATTCACAAATCCCACTTGAGACTGACTGGTGATTTTCTGCAGATTGAAAAATTTCCATTCCTAGTCTATAAGTTTGATGGAGCATCCGAAAACAGGATGCAGTTTCTTTTCTTATATTTCTGAATTTATTTTACATGTATTAATCACCCTGCATGCCTTTCCATTTCCAACTTGGCTTTTGTAGGATTTTGTTTTGTTTTATTTGCAGATAACTCAAAGGAATTGTGTCCTTTGAGGAGATTTCTGGGCAAAATTGTTGCCATGCTACTTTAATGTTATTCCTATTCAGCATTAGGGTATCCCCTTACTCTCAAGCACAATTGTATCTATCTAGGGCGTCAGCATAGGTTTTGCCTCAAGAGGTCATTGTTGCACTGCATCTAATCTGCAGTAACTCTCACTGCACTGTATCATAGGATCAAGTAGCACAGAATGAGTTACTATGGCCTGTCATGTCGCTGCTGGCTCGACCATTCATCCCATCCACCTATTGTTTCCCTTGAAATCCCTCCCAACTCCTCTTTGGAAATTATTCCTGAAACTGCAAACCTTATTGCCCTTTCAAGCATCCTATTGCATTTCATTCCACTTCCATCAGGGAAAGGAGTATGGGGAGGCAATAGCCTAGTGGTATTATGGTTGGACTGTTAATACAGAAACCCAGCTAATGTTCTGGGGATGCAGATTTGGATCTTGCCATGGCAGATGGTGAAATTCAATAAAAATCCGAATTAAGAGTCTAATGATGACTATGATTCCATTGTCAATTATCATCTAGTTCACTAATGTCCTTTAGGGAAGGAAACTGCCATCCTTACCTGGTCTGGCCTACATGTGACCTCAGACCTGCAGCAATGTGGTTGACTCTGAAGTGCCATCTGGGCAATTAGGGATGGGCAATAAATGCTGCCTGGCCAGCGAGGCCCTCATCCCGTGAATTTTTAAAAAGCTCTCCTTATCCCCTTCAGTCTCCTTTGTCACTACTTGCAAACTGTGTCCTATCATCTGCTCACTTGCCCCGGCCCCCCATCAAACATTCATCTATTTCTTTTCCAGGAAAGCATGGTGGCAGTGGTCAGCACTGCTGCCTCACAGCGCCAGGGACCTGGGTTCGATTCCACCTTCAGGCGCCTGTCTGTGTGGAGTTTGCACATTCTCCCTGTGTCTGTGTGGGTTTGCTCCAGTTTCTTCCCACAGTCCAAAGATGTACAGGCTAGGTGGATTGGCCATGCTAAATTGTCCATAGTGTTCAGGGATGTGTAGATTAGGTCGGTTACAGGGGGATGGGTCTGGGTGGGATGCTCTGAGGGTCAGTGTGGACTTGTTGGGCCGAAGGGCCTGTTTCCACACTGTAGGGATTCTATGACATTCCCAGAGGCTTGGAATACAGAAATGAGAAGCTGGAAAGATGAACATAGAACATAGAACATTACAGCACAGTACAGGCCATTCGGCCCTCGATGTTGCGCCGACCTGTGAAACCAATCTGAAGCCCATCTAACCTAAACTATTCCATTATCATCCATATGTCTATCCAATGACCATTTAAATGCCCTTAAAGTTGGCGAGTCTACTACTTTTGCAGGCAGGGCATTCCACGCCCTTACTACTCTCTGAGTAAAGAACCTACCTCTGACATCTGTCCGATATCTATCACCCCTCAATTTAAAGCTATGTCCCCTCATGCTAGCCATCACCATCCGAGGAAAAAGGCTCCCACTGTCCACCTTATCTAATCCTCTAATCATCTTGTATGTCTCTATTAAGTCACCTCTTAACCTTCTTCTCTCTAATGAAAACAGCCTCAAGTCCCTCAGCCTTTCCTTATAAGACCTTCCCTCCATACCAGGCAACATCCTGGTAAATCTCCTCTGCACTCTTTCCAATGCTTCCACATCCTTCCTATAATGCAGTGACCAGAACTGTACACAATACTCCAAGTGCAGCCGCACCAGAGTTTTGTACAGCTGCAACATGACCTCATGGCTCCGAAACTCAATCCCTCTACCAATAAAACCTAACATACTGTACACCTTCTGAACAACGCTATCAACCTGGGTGGCAACTTTCAGTGATCTATGCACACGGACACCGAGATCTCTCTGCTCATCCACACTACCAAGAATCTTACCATTAGCCCAGTACTCTGTATTCCTGTTACTCCTTCCAAAGTGAATCACCTCACACTTTTCCGCATTAAACTCCATTTGCCACCTCTCAGCCCAGCTCTGCAGCTTATCTATGTCCCTCTGTAACCTGCAACATCCTTCCGCACTATCCACAACTCCACCGACTTTGGTGTCATCCGCAAATTTACTAACGCATCCTTCTATGCCCTCATCCAGGTCATTTATAAAAATGACAAACAGCAGTGGCCCCAAAACAGATCCTTGAGGTACACCACTAGTAACTGAACTCCAGGATGAAC
>NC_063342.1:70588664-70638230 GCF_021869965.1 Rhincodon typus
GCACTGGGCTCCATCTCTCCCCCTGCACTGGGCTCCATCTCTCCCCCTGCACTGGGCTCCATCTCTCCCCTGCACTGGGCTCCATCTCTGTGCCTCAGTGCTGTCGTTTTGCTGCCGATCGCTGTCTGGGTTCACCAGCCGCCACGCCACATGCTTCCATAGCCCTGCTCTGTGCCCACTCCACTGCTGTTGCTGCCATGACCAAGCACCCTCCAGAAGGTTAGTAGGGAATAAATACTAAAAGAAATGAAGAAATAAAAGTGGTCGGAGCTGACGAGCTCTGTCTCAGGAGCATAAATCCGCCACCACCTTGGATCCTTTTCACCAGCCTTAGCATCACCAGTAAAACTTGCAAAGGACAAATACTGGTCCAACTTGACTATTGGACTTTAAAATGGAGCTCCAGTATGACCAGTCCTTTTATTTCCATGTATTGCTGTTGGTTTCTTTAACTGGTCTTTCGCTGTGACCTCCCATCAATAGGTTGCCTTCTTTACTCACCTTGGCTCCAACAGCCATGGTATGCTCCATGGTGCAGGGCCTATGAGTTAACATGGCCTCAATCTCAAGTATCCACCGTAGGCTGGAGGTGGAAGGGTGTGGTAGGGGAGGTAGGGTTTGGGGTGTGAAGGGTGCAGGGTTTGGGCAATCTGGGTGGTTGCCCCAGAGGACTTACCCCAAACATTGGCGTTACTCACCAGCCTGGTTGACTTCCTGTTTCTCTGTCCTGAAGATTCCTCAAGGCTCGCACAAAATCAAAGGTGAAACTGAGGGAGTGCTGCACTGTCACTGTATTTTGAATAAGATGTTAAAGTAAAGACCCCCATGCAGGCCAGAGTGGGTAAAAGACAGTCACTTTCTTTCCCTAAAGGGGATTAAGACTGTTAAAGGCAGTTATTACCTTCTGAAAACGTCATGGTTGCTTTTACTCTTAGTTGCTCATCATTCCAATTTTATTTATTTTTGTCAACTCCAATTCTCAAGCAGTTGACGCAGGATTTGAACTGACATTCTCTGCTGTTACTACCTTTGGATTACTGGCCTGCGTTGCTACACCATCAGGTGGGCTCAGGACTCTTCCCTCTGATTCAAACCCCACTCCAGAGAGGTAGTGTGTAGAGCTCTGGTCACTACACCACCAGAAGGATGTGGAGATAACAAGGTGTAGAGCTGGATGAACACAGCAGGCCAAGCAGCATCAGAGGAGCAGGAAAGCTGACGTTTTGGGTCTGGACCGTTCTTCAGAAATCACATCCAGAAGGATGTGGATGCTTTGGGAGAGGGTACAGGATGTTGCCCGGTTTGGGGGATTTTAGCTACGGAGAGAGGTTGGATAGACTGGCATTTTTTTTCCACTGGAATGCAGGAGGTTGAAGGGTGACCTGATAGAAGTTACTAAGATTGTGAATGGCATGGGGACAGTGCAATGTATGAGGCTTTTTCCCAGGGTGGAGGTATCAAGTACTAAGGGACACAGATTCAAGGTGTGAGGGGGAAGTTTAAAAGAGACGTGCGAGGAAAGTTTTGCACACAAAGGGTGGTTGGTGAGTGCCTGGAACGTGCTGCCGGAGGAGGTGGTGGAAGCAGGCACAATAGCAGCGTTCAGGAAACACCTGGATGAATACGTGAATAGGAAGGGAATAGAGGGATACGGATCCTGTAAGTGAGGGCAGCTTTAGGATCGAGGGGAAAATGTGTCAGCACAGGCTTGGAGGGCCGAATGGCATGTTCCTGTGTTGTATTGTTCTTCGTTCTTTCTATCCCAGTGCAGCACAGAGGGAGTGCTGCATTGTCAATAGTATCATTTCATAGAGTCGTTAAACCAAGGCACTGCCTCCCCTCTCAGGTGGAAGTGAAAGATCACATTTGAAAGAAAAACAGAGGGACTCTCTGATTGTCTTGGTCAAGACTGATCCCTTGGCCAATATATGATCTGATAGTTATCACATTGCTGCTTGCTGGTGTGTTAATTGGTTGCCAAGGTATATCCCATACACAAAAAGCTGGACAAATCCAACCAGACAATTACCACCCCCTCAGCCTACTGTCAATCATCAGTAAAGTGATGGAAGGTGTCAGTAACAGCGCTATCAAGCAGCACCTGCTCAGCAATAACCTGCTCAGTGACGCCCAGTTTGGGTTCCGCCAGGGTCACTCAGCTCCTGACCTCATTACAGCCTTGGTTCAAACATGGACAAATGAGCTTAATTCCAGGGGTGAGGTGAGAGGGACAGCACTTGACATCAATGCTGCATTCGACCGAGTGTGGCATCAAGGAGCCCTGGCAAAACTAGTCAGGGAGGAGATGGCCTAATGGTATTGTCACTGGACCATTAATCCAGAGACCCAGATAATGTTCTGGGGACTCAAGTTTGAATCCTGCCATGGCAGGTGGTGGAATTTGAATTCAATAAATATCTGGAATTGAGAGTCTAATAATGACCGTGAATCCATTGCCAATTGTTGGGGGGAATAAAAATTATCTGGTTCACTAGTATCCTTTAGGGAAGGAAACTGCCATCCTTACCTGGTCTGGCCTACGTGTGACTCCAGGCCCACAATGTGGTTGACTCTTAACTGCCCTCTGGGCAATTAAAGATGGGCAAGAAATGCTGGCCTAGCCAGAGACACTTTCATCCCGTGAATGAATATATTTTAAAAACTGGGTACTGGGGCAAACTATCTGCTAGTTGGAGTCATACCACACATAGGAAGATGGTTGTGGTTGTGGGAGGTCAGTCATCTCAGCTCCTGGACATCTCTGCAGGAGTCCCTCAGGGTAGTGTCCTAGTCCAACCATCTTCAGCTGCTTCATCAATGACCTTCCCTCCATCATAAGGTCAGGAGTGGGGGTATTCGCCGATGATTGCACAATGTTTAGCGCCATTCGTGACTCCTCAGATACTGAAGCAGTCCATGTTTAAATGCAACAAGATCTGGACAATATCCAGGCTTGGGCTGACAAGTGGCAAGTGATATTTGCGCCACACAAATGCCAGGTTATGATGCTCTCCAGTAAGACAAAATCCACTCACTGCCCTTCACATTTAATGGTGTTCTATCATTGAATCCCCCACTATCAATAGCTTGGAGGTAACCATTGACCAGAAACTCAACTGGACTCACCACATAAACCCAGTGGCTACAAGAGCAGGTCAGAAGCTGGGAATACTGAACAAGTAACTCACCTCCTGACTCCCCAAAGCCTGTCCACCATCTACAAGGCACAAGTTAGGAGTGTGACAGAATACACCCCACTTGCCTGGATGTGTGCAGCTCTGACAACACTCAAGAAGTTTGACACCATCCAGAACAAAGCAGCCGCTTGAGTGGCACTGCATCCACGAGCACCCACTCTCTCCACCACCGACGCTCAGTAGCAGCAGTGTGTACTATCTACAAGATGCACTGCAGAGACTCACCAGAGATCGCCAGACAGCAGCTTCCAAACCCAAAACCACTTCCATCTAGCACATTCCTCTCCAAGTCTTACACCATCCTGACTTGTCTGAAAATCCTGTCTCTGACTGCACTGTGGGTTGCCTACAAGGACTACAAAGGTTTAAGAAGGCAGCTCACTACCACCTTCTCCAGGGCAATTAGGGGTGAACAAGAAATGCAGTCCTCACCAGTAGTACCCACATCCCAGGAACAAATAAAAGCAAATAAAATTAGTCAGTTAACAGTGAGAATGAGACTTTGCAGCTAGATCTTTGGAATCATATGTGACTCCTTTATATTTATAGTAATATCTGATGTGAAAATCATCAAATGGGTGAAAGGGTCTTGAATGGAACCACAACACATCTTCCAACAAATTGTGCTCTCTCAGTGGGTTCATGGCAGATAGTGGAATTTGACCTCAATAAATATCTGGAATTAAGAATCTAATAATGACCATGAAAATGTTTTTTAGTGAAAAACCCATCTGGTTCACCAATGTCCTTTAGGGATGGAAACTGCCATTCTTACCTGATCTGGCCTACATATGACACCAGACCCGCAGCCATATAAGGTGGCATGGTGGCTCAGTGGTTAGCATTGTTGCTTCAGAGCGTCAGGGACCTGGGTTTCGTTCCACCTTTGGGCATCTCTCTGTGTGGAGTTTGCACATTCTCACCGTGTCTGCGTGGGTTTCCTCCGGATGCTCTCACAGTCCAAAGATGTGCAGGTTAGGGTGGATTGGCCATGCTAAATTGCCCCGTAGTGCCTAGGGATGTACGGGTTAGGTGGATTAGTCTTGGGGAATGTAGGGTTATAGGGATAGGGTAGGGGTGGATCTGGGTTGGATGCTCTTTGGAGGGTCGGTTCAGACTTGATGGGCTGAATGGCCTCTTTCCCCTCGGTACTGATTTGATCCATGTGCCTTTCGGGCAGTTAGGGATGGTCAATAAATGCTGGGCTAGCCAGCAAAGCCTTCATCCTGTGAACAAATACACAAAAAGAATCATTTATAAAATAGGCTAATAACACTTCAAGTCATAGAGTTGTACAGCACGGAAACAGACCCTTTGGTCCAACTCGTCCATGCTGACCAGAAGTCCTAAATTAATCTAGTCCCATTTGCCAGCATTTGGCCCATTTCCCTCTAAATCCTTCCTATTCAGATACCCATCCAGATGTCTTTTAAATGTTGTAATTGTACCCACCTCCACCACCTCCTCTGGTGGCTCATTCCATACATGCACCCTCCTCTGCATGAAAAAGTTATTCCTTGGGTCCTTTTTAAATCTTTCCCCACTCACCTTAAACCTATGCCCTCTAGTTTTGGGCTCCCCTAAGCTGGGGAAACGACCTTGGCTATTCACCCTACCCATACACCTCGTGATTTTATAAATCTCTATAAGGTCACCCCTCAGCTTCTGATGCTCCACTTGTTAATGTTTTCCACAGTTGAAAAACACAGTGCTATGACTGTGTTCAAAATCAGAAGCGAATGCCTGCTCACCATTTAATCTTGTCCTCCCCTCACCATTGGAAACAGGAGACAGCAGCTCGTTTCTCCAGGCCTATTGTGCACTGAAGTCACATTTGGTGTCATATTGTATGGCTCAAGGCCATTTTCAGAGTCACATCACACCATTGTGTTGCAGTCTGTGGCTGAAATAGTTGTATTTCCTGTCAATCTGGCCATAGCTGTCAATCAAGTGTTCATTACTTTGTGAAGGTTTCGAGGATAATTACATTTCAGGACTGCTGTTTTAAGTCCGCAGTAAATACGGGACATGAGATCAGTTTTATAGCTTCCAATGTAAACATGTTTTAATAGTCAGAGGCCAAAGGAAAGCTCAGATTGTCTTACTGAGATGAAGGTGTAAGATATATGTTCTTGGGAGACACTACAGCAATCTCTGGGCTTGTAGTGGGTGAACTCTGTGTCTCTCCAACAGCTGGAAAGCCGATTGTAAACAAAAGCAAAATACCACAGATGCTGGAAATCTGAAATAAAAGCAGAAAATGCTGGAGAAACGCAGCAGGTCTGCGGAGAGAGTAACAGCATTGATGTTTCAAGTCTTCTTCAGAACGGTATGGGACTCAAAGAATTGGTGTGGAATTTTCCCAATAGCTGTTAAAGTGTCTTGTTGAATGACTCCAGGAAGCAGAGTTAGAGGACACACCCCTGTCTCTATCAATGGAGCTGAGGTGGAGATGGTCGAGACAGTCAAGTTCTAGCAGTGACAATCACCAACAATCTGTCCTGGTCCACCCACGTTGATGCTACGGTTGAGAAAGCACAACAACGTCTCTACTTCCTCAGGAGGCTAAGGAAATTTGGTACGTCTGTAAAGACTCTTAGCAATTTTTACAGATGCACCATAGAAAGCATCCTATCCAGCTGCATCACAGCCTGGTCTGGCAACTGCTCTGCCCAGGACCGTAAGAAACTACAGAGAGTTGTGAACACAACCCAGTCCATCACACAAACCAACCTTCCATTCATTGACTCCATCTACACTTCTCGCTGCCTCGGGAAGGCAGCAAACATCAAAGGCCCCTCCCATCCCGGTTATAATCTCTTCCAACATCTTCCATCAGGCAGAAGATACAAAAGGTTAAACCCACGTATGAACAGATTCAAGAACAGCTCCTTCCCCGCTGTTATTAGATTTCTGACTGGATATCTCCAATTTTAAATTTAATGTTGATCTCACTCTTTGTGCACCTTCTCTGCAGCTGTAAGATTGTATTCCTCGCTCTATTCTACTACCCTGATGCACTTTGTATGGTATGATCTCCCTGTACTGCACACAAAACAAAACTTTTCACTGTACCTAGGTACATGGGACAACAATAAATCAAATTAAAATCAAATGAAAGACATGGCTTAGAGAGAGTTTTCTCTCTCTCACAAGCTTCACCTCCTTACGAATACCCTGTGTTCTTTAGAGCCCTTTCTGAGGGATCACTCACCCTACCTGAGAGCTACTAACCTCTGTTACCACCCTCTGCCCCTCAAGCCACAGGTGCTCTATTGGATGGCCAGTGACACACCACACCAGGTACCATTGGCTCACCCTGAGGTGTGGTCTACAAATCAAAGTTTGGTCCCCATTGTGGTGAACAGGAGCCTGGAGACTATGCCCTCTCATTCTGGACTCAAAAAGACCTTGGCCATTCACCTTATCTATGTCCCTGAGGATTTTATAAACTTCTATAATGTCACCCTCTCAGCCTTCGATGCTCCAGGGAAAATAGCCCCGGTCTATTCAGCCTCTCCCTATAACTCCAACCCTCCAATCCTGGCAACATCCTTGTAAATCGTTTCTGCACCCTTTCAAGTTTCACAGCACCCTTCCCTTCATGGAGCGACTAGAATTGTACGCAGTATTCTATAAGTAGCCTCACCAATGTCCTGTATAGCTGTAACATGATGTCCCAGTTCCTTTACTCGGTGTTCTGACCAATGAAGGCAAGCATGGCAAATACCTTCATCATCATCACCCTGCCTACCTGTGATGCCACTTTCAAGTAACTACACACCTCACTCTGCCACTGTCACCCATCAGAAGAAAGGCCAGCATTTCATTCCTTTCCTGGATGTTATAACAGAATCACAGAAATCATCGATTCATAGAACTTTATAGTACAGAAGGCCATTCAGCCCATTGTGGTTGTACTAGCTCCTGAAGCAGTTTCCCTGCTAGTCCAACTCCCCGGTGCTATCTCTGTAGCCCTGTAACTTTCAAATATGCCCCATGCATTCTAACTTTATCTGTTTCATTGTGAGGACACCCTTTGCACTAAAGTACTGCAGTCTCTCTCTGTTTATGTAATCTTCTCCTTTTCTAGTCTTCCTGCTGAGAGGGGGGGCAATCTTGTGCTGTTGAATCCCCCTTGCTTCACAGCAAAACGCAAATTGCGACTTCAAACAGCATCCAGGGCGGACGGAAATGGAACGCATTCCCCTAACTAACTCTCAGGTTGCGGTTTGAGGATGTGTTGGGACTGGAGGTTGGATTTTAGCAAACTGCAGCATTAATGTTGGGAGTGTTCGGAGATTGAATCATACATCCCCCTCATCACAGTGCAAGCCCCAACAAATTGTTCCCCTGGATTGTTCATTCCCAACGGACTCAACAACAAAAAATATTAGAATGACGCCAAAGAAGGGGGTTGTGGTAGCAAGAAAGACGAAGCAGATGTTTAAAGAAATGACTCACCTGAAATCTTAATTTAAGAGTATTTTTAAAAGAAGTGTTTCAGGAGAAGGACAAAATCACTTTCACAACTTACGAAGTAAAAATAATACATTAACAAAAGCAATTGATGTAATTCAAGGAGCGCTTTCAAAATTTGATTTAAATACTTGTTGGGTTAAATACACAAGCAGCTGTAGGCTGCTGGAGTGACATGGTTCATATATAATGTGGGTGAGCCTGGATTTGTGTATGTACAATAGAATCCCTACAGTAGAGAAACAGGCCATTTGGCCCAACAAGTCTGCACTGACCCTCAGAGCATCCTGCCCAGGCCCATCCCTCATCTAATCTACACATTCCTAGACACTATGGACAAATTAGCCTGGCCAATCCCTCTAACCTGCCCATCTTTGGACTGTGGGAGGAAACTGGAGCACCTGGAGGAAACCCAAGCAAACACGGGGAGAATATGTAAACTCCACACAGACAATTGCCTGAGGTTGGAATTGAATCCAGGTCCCTGGTGCTGCAAGGCTGCAGTGCTAACCACTGAGCCACTGAGCCACCATGCCACCCCAATAATATGATAATATTTGTACAATACGTGCAAATCTACATGTATGAAGGCACATTATGGGAGAGTTGAGTGGACGTTCAGGAGGAAGAACGTCTTTAAGAATGATGTTGTCGGGTGTGGAAGGTTTGAGTTATAAAGAAAGGCTGGATAGGCTGGGACTTCTTTCACTGGTGCGTCGGAGGCTGAGAGGTGACCTTATAGAGGTTTATAAAATCATGAGGGGTGTAGGTAGGGTTAATAGTAGCTGTCTTTTCTCTAGGATGGGGGAGTTCAAGATGTGGGGGCACATATTTAAGGAGAGAGGTTTAAAAAAAGAGATGAGGGGCAATTTTTTTTTAAAGCAGAGTTGTTCACGTGTGGAATGAACTTCCTGAGGAAGTGGTGATTACAGGCATAGTTACAACATTTAAAAGATATTTGGATAAGTACTAAATGACTCTATGACAGTTGGTCATGGGGCAGAAGGAGGCAATTCAGTCTGTTGTGTCTGTACTGGTTCCCTGAAGAAACAATTGACCCCATCCCATCCCCTGCCTTCTCCCTGTAAACCTGTACGTTCTTCCTATTCAGCTAATGATCCAATTCTTTTTAAATGCCTCAATTGTATTGCCCTCCACCACACGCTCGGGCTGTGTTTGCCAGATCCGAACCTCTTGCTGTTTCTTCATGTTGACATAGACTCATAGAATCACACAGCACAGAAACAGACCTTTCAGTCCAACCTGTCCATGCTGACCATAATCCCAAACTAAACTATTCCCACCTGCCTGCGCTTGGCCCATATCCCTCCAAACCTTTCCTATCCATGTACTTATCTAAATGTCTTTCAAACATTGCAACTGTACCTGCATCCACCACTTCCTCTGGCAGTTCATTCCACACATGAGCCACTCTCTGTGTAAAATCGTTCACCCTCGTGTCCTTTTTAAATCTTTCTCCTCCCACCTTAAAAATATGGCCCCTAGTCTTGAAATGCCTCACCACTAGGGGAAAGACCCTTGCTATTCACCTTATCTATACCCCTCATGATTTTATAAACCTCTATAAGGTCACCTCTAAACCTCCTACACTCCATTGAAAAAAGTCCAAGCCACTCCTTATAACTCAAACCCTCCAGTCTCGGTAACATCCTGGTGCATCTCTCCTGAACCCTCTCCAATTAAATAATATCCTTCCTATAAGAGGGCGATCAGAAATGGACACAGTATTCCAGAAGAGGCCTCACCAATGTCATCTACAACCTCAACATGACTTTCCCAACTCTTCTACTCAAAGGTCTGATCAATACCATTGCTTTGGGGCAGCATGGTGGCTCAGTGGTTAGTCCTGCTGCTTCACAGTGCTAGGGACCCTGGTTCAATTCCACCTTCAGGCAACTGTCTATGTGAAATTTGCATACTCTCCCTGTGTCTGCTTGGGTTTCTGCTGGGTGCTCCAGTCTCCTCCCATTGTCCAAAGATGTGCAGGCTAGGTGGATTGGCCAGGCTAAATTGCCTGTAGTGTTCAAGGGTGTGTAGCTTAGATGAGTTATAGGGGGATGGGTCTGGGAGGGATGCTCCAAGGGTCAGTGTGGACTTGTTGGGCCAAAGGGCCTGTATCCACACTGTAGGGATTCTATGATTCTTTTGTCTGATGAATGGCCTTGATCTCAGCCCTCTCATTTACAACCCTTTCAGCCCCAGACCCGATAACCTTCATCCTAGGGTTTAAAATATGTAGCTGCTGATGTGGTGAATGCACTGTTTGTGAGCTCTTAAAATTCCCCAGTTTCTAGAATGGCCCTATAGGATGGAAAGGCAGAAAATATAACTCTGCTGTTCAGGAGAGGAGGGAGAACGTAAATTGAACATTTAATCAGAAATTGACCAGATGGAAAATTCTAGAACCCCTTTATTAAGGAGGTGCTAGCAAAGCAATCAAAGTGTGATCAGATGGAGTAAATGTGATTCTTAGCAAGAAACATTGTGTTGATAAATGTATTGGAGTATTTTTTGAGGATGTGACATGTAGGATAGATAAGGAGGATATGTGAATGTAGTACATTTGGACATTCATATGAAAGATTATTTTCCAAAAAGAGATTAGCGGTTGGGTTGGGAATAAAATAGTTACATGGAGGGAGGACTGGTTAAAGGACCGAAAGCAGAGTGTAGGGATAAACTGGCCATTTTTAAGTTGTCATGTGTGGAGTGGCACAAGGATTAAAGCTGGGGCCTTGGTGTTTTAACTTGTGGAGGTCTCAGGCACTATTGTACAGTTTCTTCTCCATACAACAATGGAGATGTACAAATGCTGTACAGCACTTTTATTTGGAAAAAAAGCATAAGGATAAATTCAGCATCTGCAGGTCAATCAATTTAAACAGCGTGGTGGTAAAGCGCTTAGAAATGATAGCATGGGGCAAAATTGGAAGTCACTGGGACAGTGTAGATTAAGTACGGAAGGCCGAACCAATTAACTTAATGTAACTCATGTTTAACTAATTACCTGAGTCGTTTGATTAGATAAGATGGAGGGTTGATGGGGATAATACAGATGGTGTCGTGTACATGGATTTACAAAACGCATGTGATAATGTGCGACAAAATTTTGTCTAAAACGTTAAGCCCAGGAATAAAAGGGGCATTAGTAGCAAAGATATAAATTTGACTGAGAGTCAGTAAAGAGAGGATTGTTATTTGGACGGGAGGAAGTTATAGAGTGAGGAGGTTTCTTGGGCTTAGCACTGGGACCGCTATCTTTCACAATGTAAGTTATTGGCTTAGATTTTCGTGTTCAGGGCACGGTTTTGGAATTTGGGAATAGCGCAAAACCTGGAAGGTTGTAAACTGTGAGGAGGATAGTGTAAACCTAACAAGCACAAAGGTGGAGTGGGCAGAGAAGTAGCAGATTTAACTTAAAGCAGAGAAGTGCAAAGTGATTCACCTTGGGAGGCAGAAACAATGTGAAGTAAAGGTTTAGGTTCTAAATGGGATGTTGGAGCACAGTGGGTAGATAAGAACATAAATTATTGAAGCCAGCGAAAATCGTTGATAAAGCATTTTGGAAACTTAGCTTTATAATTATGACATGGAGATCTCATGGTGTAGTGTAGCATCTCTACATATGGGCCTGAAACTCTCAATTCAAATCTCATGCCAAGATTTGTTGGCTATGAAGATGCATTCATGACATTGCCAAACAAGTTGATCTTTTAAAAAAAAATTCATGGGACGTGGGCGTCACTGGCTGGGCCCAGCATTTATTATTTGTCCCTAGTTGCCCCTTGAGAAGGTGGGGGTGAGCTGCCTTCTTGAACCGCTGCAGTCTATGTGCTGTACGTAGGCCCACAATATACACTAAGAACTAAGGGCACAGCCTCAGAGTGAAGGGACGATCGTTTAGAACCAGGATGAGGAGGAATTTCTTCAGCCAGAGGGTGGTGAATCTGTGAAACTCATTGTCACAGAGGCTGTGGAGGCCAAGCCATTGAGAGTCTTTAAGATAGAGATTGACAGGTTCTTGATTAGTAAAGCATCAAAGGATAAAGGGAGAAGGCAGGGTTGAGAAACATATCAGCCATGATCAAATGGTGCAGCAAATCTGATGGGCTGAATGGCCTAATTCTGCTCCAATTTCTTATGGTCTAATGGCCTGATGCTCTTAAGGATGGAATGCCAATGTTTTATCCCAGCAACAGTGAAGGAAAGGCGACGGAATGTTGATATCTTTCCAAGTCAGAATGGTTAGCGGTTTGGAGGGGAACTTGCAGGGGGTGGTGTCCCCATGCTGTCCTTGTCCTTCTCAATGGAAGTGGTCATGGGTTTGGAAGGTGCTGTGTGAGGATCTTTGGTGAATGTCTGCAGTGCATCTTGTAGATAGTACACAGTGCTGCTACTGAGCGTTGATAGTGAAAGAGCGAATGCTTATGGAGACAATGTCAATCAAGCCTGGATGATCGTCGTAGGAACTTGGACCTGGCAGGAGCAGGAATGCTGACATTTCGGGCCTAGACCCTTCATCAGAAATGAATCAGCCTTCCTGCTCCTATGATGCTGCTTGGCCTGCTGTGTTCATCCAGCTCTGCACCTTGTTGTCTCGGATTCTCCAGCATCTGCAGTTCCTACTATCTCAGATGTTTATGGATGTAGTGCCAATCAAGCGAGCTGCTTTATCCTGGATGGTGTCAAGCTTCTTGAGTTTTTTTGGAGTTGCCCCCATCCAGGCAAGTGGGGAATATTCCATCACACTCTTGACTTGTGCCTTGTAGATGGTGGACAGGCTTTGCGGGGTCAGGAGGTGAGTTACTCACCACACTATTCCTAGCTTCTGACCTGCTTTTATAGCTGCTGGGTTCACGTGTTGAGTCCAGTTGAGTTTCTGATCAATGGTAACCCTCAGGATGTCGACAGTGAGGGATTCGGTGATGGTGATGCCATTTAATTTGAAGCACCAATACTTAGATTTTGCCTGTAAATTCTTATAGTACTTCCGATAGCGGGGGATATAGGAGAGTTTCTTAGTCAGATGTACGGAAGAAGGCAGTGGCAAGCAACTGCAATATTTGGCCACAGGTGTGGACTAATCCAATGGAAGTCTGTGGCTAAAACATGGGAAACTGGAACAGGAGAACAGGCACGCAGACAGCTTACAAAAGCAAGGAGATTATAACAATATACCTGCATAAAATACTGATTCAGTCTCTGTGTCCAGCGCACTGCGTTTTGGAAGAGATATGTAGACATTCAGAGAGTGCAGAGCAATTGAGGAGACTTGTTGCATGTATTAAGCTTCAGTTACACAGATAGATCAGAGTTGTTAGAAATGAATTCTTCGGAGAAGAGAAGGCTGAGAGGAGATTTAATATGAACTGTTCAAAACTGTGAACATTTTGGAACAGAGTACGTAGCAAGTAACTGCTCCCCTTCATGGCAGATCAAGAACCAAAAGACACTGATTTAAAGTGGTTGGCAAAAGAATTAACAGTAACAGGAAACATTTGTTTTCACACAGCAGGTGGGTGGAATTTGGAATGCACTGCCTGAAAGTGCAGGAGCCTCAAAAAAAACGAATACAACACAATTGTCTGAAGGGAACTGACTTGTCAGGCTCAGAAACAACAGCAGCAAGCAGAGTGGGATTGGAGTTGTTCTTGTGGAAGGCCAGCATGGATATGACAGGCTGAATGGCCTCTATCTATGCTGTAACCATCCTATGAGGTCCCTGCTGTCGTTGCCAGGGCTGAGAGTGGAGGTAACAAGGGTTGAGGCTCTTCAGAAGATGATTCACTTGACAATTTGAAGCAGTACCTAAGTTTCTCTTGCCTCAGTGCCCCCTTGTCATTGTAACTGCTTCACAAAAATCCCTGCTCTGAATCGGTTTGGATGGGAAAGAGAATAAAGACTTTACAAACTCACAAACAATGTTGCCACACATATTCCTTGGAGGATACCTACCCCCCCCAGTCCTCGGGATATCTATAAGCAGGTATCCAACGTCAATGGATTCTGAGGTTTTGCGTCAGTTATTGGGGAAATCAAATAAAAAACAGATTGTTACCTCCATATCTACATCCGCTCTCAAAATATGTATATTCCCTCTCTCTCTCTCTCTCTCTCTCTTTCTGTCTGACTCTAACATTGAATCCTGCAATAAGTTAAAAGCTACACAATCCAGACTCTGTGTTTGCTGCTATTCTGGTTACAGCTGTGGTATTTTGAATGAAGTTGGAGAGAGAGAGACTGTGTGTACACAGCTGTCTCCAGATAAATACACTTTCAATACAAGTTCAATCCTGAGCACAGAACGTCAGTGTGACAGACCATTTCTTTTCAAAACAATTCTGGGCAGAAATCTGAAATATTACAGCTGGGTCTCTAAATCCCTCTGCCAAGCATCATTGCCCGTTGGAGGCTGTTTCTTTCAGACTGAGCTTTTCTTTGCTATCTATCAAGGGCTTTCTGCTATTGTTTTTCCTTCACTTTTTTTTTGTTGCTTTCATGACCAACGAGGCACTGCTTTTCGGCTGTTTTGATCTGCACTTGTCCACAGTTCTGACCAAGCATAAACACTTCTTTGGCAAACGCAGTGTACATTTAAACATCACTGAGCCTCATTCTCTGGAGATCCCACTTTGGTGATCAAGATAACAAAATGTTCTCTGGCGGGGATCTTGGCTGGTGTTTCCTAACTCCTCCGACATCTTAAAGGAGCAAGATCCTCACTGGTTGATTATTTCTGAGTACCGTGAGCCCCCTTAAATGTGCCAGGATGGTTTGAGGACCTTTTAATGCACCTAATGTATTGACCCACCCCCTTACCCTATCCTTGTAACCCTGCATTTCCCACGGCTAATATCACATGCCATGTCCTGGGCTCATTCTGAGCTGATGTTTACAACAGTCGAGCGGAAATATTCAACCCAACCCTCTCAGTCCCCTCTTCTCCCCCCTGTCTCCTCCCCTCACCACCCCTCTCTCTCTCCTGTCAAAGTGGATAATTTCACCTAGACCACCAAAAATAGCCCTGCAGGATGATTTCAGAGCAAGCAGTGGTTGTATACAGTTCCCTCCTGATGCTGGAATGAATTTATTTGAGGCTGGCTCTCGTGAGCTCTTACAGCAACCCATTCATGGGTAATGTCGCTTTATCTTACATGCTACCTATCACCCATATCTCTCAAAACACACCAAGGACCGGAGGTGTGCTGAGTGCCAAATTGGTTCTGAATCACAAAACACTTTTGAAATTTCGCTCCTTATTGCTGTTTGATTTCCCACACCCCACGTTGGCCCAGTGAGTACAATCCCCACCCCACCCCACCCCCTCTTTGTTGGCATCTTCACTCTGACTCAGTAACAGAATTATAGAGTTTGAACCAATTCCAAACCCAATTGGATGAGCCCAATCATCATTGTGCCCTCTGATTCACAGAACCGTGGGTGCCAAAGCATGCAAGTTAGCCATTTGGCCCTTCAAGGTCTCTGCCAGACCTTTCAAAGAACTATCTCATCAGTTCCACTTACACTGCTCTTTCCCTGTTCCCTACAGTGTGCAAACAGGCCATTCGGCCCACTGAGTCCACAGCGACCCTCCAAAAAGCATCCCACCCAGACCCACCCCCTCACTTCCCATGGCTAATCCACCTAGCCTGCACATCCCTGGGCACTATGGGTAATTTAGTGTGGCCAACCCACCCTGCAAACTTTTGGACTGTGGGAGGAAACCCACACAGACACAGGGAGAATGCGCAAACACCACACAGACAGTTGCCCAAGGATGGAATTGAACCTGGCACCCTGAGGCAGCAGTGCTAACCACTGAGCCACCGTGCTGCCCTGACTACCCTATAATTTTGTTTCCCCCACGCTTGAAGCATTTATTCATTTCCCTTTTGAAACTTGTTACTGAATCTGCTCCCACCGATCTTTCGGTCAATGCTCGGCAGATTATAACTCACTAACAGCAATGAGGATGAACGTACCTGCAGCAGGACATAGAAAAGCCAACATTGTGAACAGGATAAGAGGCTGCTGGAATTCAATACCATGAATGTGAGGTGTAAGGCATTTTGGCAAATGGATAAAGTCCCACAAGACAAACTGGAGGCTGGAAGAACACAGCAAGACAGGCAGCATCTGGAAAAGTCAATGCTTTGGGTATTACCCTTCTTCAGGACTGGATGTGGGGGTAGGGGGAGCTGCAGATAAGGGGTGGGGGAGGGGGTTAGCAGAATGGTGGTGATAGGTGGGCACGGGTGGTAGGTACGGCCTGGTTGGTTGATGGGAGGGGTGAATCCGGTCAATAGCTGGAAGGGAAGGTCAGAAGGTGGAATGGAAGGAAGGAGGTGGGGCTGGAAAGGGAGCCAGGGTGATAAGGTGTTGTTCCTCAAATCTGCGTTCTGAGTGGCTGTGACACTGGAGGAGGCCGAGGACGGACATGTCGGAGGGGGAGTGTGGTGGCGGGGAGGGGTGGTAGTTGAAACGGGAGGTGACTGGGAGGTTATGAGCCATTTTGCTGAGCATGCCCAGTCACTGCCTGTTTCAACACCCTCCCTCCCTCACCGCCATTCCCCCTCTGACATGTCTGTCCATCTTCCACCTGGGGAACCTACAGCCCGAAGGACTCAACAGTGAGTTCTCCAATTTCACATAACATTCCCATCCCATTCCCCGGTTCCCCTTTCCAGCCCCACCTCCTCCCTTCCATTCCACCTTCTGACCTTCCCTTCCAGCTACATCCCTTCGACCAACCAGGTCATACCAACCACTGGAGCCCACCTATCAACACCATTTGGCTACACCTCCCCCCCCCACTTTATCTGCAGCTCCCCCTACCCCCACATCCAGTCCTGAAGAAGGGTGATACCCGAAACGTTGACTGCTCCTTTCCTCCAGATGCTTCCTGGCCTGCTGTGCTCTTCCAGCCTCCTGTTGTCTACCTTGGATTCCAGCATCTGCAAGTGTTTTTTTTGTCTCTAACAAAGTCGCAGAAGGTGTGCAGGAACAGAGGCAACTGGGGTTTCATGTCCATTTGAAGGTAGTGGGACATAGTGAGGCATGAACAAAGCATATGGGATCCGGGGCTTCATAAATAAAGGCACTCTGTTCACCTACGCTCGGTTCGCACTAAACAACTGCATCTCCCAGTCGCGAACCATTTCAACTCCCCCTCCCATTCCTCAGATGACATGTCCATCCTGCCACAACGATGACACCCGAAGGTTGCAGGAACAGCACCTCATATTCTGCTTGGGAACCCTGCAGCCCAATGGTATCAATGTGGATTTCACAAGCTTCAAAATTTCCCCTCCCCCTACCGCATCCCAAAACCAGCCCAGGCTGTCCCCACCTCCCTAACCTGTCCTTCCTCCCACCTATCCCCTCCTCCCACCTCAAGCTGCACCCCCATTTCCTACCTACTAGCCTCATCCCGCCTCCTTGACCTGTCCGTCCTCCCTGGACTGACCTATCTCCTCCCTAACTCCCCACCTACACTCACCTTTACTGGCTCCATTCCCGCCTCTTTGACCTGTCTGACTCCTCTCCACCTATCTTCTCCACTATCCATCTTCTATCCTCCTCCCCCTCTCTCCCTATTTATTTCAGAACCCCCTTCCCCGCCCCCATTTCTGGTGAAGGGTCTAGGCCCGAAACATCAGCCTTCCTGCATCTCTGATGCTGCTTGGCCTGTTGTGTTCATCCAGCTCTACACCTTGTTATCTCAGATTCTCCAGCATCTGCAGTTCCTACTATCTCTGAATCACTGATTTGTTTCTTCGCAAGTCTGCACCCATTCCATTCTCCATCGCCAATCTCCTGCCCCTTTTCTATAGCGTGTGTGGAATGAAATTCTGTCTGTTTGCCTCTGGTGGGTGTGTGTAGACACAATGTGAGCATGAGGGACCTGCGACCAGCACGTACTGGTGTTAGAGGTCATTTTGGCTGACCCTGTGACACCCATTCGCTCGACCACAGCTCGTGATCAACTCTGACTGGAAATGAAAAGTCCTGCAGATCACAGTGGGTCAGGCAGCTTCCATGGGGAGAGAGCAGGCTAATGTTTCGCATCTAGGTGACTGTTCATATAGAGCTGACGTGAAGTGTGGAGGGGGCAGCATTTATGCAACAGTGGGGGAGAAAGGGCGTTGATAGTCCAGGTTAAGTGATCGGAATATGAGAATGGCAGAGCAACGCTGTGTCTAATTGCCAGACTGGAAGCACCAGATAGTCCTGCTGCAGCGGTGGGAAGGGGAGAGAGGGCATGGTGACAGAGAATGTAACATGTAAAATGTGCAGAAGACACTGAAAGTCTGCAGGGATATAGATAGTCTAAGTGAGTGGGAAAAGGTCTGGCAGATGGAGTACAATGTTGATAAGTGTGAGGTCATCCATTTTGGTAGGAATAACAGCAAAATGGACTATGTTTTAAATGGTAAAAAATTGCAGCACGCTGCTCTGCAGAGGGACTTGGGTGTCCTTGTGCATGAATCGCTAAAAGTAGGATTGCAGGTGCAGCAGGTAATTAAAAAGGCAAATGAAATTTTGTCTGTCATTGCTAGAGGGATGGAGTTTAAAAACGGGAGGCTATGCTGTATAGGGTCCTGGTGAGGCCACACCTGGAGTACTGTGTGCAGTTTTGGTCTCCTTACTTGAGAAGGGATATACTAGTACTGGAGGGGGTGCAGAGGGGACTCACTCAGTTGATTCCAGAGTTGAGAGGGTTGGATTATGAGGAGAGACTGAGTAGACTGGGACTATACTCATTGGAATTCAGAAGAATGAGGGGAGATCTTATAGAAACATATAAGATTATGAAGGGAATAGATAAGGTGGAGGCAGGGAGGTTGTTTACGCTAGCAGGTGAAACTGGGACTACAGGGCATAGCCTCAAAATAAAGGGAAGCAGATGTAGGACTGAGGTCAGGAGGAACTTCTTCATCCAAAGGGTTGTGAATCTGTGGAATTCCCTGCCCAGTGAAGCGGTTGAAGCTACCTCGCTGAATGTGTTTAAGGCAAGGCTGGATAAATTTTTGAACAGTAAAGGAATTTAGGGTTATGGTGAGTGGGCGGGTAAGTGGAGCTGAGTCTCAAAAAGATCATCCATGATCTTATTAAATGGCGGGGCAGGCTCGAGGAGCCGAATGGCCTACTCCTGCTCCTAGTTCTTATGTTCTTATGTTCTTATGTGAAGCTAAAAGAAAGGGAAGGGATGGGAGTAAGTTCACAGCCCAAAGGCGTTGAACTCAATATTAAGTCTGGGGAGGTTGTATAGTGCCCAATCTGAAGATGAGATGTTGCTATCCAGTTTGCTGGAGCACTCAGTTTAATAGAGTAGGGTTTTAACAACAGCAGTGTAGGGGTGGGCAGGGGAGTTGGTATTGGTACAACTCGGTTGTGCTTCTGAGGAAGGCTGCAGATTGTGGAGTGAGAGTTACTCTTCCTTACTCCTGCTAAAGACACCACAAGGTTGCAAAGGCGAGACATCAGGGGTTTCATCTTGAGCGAATCCGCCATGCTGCCGAAATCCTACAGCGCATGCTCTGTGATAGAAATGACTGATTAACATCACCAGCTCTGTGTTATACAAACTTAAAGCATTGGCAGTAATGGGACAGTCATTCTAGGGGGGGACCTAAAGGAGAATTCCAATATTCCTTTGGCTATCCAGCATATTTGCCATCTATGAGTTGGCTGACGATACCACCGTTGTAGGCCGGACATCAAACAATAATGAGAGTAACTGTATATGCCTCGTTCTGTTGAATCACCCGAAGATCTGTATGTCCTCGTATGTTCTGATCTGCCTGTACTGCGTGCAAAACAAAACTTTTCACTGTACTTAGGTACAACAATAAATCAAAGCAAATGATATAGCCAGGAGTAGTAGGAACTGCCGATGCTGGAGAATCTGAGATAACAAGGTGTAGAGCTGGATGAACACAGCAGGCCAAGCAGCATCAGAGGAGCAGGAAGGCTGACGTTTTGGGCCTAGATCCTTCTTCAGAAAAAGAAGGGTCTAGGGTCTTTAATGTTGCGAAAGTGTTCTTGGATGGAACTATATCATCACTGTACAACATGTACGACAACATTTGCGAGTGTCATCTATTTTTTTTTCCCTCCCTCCCGTCCCATAACCTGCCGCGACTTGCCCCTGCGGCAGTGAGTCTGTGCTCAGCTGCAGAACACTCACTGTGAGCGAGCGAGCAACACGCCTCAGTTGGGAAAGACTTGCATTTATGTAGCACCCTTTACAACCATCAGAGCGCACCCCCTCCCACCCCCATCCAAAGTGTTCCACGGCGCGTGAAGCCCTTTCGAAGTGTAACCGCTGTTGCAACGCAAGATCCCGCAGACATCAAAAGTAACGATCACCCAGATAATGTACTTTAATGATGAACTCAATCTCAGGATAAGGGATCAATGTTGACTGGGACATTGTTGGGGGAGGTGGGGTTGGGGGGTGGTATCTTGCATTGCTCTCCTTCCTAATGGAGTGGCGAGGTCTTTGGCCCACGCCTGAAAGGACAGGCTTGGTTTCCAGTCTTGTCCAAAAGTTGACATCTCTAGCAAATCACCGCTCCTCCAGGATCAGCCTGGTTTGTTGCTCACTTCATTATTACCCAGTCACTGGGTTACCATCACACTGCGAGAGAGCAGGATGGGGACCAGGCAGCCACATACACTGCGGAAGCCAGTTAGAATTACAACTTTTGAATATTCACCCCATGGGATGAGGGCATCTTTGGCCAGGCCAGCATTTATTGCCCATCCCAGAGGTCACTTAGGAGTCAACCACATTGGCTGTGGGTCTGGAGTCACATGTAGCCCAGACCAGGGAAGGATGGCAGTTTCCTTCCCTAAAGGACATTAGTGAACCACATGGGCTTTTCCAACAATTGACAAACAGTCATCAAAGGGCAGCATGGTGGCTCAGTGGTTAGCACTGCTGCCTCACAGCACCAGGGACCTGGGTTCAATTCCAGCCCCAGGGAATTGTCTGTGTGGAGTTTGCACATTCTCCCTGTGTCTGTGTGGGTTTGCTCCAGTTACCTCCCACAGTCCAAAGATATGCAGGCTAGGTGGATTGGCCATGCTCAATTGCCCATAGTGTTCAGGGATGTGTAGGTTAGGAGGGTTATAGGGGGATGGGTCTGGGTGAGATGTTCCAAGGATTGGTGTGGACTTGTTAGGCCAAAGGGCCTGTTTCCACACTGTAGGGATTCTATGATTAGATTCTTAATTCCAGATTTTATTTTTTTTAGTGGAATTTGAGAAAGAGCTCGTGTCTACATATTGCACCTATCACTGTCTCCAGATGCTTGAACATGCTTTGCTACAATGCATCACTGCAGGATAATGGGAGTTATATTTACTGAGCTATTCACAGAGGACAAGCCAGTTCCCACCGACACAATTGTGGCCCCGAAACAGGAAGAGAAAGGACAGTTTAACAATAACAGTCTGACAGAATGTATCCAGAGTTCGGTGTGTGTGTTTATACCATGGTGCTTGCCATGAACTGTATATGCTCGCTACATTTACCCTTCCCGTATATCCTGACTAAGAGTCTCCTCGATCAGTGCAACAATTCCTCCTTACCACAAAGCCGTGTAAACAATAGCTCGTGGGAAAGCGCAGGCTCTCTCTTTAGAAGCTAATATTCTGCATCGAAACGTCTGTGACTGGTCTCATCCAAAGACAATATAAGTGTTGCTGGAGAACATTTGCGCCAACCACAATATCACACAATCATAGATATTGGCTGGAGGCCCATTGCTGGCCTTCTATCTCTCTCTGGAGCTGACAATTGCAGCAGTTCTATGTTAACCCTTTGGGTCCTCCCTTCCCCACACATGCACGGCCTTCCTGCGATGAGTTGACTTGCTCAGTTTTTGTTTTTAAAAATAAATCCGTTGTGATGTGGAATACTGAAGGGCAGGATTTGGATGCAACTCAGAGCTGGATTTTGCCTTCAGACTGACACCCCAATGTCAGGATCAGACAGGGTTGGGGAGGGCTGCTCAGGACTCTGCACTGTGTGGGATAGAGACGTCCGTCAGTGATTGCCCCAAATTCGTGGTCAAGAGGGCAATCTCACTGTACGGAGGGACCAATTAGAGAGCCCCTCCGTGTTGGAAGATTTGCGGCATGGGTTTTCAGGCAGGTCCCTCTTTATAAACTTGCAAATAATTCAATAAATATCGGCAGCGCTCATCAGCTGGCATTATGGAAGGAAACCCATCCCACAGAGTGGCCTGTAGCTGCAGTTGGAGTCAGGCATGTAGGGTAGGCCTTAAACCTGCCTGGAGCCCCGCCTGCCTCTGGGAAGCCACCTCCAGAGGGCCTGGCCTAGCCCCATGATATGGGCAGGGGAAGGGAGGGACCTCTTTGAGAGGGACCAAACAGGAGAAAGCAATAATACTTTGGAAATGAATGTCCTGGATCGTACTGGAACTCCATTGGGACATATACAAGCTGCACAGTAGGCCTCATTCACACGTTTTGCTGGTTTCTCCTTCTGGGATCTGATACTAGGCCGTTTGGTCTCCTCAGTTGGCTGCTGCTTGCGTGGAGGGAGCTGTTCCACTGGTGATCCTGCCTCCAGGAAAATGCTCCACGGAGTCAGGATGAGGGCTGAACACAGATTTGGTGGATGGGGACAAGAATTGTCACATCTGTCCAACCTCTGCACTTAAGCCCATACTGGTTCTCCAAATCCCACGGTACACGTTTGAGTAAATTATTCCTCAGCAAAATCTGATCACTAACTTGACTTTCATTCTTTAATTCATTCAGTACCTTAGATACTGTCAGCTGATCTGTCTGGGCACAGTTCATTTTCTCGGCTCGTTTTCAGAATTCTTCAAACAAATTGAAAAAAATGATGGGCTTTTTTTATTCATTCATGGATGAGGGTATTGCAGGCTAGGCCAGCATTTATTGCCCATCCCTAATTGCCCAGCAGGAAGTTAAGAGTCAACCACATTGATGTGGGTCTGGAGTCACATGTAGGCCAGACCAGGTAAGGATGGCAGTTTCCTTCCCTAAAGGACATTAGTGAATCAGATGGGTTTTTCCAACTATCAACAATGGATTCACGGTCATCATCAGACTTTTAACTGCAGATTTTCATTAAATTCAAATTCCACCCTCTGCCAAGACAGGATTAGAACACAAGTCGCCAGAAAATTACTAGAGTCTCTGGATTAAGCGATCAGCAATAATACTGCCAGGCTATCTCCTCCCCATTTTGTTTTGTTCCTGAAAGCTGTTGGTACTGAATGTCAAGCTGTTAGCTCATGGTTCTTGTTTTGTTTCTCTGCAGTTTAAACTGCTTCCAGTGTTTGAAGGGTTGATTGCAAACTTTCCTCAGAGGTCAATGTTTATGAGGATGAAACTGATCTTTACTGAAAGCATGATATGGTCACTAGCAACATCCAACTGCTCGATTCACACTATTCTCAATTTGCTTGTCTTCATTAAAAGGCAAATTCTGGTGGCAGTTTGCTGTAAACTGATGTGACCTTGACGCTTTGAACATAAGCTTCCTATAATTTCTATGATTGCCCCAGGCTTGCGCGAAAGACCAAGGCCACCCCTGTGAGTTTAGAACCCAGATCAAGTATCTATTTTGTAAGAGGAGAATTCTACATTGCTGGAGGTAATGAGACGTTAATCCAGGTCTGCTCAAGTAGATGTAAATGATCCTGAGGCATTGCGAAGAGGAAGCGGAGGTTGTTATCTGCTGGAGTCTTATGCAACAAGTGTCCCTAATAGATACTGTCAGCAGCAGGGTTAACATATCCGTCGCCGCTTGTAGGATCTTGCTCTGTAGAAATTGGCAACAAGTGAACAATGACTGTATTTCGAAAACAAGTAGTTAGCTGTAGCACACTTTCAAACACCCTGGAAACATGTAGCTGCAATGTAACTGCAGATTTTTTGTTCCTGTGAAGAGAAAGGGACTGCCAATTTCCAAGAATTACCAATTGTTAATGCAGATCCTTGCTTCGTTCACCACCAACAAACAACAGATTGGCTCATGGGTGGTAGCAGGAACCTTGAGGCGGAGATTTGTAGAACAACTTGCTGTCATCTCAAGTCTTTCAGCGAGGAACAAGCTTTGTATGGATAGACTTTCTTCTAGGCTGACCATGGTGAACTGGTCAGAAATTCATGGATTTATTCAGGTAGCCAGGGTACCTTTCTCTGTGGAGCTGATGGACCCCACTGGATATGATGCAGGGTCACCTTGAGAGGAGGACAGGTCCACCCTGGGAGGGCAAGTTACAGATTGGGACTGGTAAAGATTGGCAATAACATGTATGAAAAATGCAGAAACTCATTCAAACTGTTAAAAGCAACCGTGAAAAGTATCAAGCAACTGAAAAGCCATCAAATTATTTAAAACTCCTGCCCTTGAAATCAAACTGCCAGGAGTGTTAAATAGAGCATTGCTTGCTATTTCATTCTGTCTGTGGGTATAAGCCTTGAGTCATAGCATCATAGAGTCATACAGCATGGGAACAGACCCTTCGGTCCAATCAGTCCATGCCAATCATAATCCCAAACTAAGCTTTTCCCATACGCCTGCACTTGGCCTATATCCTCCAATGCCTTCTTATTCATGAACTTATCTAAATGTCTTTTAAATGCTGAAACTGTACCTGCATTCATCACTTCCTCTGGAAGTTCATTCCACACATGAACTCCATGTAAAAATAAATTGCCCCTTGTGTCTTTTTAAAATCTTTCTCCTCTCTCCTTAAACATAAGCTTCCTAGACTTTAAATCCCCCACTCGAGGGAAAAGACACTCATCACTCACTTATCTGTACACCTCATGATTTTATAAACTTCTATAAGGTCACCTCTCAACCTCCTACACTCCAGTGAAAAAAGTGCCAGCCTATCCAATCTTTCTTTATACCTCAAACCTTCCATACCTGGCAACATCCTGGTAAATCTTTTCTGAACCCTCTCCATCTTCATGATATCATTCCTATAACAGGGAGACCCAAACTGGAGACAGTGCTGCAGAAGAGGCCTCACCAATGTCCTGTATAACCTCAACATGATGCCCCAACTCCTATACTCAAATAGCTGAGCAATGAAGGCAAGTGTGCTAAATGCCTTCTTAATCACCCTGTCTATATGTGACGCAAACTTCAAAAAAGTATGTACCTGAACCCCTAGGTCTCTCTGTTCTACAAAACTATCCAAGGCCCTCTCATAATGTTGCAATTATCATTATCATTGTGGCAGTGGTGCAATATTTCACAACTTCCCATTATCACAGTTGGGGGGGGGGGTGCATACCATTTTCCACTTTGATTAACAATTCTAACTGGCTATAGACTCATTGAAGTGGGGCTAGGAGTGTCAATGCATATTTTTATAAGAGATGAAACATTTGCTGGTGTAAGGATTTATGAAATTGAAGAAATGTACAAGTAGTAAGTGTATTTCGAGGAATGAGAGTACATTTTTAAATAAAGTCCATAATGCCCACTTAGAATTTTATTCTCTTTAATCTCACGGTGGGCTCGGAGGCCTGCATCTGCTGGATACTGGGTGAGTTGGTATGGTAGATGAAGGTGGGTGGTGAGCAAAAATAGATACTAAGTTGACCTAGGGGCTATAAAGGGACGTGGGTTTTGATTTACTTGATCAAATTATTGTCACATGTATCTTGTTACAAAATACAGTGAAAAGTGTTGTATAGTGTTGACATGAGGGGCAATGTTTTTACACAGCGAGTGGTTCGTGTGTGTAATGAACTTCCAGTGGAAGAGATGAAATTGCAATATATCCTGCGCCATTTTAGAATGCAGAAAAAAAATCCAAAACATAGAATATTACGGCAGGAAAGCAAAGAAATAAAGAAAATGTGTTCACCTTCACAGTCCTTCTTGTTAAGTGCTCTGTCATGGGCCATGGGCCTGGTGTCCAGGCATGAGTCCCCTTTTGCCATATACCACCACTGCTGGTCTCACTTCGGCGCCATCTTGCCTCCACTGAGGCCCTCGCCACTATGAGGCCTCACTGGCCCTCACCAATGCGGATTCCACCGATGCTGCTGAGTATTGCGCCGGCCCAAACTCGACTCTGCTGCCTCCGAGAGTCTGTCTCGGGCCTACCTCATTGACGCATCCGCTGCCGACGCCGCCAGGTCTTGTACTGGGCCCAAACCTGCCTCTGACGCCGCCACGAGTCCATGCTGGGCCTACTCACCGATGCCGTCGCCACAACCGATCTCTTCGGCAAGAGGCAAGTAAAATAAAAGAGAAGGGAGAAAGAGAAGAAAAGAAACGAAAAGAAAAGTGGACGAGCCCCCGTTTGTGGGGGATGGAGGTTGCGATGAAATGTGGGTGGGTGGAATGAGTTGTGGAAGCCGCACATGGATTGGCATGGATGAGTCATGCAGTACCTGTAGGTGAGGGTTGACCACTATTTGACATGTTCTCTTTCCAAACCTTTTCCCCAACCTGCCTCTCCACCATTCCACAGTTGCCTGGCCTGACTTCCAGAGATCCTGGTCTCCCTGGAATGATGATCCCAACTTCTGGGGCCATCTCTCCTGGATTGGGGTCGCTGGGCCGAGAAATGCCTTGACTCTGCGCTTCTGATCCCGCGGGGAGAATCCAGGCCTCAGTTTGCAAATGCCTATTGCAAACAGAGGGCAGCGTGGTGGCTCAGTGGTTAGCACTGCTGCCTCACATTGCCAGAGACCCGGGTTTGATTCCACCCTCGGGCGACTGTCTGTGTAGAGTTTGCATATTCTCCCTGTGTCTGTGTGAGTTTCGTCTGGGTGCTCTGGTTTCCTCCCACAGTCCAAAGATGTGCAGATTAGGGTGGATTGGTCATGTTAAATTGCCCGTAGTGTGCAGGCTGGGTGGGTCGGCCATGGGAAATGCAGGTGTTACAGGGATAGGGTAGGATACTGTATGGGGGTTTGCTGCAGACTCAATGGACCACATGGGTCTCTCCCTGCTCTGTAGAGATTCTACGTGGAGGAGCAGGACTGAGGTAAAAACAGAGGGAAGGCTCTGACAGGGAGGGTGATAGTGTGAAGCCTGCAGCAATGAATTGCTGAAAAGGCACAGAGAAATTAGTGGAGAGAGTATTTTCAGCCGTTTATCAGTTGAAGAGAAAGTGGCTGTTTTCACTTGAGGGGCTGACCCTGGGCTGCAGTGCTGCTGAAGGATGTGTTTTGAAAGAGATTCCAGCTCTCTCTCTCTCTCTCTCTCTGTCAGTGTGGTGCGGTTCCTGTGCTATGCCTGAACTTGGCAGGTGATGTTTGATCGCGTGTGAGGGAGATCTTTGAGGCTGCATTCCCAGAAAAGCAACAGGGCCCCACCCTGAGATTATGGCATTAGATAGCATCACGTTACTCTGCTGCCTTGTTTGTGCTTTGTTTGTGTTTTGTTTGCCGGGGAACACAGTCGCGCTGCATAGCATAAGTGATCTTGCAACTCCAGTCTAGCGGGCCCAGTGCAACTTCACGGCCAGTCTGGAAGAAAGGCTCTTTATTTAAAAGGACATCTCAATGGAAGTACGTGGCTGTCCTTTATTCACCTGACAATGCAGCAGGGAAGTGCTTTTGAAGTGTAATCACTCATGTAACGTTAGAAATTCTTTCAGGCACAGTAGCAGCAGTTCAAGAAGACAGCTCACCAGCTTCCCAGGACAATTAGGGATAGGCAATGATGTTCATGAAGACAGCTCAACGCTGCCTCCCCCAGGGTAACTAGGGATGAGCGATAAATGCTGGCCCAGCTGGCGACATCCACTTCCGGTGAAAGCATGTTGAAAAAACACAGCAGCTCAGTCAGGGGCCACAACCAGCAGCGGGAAATGTTGGCAACGTCTCTCTATTTGTCCATATTAGAGTCCATCTGAGTCAGATGGCCTACATGACAGCACCTCTGGAAGACTGTCTGTGCTGCCCTAGGAGAGCCGCTCTGGGTCTTGTGTCCAAATCGTGCCAACGTTGCTGTTTAACTGCTCGTGAAAGGGGGACTCGTTGACCAGATTTACTCCCATCCTGTTGGAAGCTTTCTCCGCTCACTGGTTCAGTTAGGAAGCACCTACAAAGCTGAGGCTAGGAGAGTCACTTTTGGGCAGGAATCTCCCCGTTTTTTTTGTGGAGCAGTTCAGGCCAATGGCACATTGACATTTACAACAGTTGGGAATATTTCACCTCCAGCCACAATTCTGCTGGGCAAAGGGAGAGAAAATGACACTAATTGCAGAGACAGTAAGAACTGCCGATGCCAGCGTCAGGGATAACACAGTGTGGAGCTGGAGGGACACAGCAGGACAGGCAGCATCAGAGGAACAGGAAAGCTGACGTTTCGGGTCGGGACCCTTCTTCAGAAATGGGGGAGGGGTAGAGGGCTCTAAAATAAATAGAGAGAGGACGGGTGGGGCTGGGGAAGGTAGGTGGGATGGTGATAGATGAGTGCAGGTGGGGAGTGGTGGGGATTGGTCAGTGAGGTGGGAGGAGTGGATAGGTGGGGGAGAAGATGGACAGGTTGTGTCAGGTCAAGGAGGCGGGGATGAGAGGGAGGGGTGGTCATGGCATTAGGTCGGGGATGGGGAGATTTTGAAACTTGTAAAGTCTACATTGAGACCATCAGGCTGTAGGCTCCCGAAGTGGAATATGAGGCGCTGCTCCTCCAGTTTGCGGGTGGTGTCATTGTGACACTGGAGGAGGCCCAGGATGGACATGTCACCCAGGGAGTGGGAAGGGGAGTTGAAATGGTTCGCAACTGGAAGGTGTTATTGTTTGTTGCGTACAGAGCGCTGGTGCTCTACAAAGCGGTCTCTGAGCCTTCGCTTGGTCTCACCGATGTAGAGGAGGCCACATAGAGAACAGCGCACACAATAGACCACATTAGCAGATGTGCAGGTGAACATCTGTCTGACGTGGAAGGTTTGTTTCATGCCTTGAATGGAGGTGAGGGGGTGGGGGGAGTGTAGGGGCAGGTGTAGCACTTCCTGCAGTTGCAGGGAAAGGTGCCGGGGTTGGTGGGGTTAGTGGGGAGTGTGGAGCAGATGAGGGAGTCACGGAGAGAGCGGTATTACTGAAACTGTTGACAGGTCACATGAATATGATCTACATTACTACAGCAAATCTTTGAAGCCCACCTGCCTCAGATCAGCGCCTTACAATCTCCTTCTTTACTCTGACCAAATTACCCCCCCACCCCCTGTCACACCTTCCAAGGTGGACGGTGCTTATTCCACTCAATTCTTAACCACGTCAAGGCCCTTGAACAAGTTCATAAATCCTTCATACAGGAATCTCTCCAGTAAGCGCAGAACACCAGATCAGCCCAAACGTAGGGACAACTATAATTCACTTCTTTCAAGTTGAAGTTTTGAACTGCAATGAGACTCTGCAAGTGAGACATGGAAAATAGAATAAAATATGTCCCTTTTATTCACAAATTGTCCAAAGTGAGGGATCAGCATATTCAGGTGCCAGTGCTATAAAATACCAGGGAATGGTTTTACGATCATTACTCCCCATGGGGAGTGTTTTGATAAGATTTCTAACATGGAAGAGTGAGCACAGCAAAATTTTCTTTTTACTTGACTCTGACTTAGATGCTTTCTACCCATTGGTCACTTGTTCTGAGAACAGGAAAGGTCAGTTAAATAATAACACCTTCCAAGGTGGGTGGTGCTTATTCCACTTAATACTAAACAGTATGGTGGGGTCACATGTTGCACTACACGTAACCACACTGTTCTGTATCTATAAAACCTTCCTTACTGTCCTGTTTTGACACCATTACCTTGACAAATTGTTATGATCTCTCTACCTTAATTAGTTTGTACAGTTTTGGATTACTTGTTACTTTGGTTAGACCCTCAGCATGTGACTCTTATACCTATCATGTTACTCCAGCCATTTAGTTTGTCTCCAGCAGCACCTTATTTGCAATTTTCTGTAATTATCTCTCTGCCTCACTTAATCGGATTAAAGGTCACCCCTTCGCTGGTCATTCAGCTGTTGACACTTTACTCACTGTCTAACACTCTTGGTCACCTGCGGAGACTTATCATCTCACACTCCACTCACACCAGTTGTATGATCTTTTGATCTCTCTGCCTAATAACTTTGGGTCTGTGTGCTCTGCTCTGTCACTTCACCTGATGAACAGGCTGGTGCTCCAAAACCTTGTGATTTCAAATAAACCTATTGGACTATAACTTGATGTCATGTGACTTCTGAATTTGTCCTTTAAACATTGTAATTGTACCCACATCCACCACTTCCTCAGGAAGTTCATTCCACACGTGAACCACTCTCTGTGTGAAACATTTGCCCCTCATGTCTTTCTTAAATCTCTCTCCTCTCACCTTAAAAATGTGTCCCCTAGTCTTAAAATCCCCCATGCTAGAGAAAAGACAACTACCATTAACTCTATCTACACACTTCATTATTTTATAAACTTCAATAAGGTCGCCTCTCAATCTCCTATGCTCCAGTGAAAAATGTCCCAGTCTTTCTTAAAACTCAAATCTTCTATACCCAGCAACATATTGGTAAATTTCTTCTGAACTCTCTCCAGCTTAATAATATCCTTCCTATTACAGGATAACCAGAACTGGACACAGTATTCCAGAAAAGGCCTCACCAATGTCCTGTAAAACCTCAACATGTCTTCCTAACTCCTGTACAAAAGACTGTAGCAATGAAAGCAAGCATGCTAAATGCCTTCTTAATCACCCTGTCTATATGTGACACAAATTTCAAAGGATTATGTACCTGGGGGAATTTGAACTCACAATTAGCGGATGCCAGTAAGTGTTTACATCAGGAGGATTTTGTGTGAGAGAGGTCTCCAGGTTAATCCTCACAGAGTGGAGGGGAAAGTACGGTTTGGAGGAGTTCATCTCTGCTGTTCTCCTGCTGCTTGCCAGGACTGGAAACGTTGCACCAGAGGCAGAGATCTGGTGGAAAAGCATTTCATCCACTGTGTGGATTCAGTGGTCCCAGAGGAGCAAAGGAAAATCAGGCAAACTTGCAACATCATCCGCATCTGCGTTAGTATGACGACAATCTTGCTTCTAATATAATTTCAATAATCTGTTTATGCAAATCTATCCTTCAAAAGCCCGTGCTCTTGAGTTTGGATTGGAGTGTGAGGTGGTTTTCTCATGTGCACTGTTCCCTTACTGTTTTCTTACTTGGCCACTAGGGTATGGTAACTTGTGTGCAGCCTCTGTGAGGTGAATTTAAGGTTACTGCACACCTATGTGTCTGATTTGCATAAAGGGAAGTCACAAATTGCTCACAAATTTCTTTTTGACATCCTTTTTGCAGCTCCAACCATCATTTTAAACTCCTTTTGCTGTTCTGTGTCTTTCCTTGCACCCTTTGGCAACTACTCTCCTTTTCATGGGTTTTATGTTATTTCTCACCTTCTTTGTCACCTGCGGTTGTTTTGTTTGTTAACAACTTTTTCCAGTTTTCTGTCATGATTCTTTTTCTCACTTTGCTCTAGCTGGTCCTACACAAACCTCGAATTTTACAAACTCTGTTACATTTCTCCTTTCCAAATGGAGTATTGAATTCAATCATATCAGAATTACTATTAGTTCACAATTCCCTTACTATCAGGTCGTAAATAAATCTAGTTCATTGCTAAATCTAGTTTGTCTTCTTGTTGGTTCTGCGTAATATTCTATTTTAAATGCACTGAAGAAATCCATAACCTTTCTGACTTCAGCTATTCTATTTTTCTTGATCGATATGAAAATTAAAGTCTCCCATTAAACCATCACAGTTTTTGCTAAAATCCTTGAAAACCTCTGAATTAATACATTCTGATATCTCATTGCTGCTATCAGCAGCCTTACAAACAACTACCACTTCAAATTTAAGTCCTCTCATCCCTCAATTCCAACCTTTGTCTCCATTGATTACCTACTCTTATTCAGGCATTCAGCCTGCAAGACATACAGTAAGGAAAATTTGTAATTTATTTTAAAATGCATGTAGAATCCATAATAGTTTCAACATGTATGAAAAAGACTTTTAACAGTTTGTATTAATTGTAAAGGAATCAGCTGTAATTTTCTCCAAGAATATACTGGTCTACAGCAACACTTGACCTGGAAGCAGTACCAGCTGGAATTTAATTGATAGAAGTTATGAGTTCAGACACAGAGAGGATAAAGAAGTTATTCCTGTAAAGAAAAGAAAGGTGAGATGCAGCAAAGGGAAGAACTGAGAAGGCTCTAAAAGCTCTGAATGGATGTGTTTGTGCATGTTTTGAGTATAATAATTAAACAGGAGAGAAAACTGAAGCAGGGTTAAAGCTAGGATTATGAGTTGGGCAATTTTACTCAAATTGCAAAATCATCCGGGCCAGTGAAAGAATTCAGGTAAATGTGGCCGTGTGGATTCTATTCCTGCAGTACTGTTGTGAGCCAAGCTAAGGAGGCTCCTTGGAGTGTGCCATTAATGGTTACCATCTCTGGGAATCTCTGAGCTGCATTTGGAGGTGATTTGAATGCAGAATTCCCTCAATAATAAATGTGAGAAGCTGTCATTCTGGAGGCTAATTTGGAAGGATCATGAGGTCACACACGATGCAACGTGAATGTAAGGAGAGGTAGGAATGCTTGTAATGTGGTGAGAGATAGTCTTTGTTGTAGATGCTATCCCATGTGTAATTAGCAGCTCATTCCAACTTTAATTTTCCAGTTAATTCATCTTTAATTTATGACGAATTTGATTTGCGTTGAATTGAAAATTATAAAGAGTGAAGTCTTTTTGGCACTATCCTCGCTTTGGGGGAAGGGTCGTTTGTAGGTACTCAGCGCGTTCTCCCACTGGAATCGCAACATCTGCCCCAAGCTCCCTTACGAAGGTGGTCAGGGCATCTTTAATTATCAATGTTCACTCTTCCTCATCTCACAGTTTGCCTATTCTTCCCAAAGATCTCAAAAACAGTTGCTGTTTAAACAATAATCTTAGGATGACAGTCAAACAGAAGAGGAAGTTCAGTTCCTCTACAGAAGTGAAACAGTTTCTCACAGTTTGACCTGTAAACATTTCTCTCTCTATAGTCCTTCCCTGTGTGTTTAACTTTTTTTTACTGATTATTTAATGTAGGCATCAAAAGGAATTAAAAAAAAACACAGAAAACATCAAATGCCTTATTACAAGTGGTAGATTATTTCTTTGGGTATAACAACTGATATAATCTGTTGCATTTAATAATGTAGTGAACATGTAACAGGACCCTGAGACTCTTATTAAAACAGCTGCTTTATTGACCAAACAGGCCCATTTCTGGTGGAAGAGACAGATGTTGTGGTAGTGAATATTGCTCTCTCTGTCTCTCTCTCTCTCTCTCTACAGCATCTTTCTTTCTTCTGTCTTATGTAGGGTAAGAGTCAGCCATAAAAGGCCCCCGACATTTATATTGGGGTGAGAGGGAGGAAGCGCAGACATTCAGGGGGTACCTGTAAATGTGCAGGCATGAAGGCCTTGCCATATATAATGGGCAGTGTCTCACTAGATTTTGTTCTTCCACTTCTGGCCTGGCAGTCGGGAAAATCAACAGTTGGAAAACACCAGCAGCAGGAGGAAGGGATGAGAGATCATCATTTGGGGAATAGGAGGCATCCAATTGTGGGAGAGGTGGAGGTGAGGTCAGGCCTGGGAGCAGATAATGGGGCAGGCAGAGGGAAAGATCATAATCAGCCGAGAGAGGTCAATGGTCATATTCAAGGCTGAGGTTGACAAATTTTTAGTCAGTAAGGGAATCGAGTGTATGTAGAGAACGTAGGAAAGTGGAGCTGAGGATTATCAGATCAGCCACGATCTCATTGAATGGTGAAGCAGATTCTATGGGCTGAATGGTCTGCTACATTTATGGTCTTAAAGGATTTTATGAAGGGCCAGTGAGGAGCAAGCATGCCTTTCCCGGCCTAGAAGGAGTGCTGGAAAGTGGGCTCACCTTCACACTGAGCTAACAGCTCCCATGTCCGTCTCACTGCTGGGTTTCCCAGGTCTTGGCAAACCCATATACCAATTTAAATCAATCTCCAAATTGCACTGTGAAAGCTTGATTTTAATGTCAATAAAATGCTTGAAGGAGGCGTACTAGCCTGTAACAAACCCACTCGTGTAAAAAAACCGCAGAGAATGCTGGAGAAACTCAGCAGGTCAGTGGAGAGAGAAACAGAGTTAACATTTCCAGTCCAGTATGACTCTTCTTCGGACCTCAATATTGCTGGTGAAATATTCACAACAGGTTTCTACATGGAGGCTGAAGGAGGCATTCCCCATTTTTTTTATTTTTAACTCCCGACTCCCTGGCTTTCTGGTATTGCTCATGAAGCAGTAGGTTGGTTCATAGTGATGTCTATGAGTTTGTCGTCATCTACTTTAACCTTGCAGTTAGGCCAGTGCAGGGTCTTCTTAGAGTGTGAGCCGTGAAGAAGAGAAACCATTTCTGATCTTTGGTCATTAGAACATAGAACATAGAACAGTGCAGCACAGTACAGGCCTTTCGGCCCACAATGTTGTGCCGACATATTATCCTACTCTAAGATCAAACTACCCTGTATACCCCACATTTTACTATCATCCATGTGCCTATACAAGGGTCACTTGAATGCCCCTAACCTGGTCTTTAGATTATCTCTTCCAGAGTAAGGTTAGGAACAGGAAGACTACAAAACTTTGGGAGATTGAGGCTGATTTCCCCCCAGCTCCATTTACCCATCTTTGCTCCTGATACCCTTGCCTGATTAAAAATCTTCAGTCTTTGGAGGCATGGATGTCCATATCCATTGACATGAAGACGTGATTTCACTCTGAAGTAGCCTTGCTCCAATCCTCAGGATCTGGCATGACATTTCTTCACTCAGTGCCCCGTCCCTTTTTGGGGCAGCCAAAGAATCAGGGTTCCCTGTCGGTCAGAGACAGTCTGGCTTGACAGCTCTTGAAGAATTCTCCTCAGCTGTGAACTCAAACCCTCACTGGCATTGTGAAGCTTCGACTAGCATGCAGGGGTTGCGGGACAGTATGTTTGATTAATTGTCTCCCTGCTACTGGAAAGATGTTGTTAAACTTGAAAGGGTTCAGAAAAGATTTACAAGGATGTTGCCAGGGTTGGAGGGTTTGAGCTATAGGGAGAGACTAAATAGGCTGGGGCTATTTTTCCTGGAGCTTCGGAGGCTGAGGGGTGACTTTATAGGGGTTTAGCATCTGGAGGGCTACATGAATAGGAAGGGCTTAGAGGGATATGGGCCAAATGCTGGCAAATGGGACTAGTTTAGTTTGGGAAACTTGGTCAGCGTGGATGAGTTGGACCGGAGGGTCTGTTTCTGTGCTGTTCATCTCTACAACTCTATTACCGTGTACAATTCATGTAACGTGTGCATTATTCCCTTTAAATATATGAATGTATGAAGAAATTCCACCCCATCTCAGTTCTAAATAGCCTGCCTCTTATTTGGAAACTGTAGCACCACCTGGTTTGAGATTCCGTGGCCAGACAAAGGAAGCAATCTTCCTGCATCTATCTCCTTGAGTCCTGTACAAACCGAGTACATTTGATTGAGATTGTCTCTCATTCTCCGAACTTCCAGTGAGTAAGGGGCCCAGTTTCCTCAAACCTTCCTCACCGATGGGTCTGGCCCTCATAGGAAATAATCTGAGCATCTTTACTGTTCTCCGTCTATGGCAAGCATGTCCTTCCTTGTGTAAAACTGCACTCAATAGTCCAGCTGCTAGCCTCTCTGCTCCTATGATGCTGCTTGGCCTGCTGTGTTCATCCAGCCCTGCACCTTGTTGTCTCACTAACACAGGAAGCTAGCCATCGACTCCATGCAAAGAATAGACAAAATGTAAAAGACATTAAGGCTCAGAGGGCAAAAACGAAACTATGGCGTTGAAGCAGAGGGTCAGCCATCATCATATTGAACAGCAGAACAGTCTCGAAAAGCTGCTCTCACTTTCAGAGATAGTAGGATGCTAAACTTGAAAAGGTGCATAAAAGATTTACAAGAATATTGCCAGGGTTGGAGGGTTTGAGCTATAGGAAGAGGCTAAATAGGCTGGAGCTATTTTCCCTGGAGTGTCGGAGGCTGAGGGGGTGACTTTGTAGAAGTTTATAAAATCATGAGGGGCATGGCCAGGGTAAATAGCCAAAGTCTATTCCCCAGGGAGGGGGGAGTCCAAAACTAAAGGGCACAGGTTTAAGGTGAAAGAGGAAAGATTTTAAAGGGACCTGAGGGGCAACTTTTTCACACTGTGGGTGGTGCGTGTATGGAATGAGCTGCCACAGGAAGTGGTGGAGGCTGGTACAATTACAACATTTAAGAGGTATCTGGATGGGTACATGAATAGGAAGGCTTTAGAGGGATATGGGCCAATGCTGGAAAATGGGAGTAGATTAATTTAGGATATCTGGTCAGCATGGACGTGTTGGACCGAAGGGTCTGTTTCCGTGCTGTACATCTCTATGTAATCAAGACAGCAGTACTTGAGCTCTTGACATACTCACTCACCACAACCTCAGAAAATCCTTCTCCCCCTCAACGAAAGCACCAGCACCTCTGCAGCACCAGGCTGACTTGTTGTGCTCAAGTGGGGCTTGAACCCAGAACTTCAGAGCCAAGAATGAGCAATGTAATCAGTAACGGCAGACTACACTTCCATCAATAGCCCTAAATTCAACTGCAACCACAGATGGCCTTTATCTTGTAAGAAGATTTGTGTAGAGAGTAAAAACCATGGAAAATGAGAGCAAGGTGTAGAGCTGGATGAACACAGCAGGCCAAGCAGCATCATCCCTGCCTCTTTGACCTGTCTGTTTCCTCTCCACCTATCTTCTCCTCTATCCATCTTCTATCCGCCTCCCCCTCTCTCCCTGTTTATTTCAGATCCCCCTTTCCCTCCCCCATTTCTGAAGAAGGGTCTAGGCCTGAAACGTCAGCCTTCCTGCTTCTCTGATGTTACTGGCAACAAACTTTTATGCACCTTTTCAAGTTTAGCAACATTATTCCTATAGCAGGGAGACCAGAACACTGTATTCCAAAAGTGGCCTAACGAATGTCCTGTACAGCCTCAACATGACCTCCCAATCCCTATACTCAATGCACTGACTGATAAAAGCAAGCGTACCAAACACCTTCTTCACTATCCTATCTACCTGTGACTCCACTTTCAAGAAATTATGAACCTGCACACAAGGTCTCAAGAAGCTCTGAGCTTCGTGAACTGACTACTGGGTGAGAGGGGAAGCTGTAAAGTACATTGAGGAGAAAGGAACAGAAAGGAACACGGCCAGTACAATCCTCTGTGGGACTAGCCCTTTCAACAGTACCCAAGTCTGAATATCTGTTTGAGAGAGGAATTGCCATAGGAGACTAATATACGAAGAGACCTCTTCAGGGTGTAAACACCACAGCACAGGCCATTTTGAGGCCTGATATCTTGTTCATTTTGAAATTTGTGCGTATTTCTATGTTTGGGAGAATGGAGATTGCAAGTTAAGACAAAATAATACTTCGCAATATGGGTCACCTATTTGCGCTGTGTTCATTTCCAAATTCTTAATGACTGTCAGAAAAAAAACCTCAAGAAACACAAAGAGGAAACAGAGTTGAGTGAGAAGTGATTACACAGCAGGATCAGTCAGGTGGATGGGTGACTATCAGGAAAGTTAAGAAAGTAGTTCAGAAGTGTCCTGTGGCTAATCCTCTCTCAAACAGATAGTCAGTTTTGGGTTCTGTTGAAAGGGATAGTCTCTCAGAGGAAAGAGGCAGTCAGATCTTGGCTACTATGAATGAATCTTACGTTAGGTAGGGTTTGACAAAATCTAAAAAGATAATTGTTATAGGGGACTGTCCTGTCAGGGGCACAGGCAGGAGATTCTGCGGCAGTGAGTGTGAAACCAGGATGGTATGTTGCTTTACTGCTTCCAGGATTAAGGACATCTCAAAATGTTTGAAGCATATTGTTAAAAGGGAGGATGAGAAGCCAGAAGTTATTGCACGCATTGGGAGGAATGGCATAGTTAGGGGAAAGATTAAGGCTTTACAGAATGAATGTAAGAGGTAAGTATAAGATTAAAAAAACAGAAACACAAAAGTAGTAATCTTTGCGTTACTCCCGGTGCCAAGCTCGAATGAGGGAAGGAATAAAAGGATAAAGGAGATAAATCAATGGCTGAAGAAGTGGTGTAATTTTCAGGGATTCATGTTCTTGGATCATTGGTATCTCTTTTGGGCAGAAAAGACCTGTTCAAAAACGGCGGATTTCATCTGAACTAATTCCCAGCATCTGCAGTTTCTTGTTTTACCTCAAGAAATTAGTTTGGTCTCAAAGAAGAAAGAGCCTTGGGAGTGAGATAAGTATCTCCAGGTCTGACTGTCGAGTCATTGTCTGTAACAGCTTGTGATTCCATGAGCTACACTCATAATTTCGTCTCAAAGCCTGGGCAGAATCACGCAGAGGATGTGTATGTTCGTGTGCTTACTGCATAACTCTCTGACGGTCTGGGATTTCCAATTCGATCTCAGCGCCGACTGGGAAGCCACAGTGGGCAATTAGATATCGTTCAGCTTCATTTGAATCAGAATTTGAGTCACGACAGATTCACAGCTGTCCATGTCTGAGAACAGGCACCAAAATCTCAACGAGGCCACACACTGAGCCAAAGCAAATTGCTCATGTGGTCTCGTGGCATGTAGGGTAAAAAGCACCTTTAGCAAATGATCACGGATTAAATTTGAAAATAAAAATACTGCTGACAAAACAGTTCATTTTGCCAGTGTAGCTAAAGGGCTTGATTTACTGTACATACATATTGACAGTGAATGTTCAAGCAAGGGGTGACAATCTAAAGTGGCAGCCTGCAGCGAAGGAGCTGCAAGCGCAGTTTTAGAAACAGAAGGACTCTGTTTACCACCAGGACACTTCCTGGAACTGCTTACTGACTGGATCTCGTCCAAGGGTCCAACAGACACGCACAGTGCAACTCCAAAGGATTTAACTCGACAGAACACTGTAAGGTTCGTTTGGAGGTTTTACTGCTGGGATCATGTGAAAAGTCTGTAAAGCAGCTGTGGTGCTAACTGCACAACGGGCAAACTGTGAACATATATAGTCCAACATGTCAGGAGTGTGGAGTTGTTTGGGTTTGCAAAACAAATTGGATTGGATGTAATATATCTTCTAGGGAACCTCTGAGCATTTTTTCCCCCAATAATCTTCAGTTTGCACTTTCTTGACTCAATGTTGCCAAATTACACGTGGTTTTGGACATATTCCTTTCTCCTTACTATATTTGTAACATGACTTATGTGTTGGTTGTCCACTGGTCAGTTACTGCAGCTTGTTTCTCCCTCCTGCTAAAGGCTGTACATATTAAATCCCTTACCTGTACTACACTGCCACACCTCCCAGTTCCTCCACTGAAGCTAAATTGTCCAAGTGCTCAACAGACAGCCAATACTGGATGAACTAAATATTGGGATGGCTGAGGTGAAGAAGAGGAAGAAATTCATCCAAAACGCTCTGGGTACAAGAGACAGGCTATGGTCCAGCGCACACCACTTGTGTCTGAGTCAGAGATCCTTGACAGGGGCTGTTAACCTGTGCCAATCAGGGAGCCATGGCTTACAGGTATAAACGGGAGATTCAGAGAGTGTCCTCATTCTAGAACAGGCTCTGAGCTGCCTGGTCAGATCACACATATTTACACAATAAACAGTGACTTGGTGATAGGATGACCAGCCTCTGTGTAGTCATATCATAAAGCCATGGTCATTGATCCTTGCAGCAAACTCTGCAGTTAAGCCCTTATCCATGCCTTCATTGCCTCTAAACCTGACTACTCTAATGCACTCCTGGCTGGTGCCCCAAATTTTACTTCCTATAAACGGGAAGTCCTCTGATGTTTGTATTCTCCCTCGTACCAACTCCATTCTACCCATCGCTGCTGTACAGGAGTCCTCATTTTAAGATCCCACATTAAAGTTTTTTTTTCACTTTTAAGTCATTCCTTTTCTAAGTCCTCTCTCCTCCCTTAAAGTGCCTGCTTTAACATACCCTACTTCCTGGACAGATTTTGCATCACCGTGTCGTCATATGAACCGTGCCATCACATCGTCAACCCCAATGCTGCATCAGTTACTGTCATTGTCTCAGCTCTGCAGTCTCAGATCATCATTTTGTTTTACAGTTCTCTGACAGATAGTGAAGTAAACTTTGCTTTTGATCTTCAAATTTTACACTTTTCTGCTCTATGTGCCTATACTCGTCGAGGAACTGCTGCAGACCTTGTTTTTAATTTTCTTTTACAGTCTTGCACTCTACAGATACCTGTACAGGTACAATAGTTGAATGACTTGTTCTGTAAATTTCTTTAAATTTAGCTTGCTTTCTTTCCTTACATTTTGTTTTATGTTTTGCAAGTTATTTCAGCTCGAAGTGCAATTTGCTGCACATGTAAGGCACAAAATTTCAAATTTTATGTTGACTTTTCCAGTCAAACATTGTAGAAAGGAACCTAACAATGGCTTTTAACATCGGTTCCCATAAGAAACAACACTTCACTTAAGGTATCTTCACTTAAAGTCATGATTTTCAGGAACATAAATTCAACTTTAAGTGAGGATGTTGTGTACTAACTGACCTGCCCTGGCTATGGGTAAGGAGCATCCCAACTTTAAAATCTCTCAAATCCTGTCCCTTTCCTATCTCTGTAAACACTTGCAGCTTCACATCTCACAGATATCTATAGTCATCTCATTGTAACGAAATGCATTTTTAAGGGGGATTTGTCTGTCCTGGTTCTCTTGAAGAGGGGTATTGTTAAATCTGGTATCAAGGTGAATGTTCCATGGAAAGCAGAGTAAAAAGGTTCTTTTAAAATTAGACAAAAGAAGCATGAGTGGGTGGAGTCAGACTCACACAGACCCAAGGTTTTAGTTTTGCTTTCAGTTGTTAGAGCTGGAGTTTTTGCAGTTGAAGCTCCTAAATATAGCTCTCTCTCTGCTACTGCAAAAAGCTTGAATTCTCACCCTGCTGCTGGATTGTTTCTTTCGGTTTCTCCTTTCCCCAGGACTGGAGGAGATTGTGAGCGAGGGAAATCTGTTGTCTTGAATTTGCCTTTGCCAAAGGCGTGTTTATGGGAAGCTGCTATATTGGAACAGTTGATGAGTAGCGGTTGAATTATATATTATTTTATTAAGTATTTCGATAGATTCCAATCCTTCTTTTTTGTTTGTATTTTAACTGTGGTGTCAGAAAAAAATTGTGTTTTTTTTAAAGCCTAGTAGTGTGACCAATTGAATCACATCTGGAACACAATGTCTTACGCTTGCCTATAAATATGGTAAATTAGGGTCTAGGCTGTTTCCTTGGTATATTTTGAGGGGGTTTGGTCTGGTCCATAACATAATATGATCACTTGAACATCCCAGAATTTAGCTCCTCCAACAGATGCCAAATCTTTAAGCTCTGGTGTTCCTCTCTACACCTGTCAACACCACAACCTCACTCTTTCCATCTGAGATAGTCCTTAAATCCTACCTCCTTGACCAAACTTCTGGTAATTTGTCCTAAGGTTTCCGTACATAGCTTGCTGTCAAATTTAGTTGATAAAGCTTTTGTTTTGCTCTGGTTTTCATACCATTCTTTCCAAGGATATGGGCATTACTGGTTGGGCCGGCATTTATTTCCCATCCCTACTTGTCCTGGAGAAGGTGTAGTGATACATATTGAATTGCTACAAACTTTGGGATGAGGATGCACCCACAATGCCCTTAGGGAGGGAATTCCAGGATTTTGACCCAGCAACAGTGAAGGAACAGCGATATATTTCCAAGTCGGGATGGTGAGTGGCTTGGAGGGGAACTTGCAAATAGTGGTGTTCCCATGTATCTGCTGCTCTTGTCCTTCTACACAAAAAGGTCACGGGTGGTGGTTGCTGGTAAGTGTCTGCAGTGCATCTTGTAGATTGTAAACACCACTGCAACTGAGCATTGGTTGTGGAGGGAGTGGATGTTTGTGGATTTAGTGCCAATCAAATGGACTGCTTTGTCCTGGATGGTGTCAAACTTCTTGAGTGTTGTCAGAGCTGCACTCATCCAGGCAAGTGGGGAGTGTTCCATCACACTCCTGACTTGTGCCTTGTAGATGCTGGACAGGTTTTGGGGAGCCAGGAGGTGAGTTACTGGTTGCAGATCTTATCCTAATCTTTGACCTGCTCTTGCAGCTATAGCATTTACATGGTCAAACAGTTCAGTTTTTAATCAATGCTAACCCTCAGGATACCGAAAGTGGGGGATTCAGTGATGGCAATGTTAATACTTCATTACCTTTGGAATCATGAATGGTGCTGAACATTGTGCAATCATTGGTGAACATCCCCCACTTCTGACCTTATCATAGAGGGAAGGTCATTGATGAAGCAGCTGAAGATGGTTGGGTCAAGGACACTACCCTGAGGAACTCCTGCAGAGATGTCCTGGAGCTGAGATGACTGACTCCAACAACCACGACCATCTTCCTATGTGTCAGGTATGACTCTGACCACCGGAGAATTTGCCCCCTGATACCCAGTGATTCCAGTTTTGCCAGGGCTCCTTGATGCCACACTTGCTCGAATGCAGCCTTGATGTCAAGGTCTGTCACTCTCACCTCACCCCTGGAATTCAGCTCTTTAAACTACTGAAATAGTCTGGAACTTTGCCATGAATGAAAGGCACAATGTAAACACAAGTTGTCTATGATTTTCAATAAAGTACTTCCCATGATCAAGCCAGTGAATGCCACCCATCACCAGTGGGTACTCCACCACGCAACCAAGTCAGACTCATTAATGGGAACCCTTTGGTTTATGTCTGCACCCAGCCTTCTAATCAGGTTGCTCGAATTTCTAGAATCCTGGGAGATGGTTCCACCATGGAGACCGAGACCCTTGCTGGAGGGCACTGGCATCACATCCTCAGAAGCCTGATGGTCCACTCGAAGGTTGTGGTACCAAGCAGGTGCCAGTGATTGTATCACCTCAGTCTCAGGGCCCTGTACAGGGATGGGAGGGAAATGAATTGAAGCAGTGTCCTGCTTTCATCTTTCATGGCACTACTGGCTTGCACATTCTGAACTGCCCAGTAACTTGGCCAGTTCAGAGGGCAGTTTGGAGTAAAGGGATCTGGAGGTACATAAGGGCACTAGTGAACCAGATGGGAACTTGATGAAAATCAGTGATCGTCTCTCCAGCTTTCAGTTCCAGATCTATGAACTGAGTTGTAATTCCATCAGCTGGCATGGGGGAGAAGAGTGGATTTGAGCCTCTGCCCCAGAGAATTAGTCTAGGTCTCCAGCTGAACAGTACAGGGACATAACCAAGATCTCACCACCTTGTCCCTAAGGATCCACCTGCACATCTTTGGCGGTTGGCATGAAAATGTGAAGCAACCCAGGCTGGTGGGGGCATGGGAGACATGGCAGCTTCCTGGAATATGAGTGCACACACGCACAAAACACACACATGAACACACACAAACACACACAGGCACACACACACACACACACATAGACACACACACACATCACACACATCAAACAGACACACACAGACACACATACACACGCAGACACACACAGACACACAGACACACAGAGACACACTCACACATACACGCGCGCACACACACACACACACACACACACACACACACGGAGGAAGCTGTTATCGTGGGTCATAAAGCAGTTAGGCATTGAGCGATTGGAAGTCTTTTCTTTCAATAGCTCTCACCAGCTGGTTGTAATAACGACTTCCAGCAGCTGGGGGCATCCAGTAAAGGAACAAATCTCAATGCCCTCGGTGTCTGCGAGGCCCAATCCGAGTTTAAGCGAGTGGGCTAGCTAGCTCTGGCAAAGAGACCATCAGGGGCTAGTGGAATGCCGTGATGGGCAGCTACTGGGGAGTTGCCACTGAGCTCTGCAATTGATCCGTGGTAAGAGTCCAAGGTGGAGACATCAACAGCACAGTGACTTTGGTGGCATGGAGACTAGTGCCAAGATATGTGCACAGGCGTCTGTGACCATTTACCCAGAAAGTCACCATCTCCTGAGGAACAGAGTCTTGGTCACCCCCAGGTGGCTGCGTTTTTGGGAGCAGAGGTTATGGCTTTCGTTTCCCAACCTTTCTGCTTGCAGTCTTCCTTCTGGCAAATGTGTTGAGAGAGAGTCTTCCAGGGCCAGATCAGAGAGGTTGACTAATCTTCCTAAGAACATTTTTACCCACACTTTTAACCACCCCAGCCCCACCCTCTTGAATGCTGTCTGTGGTAGATGACCATAATATGAATTGGTTTCCTCTCCAATGTAACTGCCTGCTAACAATCAGGCAGTGTGCATCACATTTATTTATTAAAATATGTTCAAATTCCACCTCCATCTTGAAGCGCCCTCACTCTCTCTCTTTCGTACCTACTTTGGCAGCTCTCACCACTGATCAATCAGAGCTGATTGGCCCTCAACAGCCCACCATTGTTGCCCGCGATTGGATGGCCACTGAGGGAGTCTCTGATTGCCCCTCTAACCTCGGTGACCCACCAGCACCACCTGCAATTGGATGGCCAGTGTGGTCTCTGCCCGTTGATTAGCCAGTCAGTCAGTCCTCAGACTCAAAGTGTGGCCAACATTGGGATCCCAACACCAGAACGAGAATCCAGCAGCTATATCTCTGGAATTCACCCGAATGCATGCTGCAAACTGGAGACCACTGCCTTAGGTTCGGGGTTTGGTCAGAGATCTGGCTGAAGAATTTCCTGCATTGATTCTCTTGTTATCTGACACAAAGGTAGAGTCACATGGTTCCTAAGAACATTTTTATCCACACTGCGCGTGCTGGTTGCAGTTCTGCGTCGAGAATTTGTTTCTGTCACAGGAAATGTCAAATGACTTGGGTTTCACATCTGCCTCGAAATGCATGGGAAACTCTTCAAAATCTGGTAAGAGGTATCATCTCCCAGTTCCCTCCTGATCTTAGCCAGGCTGTTGGAAAAAAAATTTAAGAAAAAATTAATTTATGGGACGTGGGTGTCACTGGCTGAGCATTTATTGCCCGTCCCTAGCTGCCCCTTGAGAATGTGGGGGTGAGCTGCCTTTTTGAACCGCTGCAGTCCTCCTGCTGTGGGTCGACCCACAATGCCCTTAGGGAGGGAATTCCAGGAGTTTGACCCAGCGACAGTGAACGAACGGTGATATATTTCCAAGTCAGGATGGTGAGTGGCTTGGAGGGGAACTTGCAGGGGGTGGTGTTCCCATGTACACTTGTCCTTCTAGATGGAAGTGTTCATGAGTTTGGAAGGTGCTGTCTGAGGATCTTTGGTGAATTTCTGCAGTGCATCTTGTAGATTGTACACACTGCTGCTACTGAGCGTCGGGTGGTGGAGGAAGTGGATGATTGTGGATATGATGCTAATCAAGTGGGGGCTGCTTTGTCCTGGATGGTGTCAAGCTTCTTGAGTGTTGTTGGAGCTTCACCCATCCAGGCAAGTGGGGAGTATTCCATCATACTCCTGATTTGCGCCTTGTAGATGGTGGACAGGCTTTGGGGAGTCTGGAACTTGTTGCAGAATTTCTAGCCTTTGACTTACTCTTGCAGCCAGTTAAGTTTCTGGTTAATAGTAACCCCCTCAGCATGCATCTCCAGAAAGGGTGTCTGTTGAGTGGGCAATGTAATTGGAGATGCCAATCCAATCCTATCCATGCTCCAGACAGTAGTCTCCCTTTTCCAGACAGACACTGGAAAAAACATCAGCTGAGGCTGTGTTTGAGAGCAAAGCCTTTGACAAGGTTCTGCTTGGTGGACTGGTTAGTAAATTTAGATCACGTGGGATTCAGGGAGAAATTGCCAATTGGATACAAATTTAGCTTGACAGCAAGAGACAGAGGGTGATGGTAGTGGGCTGTTTTTCGGACAGGAGGCCTGTGACCAGCGGTGTTCTGCAGGGATCTGTTGCATGTCATGTATATAAACAATTTGGATAAGAATATAGGAAGCTTGGTTAGTAAGTTGGAAGTTCAGCTCCATACTCCCAACTTGATCAGGTGGGCCAATGGGCCGAGGAGTGGCAGGTGGAGTTGAATTTAGACAAATGTGAGGTGTTGCATTGTGGTAAAGCAAACCAGGTCAGGACTTATACAGTTAATGGTAGCACCCTGGGGAGTGTTGCCGAACAAAGGGACCTCGGGATGCAGATAAATAGTTCCTTGAAAACTGCGTCACAGGTAGACAGGGTGGTGAAGAAGGCATTTGGTATGCTTGCCTTCATTGGTCGGAGCATTGAGCATAGCAGCTGGGACATCATGTTGCAGCTGTACAGGATGTTAGTGAGGCTACTTTTGGAGTACTGCGTCCAGTTCTGAATGCACTACTATGGGAAGGATATTATTAAATTGGAAACGGTGTGGAAAAGATTTACCAGGATGTTACCGGTATTGGAGGGTTTGAGTTATAAGGAGAGGCTGGATAGGCTAAGACTTTTTTCACTGGAGAGTAGGAGGTTGAGGGGTGAATTTATGGAGGTTTATAAAATCATGAGGGGCATAGATAAGGTAAAAGCCAAGGCCTTTACCCTAAGATGTGTGTGGGGGGGGAGGGGGGAGTTCAAGCCTAGTGTGCATATTTTTAGGGTGAGGAGGAAAGATTTAAAAGAGACCCGAGGGGTAACTTTCTCAAACAGAGGGTGGTGCATATGTGGAATGAGCTGCCAGAGGAAGTGGTAGATTCAGGTAGTTACAATATTTAAAAGACACCTGGACAGGAAAGCTTTAGAGGGATATGGGCCAAAAGCAGGCAAATGGCACTAGTTTAATTTGGGAAACCTGGTCAGCATGGACAAGTTGGACCGAAGGGTCAGTTTCCGTGCTGTATGTGATCTTATGAGATCCTTTTCTCAGAGATAGAGCACAGTGCACAGGAACCAAAGGCAAGAAAACCTGTTCACTTAATTTAGCACAATACTAGCGATTAAAATCATACACACCAAAAAAGGCTCCAAATAAGGAAAACAAGTTTAAAAACAGTGCTATTTGCTAATGGTGAGAGCTGGGTGCATTTTTAGCTTTGAGCGTTTTCCATGCACTATACAAAACAGACAAAAATATTCTCATAGCTATTAACAGTTCCAGACGACAGGAAACACAGGGAAACCTAATCAGATCCAGAGGCCCAATGCTCAGGAAGTTCTAAAAATAGATGGTGCATGACTCACTGTAAACCCACCCAGTTTCACCTGTCCCCTCGCCTGCCTTCCACACAGACCTATTACAGTTCTGAGGTCAGAATTTGCGATGTTTTATGTCTTCCTGCACCTTATTGAATAAACAGGAATCACAAATAAGTGGCTCTGTACAATAAAGGCTAGACTGTGCAGTGAGTAAGGCTTTATGGGATCATCACCTTCATGACTTGTGATGAAATTCTGACTGCAAAGGGATAGAAATGCTGAACAGAGAATCCCAACGTGAGTTTTACAGGGAATAGAGGTCAGAATCTATCAATTTGCATCTCTCTTGCTAGCCAGTAAAGGGATTGGGGAATAGTCAACTTGAGTACTGGTTCGGCCACATCTAGAGTATTGTGTCCAGTTCTGGTCACCTCATTACAGGAAAGATGTGGAAGCATTGGAAAAGTGCAGAGGAGATTTACCAGGGTGTTGCCTGGAATGGAGGGAAGGTCTTACGAGGAAAGGTTGAGAGAGCTAGGGCTTTTCTCTTTAGAACGACGAAGGATGAGAGGTGACTTGATAGAGGTGTACAAAATGATCGGAGGTATAGATAGAGTGGACAGCCAGAGACTTTTTCCTCGGGTGGAGGTAGCTTTTACGAGGGGACATAGTTTTAAAGTGAAAGGAGGTAGATATCGGGGAGACGTCAGAGGTAGATTCTTTACTCAGAGTGGTAGGGGCGTGGAATGCATTGCCGGAGAGGATAGTGGAGTCAGCCTTATTAGGGGCATTTAAGCGGCTATTAGATAGGCACATGGATGATAGTATAAGGGGTGGAGGTTAGATAGACCTTAGGTTTAGGGTAAAAGTTCTGCACAACATCGTGGGCCGAAGGGCCTGTACTGTGCTGTACTGTTCTATGTCCTATGTTCTATGTTCTATGTACATAGACACTTAAAGCAACAGTGCATACTGTGCAGCACTACAGCAAATAAAGTGACCCACAGTTTTCTGTATTTAAGCTCTCCAAAAAAGTGGTTTGCCAGAAAACAAATTCCTAATGAGAATTTCCCTTTAAGGGATTAAGTGTGACTCCAGTGCACACAGTCTGAGGACTTTTCTTTTCTGCTGAACATTCAGAATTCATAATCCCACACAATAAGATGGAGCCATAAACACTGGGTATGAGTGAACAGTTTCCATCCTCAACTTACGGCCCAAGCCATCTTATTTATAAAGCAGGACTTTATTTTCTTTATTTCTCATGAGCTAACGTAAAAAGGAGAGCAAGAAAGAAAGAGACTTTGGTGGAAAGTGGCAGGATGCCGGCAGTGACCTCTCCCTGCGTCAGTCCCAGAGGAAATCCACTTCAAGCACACAGCAAATATACCAGCCTGTGTCTGGGAGACAAAATACAACCCTACCTTGTGACGAGGTTAAAAATATTGGTCTGTATGGTGCAGTTTCTTTCAGATTGTTCCTTTCTGCCACTAAAATGAACACCTACAGCCCTTGCCAAACAGCAATGTCTATTGTAAGTCTCTGGCATAGCATTTTTAATCAGTGCCTTTCCTATGGGCAGGCCATATGCCAGTATCTGTCAGCTTCTAGCCTGCTTCATTAGTGCTAATTTGTATATTGTATATATAATGCCTTTCACAATATCCCAATGTATTTTTCAGACTGTGATGTTTGGACCCAATATGTGTCCACAACCGCAAATAGTAAAATAACGCTTTGTGGTACTGGACTGTTAAACCTAACCCAGATTGATAAGGCAGAGGTGTGGGTTCAAATCCCACCAAGGCAATTTATCAACTTGCTTTTCTTTCAATAAATGTGGAATGTCATGCCAGAATAAGCCACAGTGTCAGGAGTCTTCTGGCACAGAAAACACCCTCATCTCTGAATTAGAAGCTTCAGGTTCAAGTCAGATCCCAGAATATGAGGGTCAGGGAAGGTGCTTGTGTCCTTCCCGGTGGAAGTGGTTGTGGGTTTGGAAGGAGGATCTTTGTCTGCAGTGCATCTTGTAGATAGTACACACTGCTGCTACTGAGTGTTGTTGGTGGGGGGAGTGGATGCTTGTGGATGTGGTGCCAATCAAACGGCTGCTTTATCCTGGATGGTGTCAAGCTTCTTGAGTGTTGTTGGGGCTGCACTCATCCAGGCAAGTGGGGAGTATTCCATCACACTCCTGACTTGTGCCTCCCTGCACTGTGAGTATACCCGCCCCAAGTGGACTGCAACTGATCCAAAAAGGAACACCTTCTCAAGGAAGTTAAGGATGAAAATAAGAAGGAAACAGGAGAAGGATCAGGACATACAACTGTTTGAGTCTCATCTGCCAGCTTCTGGCTGATCTTATACCTCAGCAGCACTTTCCTGCACACATCCTTAGTGCAGGTGTCTGCCAGTATTCAATGATTGAGTCCTTGCAGCCCTTTGGGGTCACAGAATTCCCAAATATCCAAGATAGTAGGAACTGCAGATACTGGAGAATCCGAGACATCAAGGTGCAGGGCTGGATGAACACAGCAGGCCAAGCAGCATCATAGGAGCAGAGAGGCTGACGTTTCGGGCCTAGACCCTTCATCAGAAAAGGGGGAGGGGAAGGGGGTTTTGAAATAAATAGGGAG